>NC_136500.1:73258721-73311221 GCF_053919585.1 Euprymna scolopes | reverse complement strand
GATTGCCAAAAAAGGGATAGTGAATCATACGATATTGAGATCAGAAGATATGTGTGGGTGGAGGTTGCGTTTGGGATGCGAGCACGGTGGGTTTGATAATTTCAAGATTGAGGGCATATAAACAATTATTATTTGAGTTATGTCGGATTGAGAAATTTTTGAAGAAATTTTTTTTTTCAGAATTGCGGTCATCGGTCAAGGAAAACAACAGTGTTGGCCTTGAGATCGAGTTGAGTTGGCGTACCGCTGCTAGCTTCCTCCAGTGATGGTGGGAGGGGGGATGATTGCATATATCAATCTTATGCCAAGAGAACCCAACCAAGATGTCAAGAGAACCTCGGCATACCACCACAATTAAATTTAAGCTATAAATTAACTTGCCTTTACTTTTCATTTGCAGAAAGAAAAATAGCTTTCATATTTTGGTATCGGTAGCATAATCACGTTGACACAGCAGTTCTCGTTAGATATATGAAGTTAAGCAATGTTGAGTCTGGCCAGTACCAGATGGATGACAATTTGGCAATACTCGGTGCTGTATGTATTTAGGTATACGGGTGTGTATGATAGTTCAGGGAGATGAACACCGCTTACTTGCACAGTTTCAGATCACCCTTAGGCAAAGTGTAGCACCTGTTAGTCTCCCTCTGATATTCCAGAGGATTACCACAGAGGAAGTAGATTAAGCCTCACCTGACAGCGATGGTGTACTGCAAAGCGCCAAAGTGCTCCCAATGTAAAAAATGCCTGCGTTTTTTTTTTGTTTTTTTTTCATACCGATCGCACAGTTTCTGTTGCTGTTGATATGCTATCTGACTGGAAGCTGGAATAGTCCGGAAACACTATGGTAAATTAAGGAAAATACCACTCTCTTCCTGATCTACATCAATGGCCTCCCTAAACACATACTTAAATCATTCGTTGACATCTATGCTGATGACACGACCATCTACGGCAACACATCAAAGGCTGTAAATGACAAAGTTCTCTCTGATTCTCTCTCCTCTGATCTCGAGCACGTGGTTCAGTGGGGGAAGATGTGGCTGGTTACCTTTAATGCATCCAAAACCAACCTCCTATCCTTACATCATCAATGCTCTGATCCTCATCTGGCATCAATTGTGATGAATGGCTCTCGTTTGGGTGAGGCCCCGTGTTTTGACAAGCTTCTGGGTTTGACCTTTACTCCTGATCTGAAATGGAACACGTACATCAAGTCTGTTGCCAAGGTCGCTGGAAAGATGGTGGGATCCTTCTACCGCTCCAGAAGATATCTCACTACTGATGCAATTCTCTATCTATATAAAAGCCAAGTACGTCCAAGGATGGAATACTGTTGCCATATCTGGGCAAGAGCTGCTAAAAACAGCCTATCCTGCCTTGACAGAGTACAGAATAGACTTCGTGGCTTAGTGGTGGATGCCTTTTTCTCTACCCTGCAACCTCTCTCCCACAGAAGAGACGTGGCGAGCCTATCCTTGTTTTATCGTTATTTCCATGGCAGGTGCTCGTCTGAACTCCAATCTCTGGTCCCCCCTCGCTAATCTTTCACGAAAAACACCCGTCTAGCTGAATCCACTGTGAAAAATTTCCCCCACTCTATATCTGTGCCTAAATCAAAACGCGGATTCCATGAACAAAGCTTCTTTCTTAGAACTGCACGCCTGTGGAACTCTGTTCCGTCTGCCTGCTTCCCACCAGACTACAACTTGGATGTTTTCAAGTCCAACGTTAACAAATTCCTAATGAACCGCCCCCTTAAGTAAACACTTCATCAAATCTCCACACTAACGTAATGTACTTGCAATAACCCTTATTCCTGAGTGGCTTCCGGGCCTTGATAAGTGGTGATCACTGTGTAAAAAAAAATACCATAAAGATGATTTTCGTCCATATGAAATCTACAACATATGCATATCACCATAGATCAAATGATAGAGTAGTTTTTTAAACGCATTTTCTTACGGCGGGTCGTTTCAAGGATGTTTTAACTATATCAAACTTTTTTGTAGTTTGTAGTTTTCTACTATGTGGCATTCTCAGTTAACCGTGTTACACATATTTTTGAGAGGAGAGTCATCCTTGAAATAGAAAAATGACAAAAGAAGGAATGGCAAAAATGATTACTCCATCGCAGAGGAAGGACAATTGCTCAATTGTGAATGGTAAAAAAAAATCATATACTTTTTAACTTTCCTTCCCTCTCACAGTATATTGTTTGTCACTGCCACCTGTCCTTATGAATATCTTTAGCCACTGCAGAAGTGTCAAAGAGAATTCGAGAAAACCATCTACCTAATCTGTCGTCTAGAGTGGCTGAGCAGATGTTTGGTTCCCACGAATTTTGGTGAACAGATGCGAAATCTTTATTTTAATCATGATACATGGACTTATTCGTGATTTCCTCAACAAATGATGAAACCAAATTTTTCGCAGAGAATTTTGTACCAGGAACGCTAAATTCCTGATTTTTCTTCCATGATAACAAACACTCTGAGCGACATGCTTATATCTGTCTAGGATGTTGTCAGACTTATCAAGAACCTTGATGCCAGCAAGGCACCTGATCCTGACAACATTCAAATCATAGTAATTAAAAAGCTACATCCGGAACTAACTCTTATTCTTACAAAGATAAAAAAAAATTCTTCCTCTTTAAAATACTGGAGATCGGTGTTCTACATCTCATTACAGATAAGCCAGTATCTTGTAAATCATAAGTAAAAAAAAAATATTCAATTTTCACCCCAAACAAGGCACAGTGCCACGTTAATGTAGGGGGCTACTATCGGGGCAATAAGTTGCATGGTTGCTGTGTAGGGAGTTGAGTAGCAAGATGTCTGTTCACATTACAATTGAACTTCTGTATGTCAGTACAGTTGGGGAAGCAGGGACCCGGAAATGGTTTGAATCGGTGATAAATCAAGAATTTGTCAACCATTTCAGCACAGAAAACCTATTCTGTGACAATAAAATTTGAATTTTGACATGAAAAATCAGCAGTTTTAGCAATCCAGTCAGAGAAGCTTTCAATTGTAAAGAATTTCAGATAAAGGATGGTAGCTTTAATCCAGTCAGAGTCAGCAATGGTCAAGGCGAAAAGCAATGGCTGAAAAATTCAAAGAGATTCAGTATATTTTATACAGCGACTCTGGTACCTGATTGGTTCGCTCTTATAACTCCTGGCTATAAATATAATCATCCAATTTTTTGTGGTCCAACATTAATTATGCCAAAATATTTCCAGATATATCACTAAGGATAGGACAACAGCATATTCTTTTCATTGTTTTCACTCTCGAGTATGTATCCGTTGATATCTTATATGCTTTTATATTGAATTATGTGGTTATGGGTTGATTAACTGTGTCTAACTGTGTCGGATATATACTCGAGAGTCAAAACAATAAAAAGAATATGCTGTTGTCATAGCCCTATATATCCCTATATCCGATGAACACTTTCTAGCTGTGACATATTTTATTAATTGCAAAGGAAAATGTCGTCAGATAAAAATTGAATGGAAAACTTTGTCACAAAACTTCCCGCGCAATTTGTACTGAGTAACATCTGAAAAGGTGTGTTAATCTTTCATCTGTATAGAGACATAAAACATTGCGCCCACTGCGAATGATGTTCATGAACGATCTCAGCAAACAATAAAAATAGAGCTTACATTACAACGGGCTCAATAAAGCAGTTGCGTTGGTATCCATTCTTGTATGGTTTATTGAAAATGCAAAAATATATATCCACTTATATATAGAAGGCACTTTGTGTGTGTGAGTTCGTTCCCTATGGACTCCAAAAAAGCTGAGTTGATTTTATGAAATTTCGCACAAATATACTTTATGTATGATCTTAGATAGGTTTTGTATCGGAATGTCTCTCCCACACTCTTGGTCCATGCCTAAACCTAAATGTAGATTCCATGAACAAAGCTTCTTTCTTAGAACTGCACGCCTGTGAAACTCTCTTCCGATTGCCTGCTTTCCAGCTGACGGCAATCTGATTGTCTCAAGTCCAATGTAAACAAGTTCCTGATGAACCGTCCCCCTAATGAATCCAGTTTACAAAATCCCTACTACTTGTGTTTACTATGCTATAATCACATTGACAAATGTATACCTATTAACCCTTATCCTCGAGTGGCCACTGGGCCTTGATAAATGGTGATTCCCGTGTAAAAAAATCGTAAATCGATATCGATAATCGAAAAATCCGATTTTAGTAGGAAGTTCGATTTTGAACAAAGTTAACACCTTATAAAGCCTAGCATCACAAGTGTGTTTGAGAAGCTGTATTATCGCACAAGCAGAAGGGCCCAGCGTTTAAAATCAACAGTAAGTTCTTTGATAAGGCAAGGGCACGTTTGGAATGAATGTTTCTCTTTAGAATACAATTGAATCATGATACTTGATTTTGTATTTTAAACTTTAATTCAAGTCATAATATAAGAATAGCTTTCATAAAATCGGCAATAGGTGCTTTGATAAGACACGGGCGCGTTCGGAATTAATGTTTCTGTTTAGGGCACAGTTTAACCATGATGCTTGACTTTTTATTTTAAACTTTAATTCAATATATATATAGATATAAAAAGATTTTTTTTTAATCAGCAGTAGTTTTTTACTGTGCATTGTAGACTACAGTGTATTGTAGACCAAGTCACTGTGGAGGCATGTGAAGTTTCCTCCAGGTGTACCGCAGTGGGAACCAAATTAGAGTAGGCAATCAATTGATTTGATTGAACAATGGCCAATTTCGCCGATTTCGATAAAAGCATGTTGTAGTGCATTCTTTGATCCCCGTTTAATCCCGGACAATACCTAGTCTCCCTGATAGTAAAACATAAATATTAAATTAGCCTTTGCTGGGTGATATGGCTTATAATAATTGTCATTAGAAGTTCATAGCTATTATTATATTATATAGCCCACCCCAAATAGTTAAAGTTAAAATATATTTCGGTCTTTGCCGAATATATATGTATATAGTAAATATTTGAATAATTTATTTAATATCACTAATAAATATTGGCCAGCGACACAAACCATGTTTTCATAGAAATAAATGTGATTACCCAGAAGAACAGGCGACTCGAAGTTCAAAGCAAACAGTGTTCAATAAAATTCGCAGTATACTTAATTATTTTTTGCATAAAATAATAAATAAAATGTTATTGTTTAACTGTTGTGAATTTGTTTTAAGTATTATAAAAAATATACTAATTCATTAAATATTTATTGATTGATATTTTCTCTTAGCGCTTCTTCGTTATTATAGCGAAATGCGAAAATCAATATATTGAATTTCAAGTAAAAACAATAGTATCTACTTAAATATCATGTCACGGCAATGAATATATCAAAACACTACGAAAAATGATAAAGTAAAAATTCAATTATTGATGAAAAGAGTTTTCAAAGAGGATTAGTGATAATTGAGTTTTGCTACAAAAAAAAAAGGAAAAAAAAACTGGAGAGTTCGAATCGTAACAAGGGAGGTAAATATTTTCAGAAAACTGAAGATCTTGGGTTGATTTAGCAAATTGCTTATGGTTATCGAAAACTTTTCATTAATAATTAATTTTCTGCCTTATCGTCTTTCGTAATTTTTGGATATGATCATTACTGTAACATGACAGTTAAGGAGATAGATTGGTTTTACTTTAAATTCAATATTTTTATTGTCTAATTTCACTATTGTAACGAAGAAGCATATTTATTTATTTATTTATTTATTTATTCACTTTAGAAAATAGAATAACTTTTTATTTGACACCATTTTCTGTGGACTTTGAGTTTCCTGTTCTGATTCACCATAAATTACGTTTTTGAACTTTTTAGATGGGGGTTGTTTATTTATATTATTTTGATTTTTCGGAATACTGTTCTCATCTTGAGTGTCATTTTCACAACGTTTCAATCAATGTAACCTCCGATCTTCTTCAGGTGTATCTTGCCGAACTCAGCAATGTTTCTGTCGAACTTGGGAATTTGGACGGAATTTCGAACGGAACTCTTTATTTACTTCAGGGGGGTTGCATGCTCATGTCCCATCTGAATAGAGTTCCTAAGTAATTTATACTTGTATTTTTCGGTCGCCAACATTGAGAATTGAACCTTCAACCTTCATGAGAATATCACTTTTACCATTGATTTTTTTTTTCAAAGTATCCTAACCACTGCGCCACATGGCCTTGAAGGTTGAAGATTCAATTCTCAGTGTGGGTGACTGAAAAATAAAATTAAACATTTTCGAGTTCGACAAGATACATCTGAAGAAGATTGAAGGTTACATCAAGCGAAACGTTGTGAAAATAACATTCAAGCTGAAAAATCCAAATAATACGATTCATCACAAATGTTTCCATTTTTCTGTGTCACTTTATTATATACTAGCGAGGTCCCCGGCGTTGCCCGGGTGTGTGGAGGTGTAGTACCCCCCCCCCAGGGGGATTTTAAAAAGTGGTAGTAGCGGGAGGGAAGATCAAAACAACAGTAGACAGTTTGGGTGTAGAGAGATGTTTAAAAAAAAAAGTGGTAGTGGGCAGGCAGGCAGGCAGGCTCGAACCCGTAACCCGAACTAGGACAAACAAAACGTAATGTCTTAACTGGTGTCGCCATCGCGCAACCGGAAGTCAAGAGCGTTGAAATTAAGCATAGTCAATCCAACGGTGACGATGACTTGCTAAAATGTCGACGAAAAAGCGACCCCTCCTTGTACAAAACTTATACAAAATCAGTTGAGGGTGAAGGAATGAATGTTTTTAGTTAATTTTTCGATATTTGTCGTCCGAAGGATCGTGCTTGAAAACGATACCAGTCTGGTGAGGATCCGTACCGCGTGTGTCGAACGTTTTTGCAAGACACACACACACACACGCACACACACACACACACACACACGTATACATTTTGTCCTTTATATATATATAGTCTTTTATCCCTGACGACTGTAGATTTAATTAGAATACGTCGTGAATGCCACGACGAATGTTGTTCGTCTATGATAATTTTTAAACGAAGGTAAGCGTTTGATAGCAATGTGAAACAGATGTTGCTCTATAGAGAGAGGGTGGGGAGCGAACGGAGAGGGTGGTAATGGTGATGGTCCTTGACGCACAGAAATATCTGATCTCCTTCCCTGCTGTTTGCTGTCACTAGATAAAATATTTGAGTGTGGAATTACAAAAGAGCATGCGTCCTCGCTGCATTTTTTCACAGCATCATATAATTCGAGTGAACGAATAAGGCTCTATGATCGACTTTCTTTTTTCTTTTCTTTTTTTGTCTAACGCTAGAAAACAGAAACACTGCATTGCTGTCAACTCGGATCGCTTTTTGTATTGGCTCCCAGAATCTGACATTTACGACCACCAAGATATGGCACAAGGCCGGTTATTATAGAGTACTCTTGCAGATTTTAAAGGATAGTGCGAAACGAGGCAGTCATTTATTTATTTATTTTTTTAAATTTTTATTTTATTGCTGGAAATAAAACATTTTGCTGGATGCCAGACATTTATCCGCTATTTCAGAGACTCCAACCTAGAGATCTTTTTTTTAAGATCCTAAGCCTCCCTTTAAACGCAATAATGATCATGATCTTTCTAGCCTCTCTTCTGACCTAGAACACGTGATGCAATGGGGAAATGACGACTGGTTAATTTTAATGCGTCCAAAACTAAGCTACTATCTTTTCACCACCAACGCTGACCTCCACTTGTCCCCAATTAAATGAATAGTTCTCATCTTTAGGAAACATACTGTCTTGACAAGCTTCTGAGACTGGCGTTCACTCCTGATCTTAAATGAAAGACTTACATTAAATCCGTTGCCAAGGTAACCGGGAAAATAGTTGCATCATTCTGCTGCTCCAGAAGGTATCTCAACCCGACTCAATTCTCTACCTTTATAAAATCCAAAATACCTCCTAAAATAGAGTACTGTTGCCACATCTGAGGAGGGGCTGCTCATGTGTGATGTATCCTGTCTTGCTCTTGGTTCAACTAGTATATTCTTTCTCATGAGTCTAGTGGCTCCTATAATTACTAGAATGACGATTTTCCTAAAATTCAGGTTTTGTTTCATGTTGTACATAAGACCTCAATATTTACTTATCTTCTCTCTCTTTCTCTTTCTCTTTCTCTTTCTCTCTCTCCCTCCCTCTCTCTCCCTCTCTCTCTTTCGCTCTCTCTCTCTCTTTCACTCTCTCTCTCGCTCGCTCGTCAATCTGCTCTGCTCTGTTTAAGACGGTATCATTAGAGACACTGACTTCAACTATAGTAACTACTCTCTCCCTCGTCAGATATCACTATGTCAGATGGGTGCCAACGCTGTGTTTGAACTTTGGTGTTGCTGCAAGTTAGTCGAGGACTTGGACAAGTGATCGATTATGTTGTCAACTAAAAAACAAACAAGAAAAACTCGCCATCAACAAATATTTCTCGAAACAGATGTGTGTAACTGTAATAAGTTAAAGTTTGGGTATGTTTGAAAAAAAAAATTATTTTACTACGCATGAACGAGTCTCGCCGAGTAAATTAGTTGCTTAAAAGAAAGAAAACGCAAGGAAAGTAATTCAATTGTAAATGAAGGGCATAATTGGAGATTTTTTTACATAGGCATCATCACTTATCAAGGTCAAGAGGCCACTCGAGGATAAGGGTTAAAGAGTGTACAGTAGAAATTGGACAATATAGTAATTGTTAGTAATGGAAATTCGGTAAATTTGTTAACAAGTGGGGCGGCTCATCAAGAACTTGTTTACGTTAGACTTGAAGACAACCATCGTAGTCAGCTGGAAAGCAGGAAAACGGAAGACAATTCCACAGGCGTGCAGTTCTAAGAAAGAAGCTTTGTTCATGGAATCTATGTTTAGGTTTAGGCACATATAACGACTGGGGGGAATTATTGATAGTGTTTTGTAGCTAGACGAGTGCTTCTTGTGAAAGTTTGGCGAGGGGGGACCATAGGCTGAAGCCCAGTCGAACACTTTCCATGAAAATAACGATGCAGCAGAGACAAACTCGTAAGATCTCTTCTGTGAGATAGAGGTTGCAGGAAAGAGAAAAGTATATATCTCCCATGAGGCTACGAAGTCTATTTTGAACTCTATCGAGGCAGGACAAGTCCTTTCTAGCAGCTTCTGCCCAGATGTCGCAACAGTATTCCATCCTTGGACGTACCTGGCTCTTATATAGATAGACAATTGCATCAGCAGTGAGATATCTACTGGATCAATTAGCACAGTAACAATAATGTAAAAAATAAAAGTTTTGTTGCTCTTGGAGGAAAAAAAAGTAAGAAATTTGATTGATGTTTAGTCTTCGTTAGGAGTTTCTAAATTTACTTTCTGTTTTCGCACATAGGAGACGCGCGAATTTGCAGAAGGTACTTAATATTTGCGATTTATGCTTTCCATAGGTCGCCGACTGCGTTCTTTCTTTCAGTCTATCTGCGATCTCTCAGACTGGTCGATTGTCTTCTTCCGAATTTCTCAGTTTATAGTTCTTTTATTTGACTTACCCCCGTCTCCAAGGATTTAGGCACAAGGTCAGGGTTAGTTTTGATGAAAATGTTCCTGTGAAACAAACTGGATTTATATTTGGCACACCCAGGTTTCCAGACAGTGTCGTTTTATTGAGAACGTTTTGACTTGAGACAATTTTGTGATTTTCTTCTCTATTATGATTGGTCGAGCAATAAGAACCTTTGTTTCATCTAAAACTGTTGATCTTAAAATCCGAGCCACAATGTGTGTGCTGAGTCTTATTTCTAAAGTAACGTGCTTAGTATTTTTTTTTTTTTGTAATTAATTCAGTGGATCTGGAAATTATCTTTGTTGAAATCAAAATACACAATGTGAAATTTCATACCTTTAAAAATTTGTACTTTCAAATATTAAAAAATAAAAAAAAAGTAAGTTTGAGTTTATTTTTCTTCGGCTGTCAGTTCAAACTAAATCACGTGACGTTTTAACTTGTAAGCACAATTCATCTTGAGTACGTTATCTCTGCTGTCATCTTAAACATGTGTGCACAACCTTTCAAAATTACGTATTGATAATGATCTTTTAACTTTCGTTATTGGTCCCCCGACAAAGGAAGGATTGGATCTAGTATTTCACTCCCGTTCCTCCGTTCATCCGTTCGTTTCTGTGCACTTTTCTCAATAACTACGCTTTGAATTTTTTTTTTTAATTTTGCTCAAACATTAGTCATGGTGAAGGTAAATTTTTGTCAGAACGGTTTTTCTGGGATAACTCTGATTACACACCCCTCCAGGGGCCATCATAGCAATAAAATTGCCCCAAAATCGTTCGTCCATTCGTTTGTTTAAACTTTTCTCATAAACGTTCCTTTATTTTTTTTTTGTAATTTTACACAAACATTAATCATGATGAAAGTAAATTTTTACCAGAACGGATTTCCTGGAATCATTCTCGTTGATCTGGCCATTATAGGGGTAAAATTGCCCCTAAGTCGTTCATCCGTTCATTTCTTTGCACTTTTCTCAATAACCCCGGTTTGGATTTTTTTTTTTTAATTTTGCACAAGCATCAGTCATGGCGAAAGTAATTTTTTCACTCGTGGAGGAGGACCTTGCATGATCGGCTTGTTTCTAATAAAAACCTCTGCTTTGGTTGTCACTCAAACACCAGAATAGAACTTGTTGAATCAAATCAATCGGTTATAAAATTGGACGATATTTTGTCACCCTAAAATGTGTTGACGCTGACTTTTTTTTTTTTAAATTGGTTATTCCATAGAGTAAATTAATCAATTATATCTGCAGATTCTTCATTATATATCATGGTTTGATTTTTTTTATGTTATCACTATTTCTCTACGCTAGCTAGATAACTAATTTCAAAATGGCGTTATTTGTTTACATTGAGTGGCACGACGATTGAAGATATTTTCAATGGGGTTTCAACGATGCATGATGCATTGTGGCAATATTTTTTAAATGCTTCCTACAAACTTTGAAATTCTTCTAAAATTGGCAATTTTATATATTTCCAAATTTCTATATACAAGAAAGAAATATTTAAATACAATCCCAGAATGCGCACCCATTGTAGAACAGCCACCTTGAAATTTCTCTGACTAAGGTGATAACCAGATTATATGTCGTTCTCTAATAGTTTTTTGTTGTAGTAGTAGTAGTAGTAGTAGTAGTAGTAGTAGTAGTAGGAATTTACTTTCTTCCCACCATAGGAAGATGTGACACAAGGTTGGAATATGAAGAGAGTCAAGCCAGCGCTCATAAGGTCTATCCACAACGTCACCACTTTTTAAAATTCATTTTTATTCATATATATTAAAACATAAGTTTACAACAAATTGTGATAATTTAAACATACCAACCGTTTTAACAACAACACAGAAAATAAATTAAAATTTGAATAGAATGCGAATGCTATAAATACTCGGCAAAATAAATAATAAAATAAAAATAAAACAAATAAAACAATATTAACACAAAATAATAATAGATTTTAAAAGCAAAATAAAATTAATTCCAAGTATATTTCAATTTTCTGCGAAACTGCTCATATTTACAATAGCTTCCATATGCACGTTTGGACTAAAATCGAACTAATATTTGATGAAGGTAGTTTCCCGAAATATCATACGATACAGAACTCCCCTCTGATCATACTGACGCAATTAAAAACACAATACAAAGTTAAAAGTATTTAGAACACATATACATTGTATTAATAAAAGGTTAATCAGCATAGCTTATTCCACTGTTATATGCATTAATTTGCTTCAATTTGCTGTTACACATGTGCATTGCACTTTAAAATATCTTCATAAACTATATTTCTTTTTAATGGTTACCTGCTTGACTCGCATATTTGTTTTCTTTATCATTTCTAGGCTCCATCTTGTCTGAACTTGATCTCCCAGTCACAGCGGAAAGTTGGTTACGTCGTGCGACACAGCTGAGCCAGCGTAAAGACGTCGAAGCGGCCACTCTGTTCCAGAAGATCCGAGTCCACCGCTTGTACGACCCTCTAACCAAGGGGACGAAAGTTCGCATCGATTTTACCGAATACGGACGGGCCGTGGTCGCTAAAGAGGATGTCAAGGCCGGCGACATCATTTTCCACGACCAGCCGGCTGTTTTTGCCCAGCTGCTACAGAATATGGACGTTTTGGCGTGTCCGAACTGCGCCAAATCACTCATGTCCGCCCAGGACTATTTTGGATCTTCTGTTCTGAAGAAGAACAAGACACTAAGAGGTAAGTTAAATTGCTTTTATACACGTTGACAAAAATGAGTTGATCGGACACTTATTTGTCGTGTTTTTAGTATGAGAACAACTGCGAAATTCTTTCCGATGGCAAAAGGACGTAACTTGCCTAGAGCCCATCTGCCGTTTCCTACATATAAAAAAAGACATGGGTTTCCCTCCGTTTCAGAACCATTAAAGTATGTGACATCATTAAGGTATCTTCTTCCCTGTTTATTGAGGCATGGCTTGGTTTCTGTGCAGTGCTAAGCAGTCCGCCCTCCCAGGATTAGCCTTCTCTTTTTGAGAACAGGTTAGTTTCTTGCTAACTGCCTGAGTCACGCCTACCGGGGAATACTGACGGCGTTGCAATTTTTGCAGTGCTGTTTTTCTATAGAATTGTCTCATTAAATCCCATTTTCTGATCCTTGTGTCACATCATTCGGCCGTAGGAGGAAGATTATATTGTGATAAGCGGTTGATATGTTGTCAAATAAAAATCAAACTTAAAGTAGAATTTCTGTTTCAGCAAAGACGAAATAAATTTTTAGCCTTCTGAAGAAAAATGGTGGGGGGGGGGTATTCCTTCTCCTACAATAGGATTCACAGGTTGACGAAACGAAATGTCTTAATGCAGGAAATTCTAGTTAATGCGTTAATATACATTCGCATTACAAATAATACATTCAAACATATACAAAACTAAGCCTTTATGTAGCACTAAACTGCTCATTTATTTATTTCAATACGAGTTTTTCCGTTTTTTGTATTTCTGTTGTGCGTTTATACTATTCGTTTTATGTCAGTACTAGCTGTCCCAACTTGGATTTGCCCGGGAGTATTCAAAGTAAATCAGTATCCATGTAATGTATTTATCTATTTCAGTACTAGTCTTCTTGTTTGTTGTACTTATGTGGAATATCTACGTTATTGATTTTATTTAAGTACTAGCTGTCCTGACTTGGCTTTGTCCGAGATTATTCAATTTAAATCAATATTCATGTAATGGATTTATTTATTTATTTATTTATTTAAATACTACTCTTAAGGGTTGTTGTATTTATTTGGTATGTCTATGTTATCGATTTTTATTTCAGTACTTGCTGGTTTTATCCAGTTTTATTCAAACTGTTGTTTATTATTCCAAAAATGGTTAGTTGTAGGTATAGATCGCTTCATACCCTCCAAAAAATTCCAACAAAAACCTAGCAGACAACCGTGATTCTCTCTAGAATGTGCTGCTGTCATCGTGCACAGAAATCATTTTTCCACTGCTTCCAACGTAATAGATATATTGAGACTGAAGCCGCCTTCATGACTACCAGCAACCACTGTAAAAGAGTAATGAAGAACGCGAGAGAGTTGTATGCTCAGTCCGTCAAGTCCAAAGTAGCTGAGCAGCAGCTTGATCCCCATCAGTTTTGGCAAATAACAAACAGGGTCCTGAACAGAAGAGGATTCTCTACTCTATCAATGAACCTGAAGTAATCTCCTCAGCATTGAACAAAGCCAAACTCTTTACTAAAAACTTTGCAGCTAATTCTATCCTATGCAACTGAGGAGGCTGTAATATTTGTTTATTGGTTGTTATAACTGACCAAGTGGATACAAATATTAGCTTGAGAGGAATATTTTATTTTCTTAGTTTTTACATACTTTTAGAATTCTGTGTCTGCTCTTCACAGGACACGTGTGGCAACGTCGAAGGAAGTATAGTATATTCAGACATGTGGAAAAATTTTAATCGAATTTCATCCGAAGAAAAGGTTTGTTAAAGGGTCGACACTGAAGAATTCATACTTGGAGGGTCATCGGATTTTTATCTGTTTGTCAACTGCTTCATGAATGTGTATGCGCGGTCGTGAAACATGATAGCTTCCTTATATTAAGAATAAGTAGGTTTGGAGACACTTGTTAAAGATTGTGGCAAGTTGGTCTAATAACTGTTGTATTTGACTCGTTGTTTTTACGTTCTGGTTTCGATATCAGCTCGACTATTTTTTTTTTTTACTTACATGAAGTGAACTGCTTAATAAAAAAAAAACATACTACTCGCATACACATGTCTCAGTTTCTTTCCGTTTTTTTTTAACTTAATTTTTTTTAATGAATTTAACATACGGTATTTCTGTTTATGATAAATAAGAAATCTGCATTAATTAAAATATATAATATTTGTGCGTATTTTACGATCGGGCAACGCCAGGCAGTGTGCTAGTATTCAATATATATATATATATATATATATATATATATATATATATATATATATATATATATATATATACTAGTATCTTTGTGTGTTGTATTTATTTCAGTATAACGGAAAAAGATTCGTTTTTGACTCACATGAATAATAAACGGGGTCGTAAGTATTAAGAAGCCCTTTAATTCCGTAACAGCGATGAAACATGTAACAATTAATGGCTCCTCCAACTTTATAACAGTTTTAAATAACCATATTTTCATGAGAATTACATATTATTTCGATGTCACTCTTCTCCTTCGTTAGATGTTTCTCCAAGTAAAACTGTGCAGATATAGCAGAGCTTTGCCCGGGCTTATTAAAACTAAAACTTTATCTGTCTCTGTCAGTCTGCCTCTCCTTCTTTATTTCCATTTATCTATCTATCTATCTATCTATCTATCTGTCTCTGTCTCTGTCTCTCTCTTCCTCTCTTATATATATATATATATATATATATATATATATATATATATATATATATATATATGCATGTGTATCTGTCTTTTTTGCCTGGGATTATTAAAACTAAAACTTTCTCTGGTTGTCAGTATGTCTGGCTTCCCCCCTTTCTCTCTCTCTCTCTCTCTTTCTATATATACTCTCTCTCTCTCTCTCTCTATATATATATATATATATATATATATATATATATATATATTTATATTTATAAATTCGTATTCCTATCTGTTTGTTCACATTTTGATTAATATTTACAAAACGTGTCTTACTTTAATCTTTCATTTATTTCTATATATAGTATGATTCTTGCAAAAATATACAATTAAGAGATAATCTTATTTGCATATGACATTAAGAAAAATCAGTTTCACTAAATAGCGGTATCTTAGTTAATGTTTTTAGTGTGAGAATTGTTTTAGGTATGCTATTTAAAATTGTTATGTAATAAATTTTAAACAATTATATTGATAATATATTTAATTTGATTTATTTGGAATTATTTTTCAAACAGCAACCTTTTTAAAACGCTTTTTTTTTTAGAGTTATTTGCCCCTAGATACTATGCATTAAAAGAACAAACGCACACCAAATAAAATAATTTGGTACTTTCAATAACTTACTAGCTGGAAAAATAATCCCGTGTAGATAGAAAAATGTTTCCCTTTTATTGTTTTTTTTTAATATTCAAAAAAAAAAGCACTTACGAAAAAAACTGAAAAGATTTCATTTTTTGTTTTTATTATTCTTTAAACAGCTATACAGAAATCGATAAAGTTTAATACCTAAAAAAAATTAGGACCTACTGCAGCCCCTCTAAATTCCACAATTGACACATTTTTTTTGTTTTTTCACATTAATTTCATCGATTACAAACTTAACTTTCTAATTAAAAAAGGTAACTTTATACGACTTGACCCAGCGTCGTTTAACACCTAAAAAAAATGAAGATTAACTTTTTTTTTTTGGCCTAATACGTTTAAACAGCCTTTATAAGTATTATGAGAGAAGAAATTTTGAAAAAGAAAATTATCATCTTAGAGTGGGAGATCACTTTTCTATATGAATTTAACGTATAATGAGCACCCACTTTTTAGCCACCAGGCGTTCAACGAGACATGTCACCTCTAACATTTTTTCAAGTTTGGCAATTGAGGGGGGATGCAAAACATAACAAATACATTTTTATGAGGAGGGAATTACATTTGAAACATAAAGTAACGATGAATTTAATTATTTGGCAAATGTACAGTTTAGCTGTGTAAATTATTTGACAGACAAAAATTATAAAAACTATTTATTTTATATAAAACACTTTATTAGATCCTAAAGCTGAAATAAAGCCTGTAAAAATTTCATTTTTATTATTTTTTTATAATTTTTATTAAACTAAATGTAAGACAATCGAAGCCACTGTACTGCTTTTAAAAATTGGCCTTTCTAAGGTTTGACAGATTGGCCTTTTTAAGATCAAATTTGGCCTTTTGTACGTTCTTTCATGAACTATATTTTGGCCGCGATATCTTTTGTAATGATAGAGTGTAAAAAAAGACCAAATTTGGCCTTAAAAAGGCCAATTTGTCAAACCTTAGAAAGGTCGTACATTTAGTCAAATAAAAAATAATGAAAAAATAATAAAAATGAAATTTTTTCGGACTTCATTTCAGGCTTTGGGTCTAATAATGTGTTTTATTTATACATAAATAAATGTTTTTTGGAAATTTTAGTTTGTCAAATAATTTACGCCGCTAAACTACACATTTACCAATTATTTTTATGAGACTATTCTGTACTTTCACCTAACAACTTAATAAACAAAACAACCCCCAAAATACGACAAATTCAATTTTTTTTTGGGGGGGGTACATTGGAAACATAAAACGACAAATAAAAAGCAAATCGAAAAGGACACCCCTCTCAAATAAAAAGCAAATAAAAAATTTCCTTTATTTACAAAAAAAAAGCCAGTAAAAAAAGCCCCTTAAAAAAATAAAAATAAATAAACGCACGCGTTAATGTTTATAAACGTTTATTTTTTGTTTTAGGTTCACAGTGATCTCTTCTGCCAAAATATCTGCTGGAGACGGTATCAGGCACTTCTTTTTTGGGGGCGATTACATTTATATTTTTTTATCCGTTCTTTTATTTTTGAAATTGTTGTGGGGGTATCAACGTTACCCATGATAAAAATTATTAGTATAGTAGGCGTGTTCCAAACGGAACTTCATGTCAGCCCAGGCAACGCCGAGTACCGACGCTAGTATATATATATATATATATATATATATATATGTGTGTGTGTGTGTGTGTGTGTGTGTGTGTGTGTGTGTGTGTGTGTGTGTGTGTGTTGCATAAATAGAGGGAGATATGAGATCTTATGAGTGACGTGATGGCGAGTGTGGTGTTTCTAACAAGAAAACGAAGTACGGATATTAATTCAGAAGTGTGGTTATTTTCATAGTTAATGTTCTCTGTATGGCTTCAGTTCACGTTCTAGTACGTCTTGAACGTATATCCATTACAACGAGAGTTGAAGAAGTAATGGTCAGTTCCGTTTTCAACAACGGATGCTGCTGTTAATACTTTAAAACAATTTATTATTGAATAAAATCATTATATTTTTATATTTACTTTTTTTATAAGCAGAAAAACCTGTATTTTTTTTTTCTTAAAAAACTAATATCGTTGATTTTCGAAGCCGATTCAAAACAAAAAAAAAACGACCAAATGAGAAAACTTGTATAAGCAAAAGTGAAAAAGATACTCCACCATCTTGAAAATAGGCAGTTGACCTAAAAAATGACTGATGGTAATTGTTTCAATTACATTATACGTGATTGTTACTAAAAAAAAAAAAAAAAGAAACAATAAATATAGTGGTTTTAACCAATAACTAGAAGATGTACCCAACATTGCCCGGTATTAAAGATAAAGATAGAGTGTCAAGTTTACAGGATCTTTACAAAATGTTTTCAAACCTACTTATTCTTGACATTATGTGAACGATTCGAGCATGCGCAGTCATGAAACAGTTAGCAAACAGACAAAAATCCGATGACTCCCACGTACCAATTTCTTAATTTTGACCCCTAAGCAGTCTTTTTATTTTCGGATGAAAACTGATTAATGGTTTTCCACATATCTGAATACTCTATATACAAAATTTCAAGTCTGTAGATCAAAGCTTCGTTGAGTATATAGGTTGAGAAGTGTCCTCGCGCACACATTCTAACTTTTATAGATATATAGACAAGTTGTTTGGAAATAGTGCCGAATAGCTATTTTATGTTTCTTTTCCCCCTTTCTTTATTTTAATTGGAGTATGAATTTAGATAATGCAACGTTTTTGTGTGTTTTTTTTAATTTATTTTGCAATTATTTTTTTAACTGGTAATTCTACACCCGATAATAAAGAACAATGTATATATATATATATGTATATATATATATATATATATATATATATATATATATATATATATATATGTGTGTGTGTGTGTGTGTGTGTGTGTGTGTGTGTGTGTGTGTGTGTGTGTGTGTGTGAAAGAGAATTAATTGAAATTTCTTAAATTAGAATGTACAATATTTATAATAAAGACCAATCTGTGTATATATATATATATATATATATATATATATATATATATATATATAGGTACTTCCATCCCGACATACAAAAGTTACCGAGTAAAAATGCACGCCATTTAATAGCGCTCGAACGAAACATTTTTTAAGTAGTGAGGAAGGAAACGAGAAAGCAAATAGCAAGTCGAGCAATTATCTCAGACTTATTCTGCATGTAACTAATTCGGAAAGACATCCATCATTCTATTCCAAAATGTCAACACTGGTTGTTTTTTTTTTCTTTATGTCATCACAAATGATAATAATAGTACTGGCAATTTTATACATAAAAATTTTAATTACTAACGACTATATATATATATATTCATATATATATATATATATATATATATATATATATATATATATATATATATATATATATATATAGTAGTAAGTTATAAAATATATATGGCGATTAAGCTACACAGAATATTCCGCGTTTCATCCATGCTAGGATTCATCAGGCTTATGCGAGGATTTTTTGGTTGTCTCGCGTTATTATATACGTACCTTCTATTGAGGTTTTTAGTTAGCCAATCATCTCTCTAGTTTCTACCGCACCGGTCCTAATCAGCCAATGAGCAGGCACTTACAGGAAAAAGGCCCAGCTGACCTCCAGTTGACCCGTTCTTTTGTGTGCGCCATTTTAGTAGGGAGCGTCCTGGCCTATTTTAAACCTAGGTTAAATGGTTTTCGTGTTTTTTTAGTTCATATATATATATATATATATATATATATATATATATATATATATATATATGTGTGTGTGTGTGTGTGTGTGTGTGTGTGTGTGTGTGTGTGTGTGTGTGTGTGTGTGTGTGTGTGTGTGTTTTATCTTTTTATTACCGTTTTATCTGTTTGGTTACGTATGTTTCGGATGTTGGACCGTGTTTACGATCTAACAGCTTCGTCAGACCTTACAGAAATGGTTGGTTAGTATTAGGAAGAATTGTTTTTAGGAGGAATACGGAAAAAAGGAGGGGGGTTGAGGGTATGAGGTAATATAGGATATAGGGGAAGGCGGGTAATGACAATATTTCAGTTTTGAAGGTTAAAATATATTACGTTGTATTGTGTGGGGGTAGCAGATTCAGGTTGGCTTGGGTGGAGATATGTGGATATAGGGAGGGGGTAATGAGAGGAAGGGGGAAAATAGTGTATATATATATATATATATATATATATGAATATTGTGCTCTTCCGATGTGTGATATACTGAGTTCTTGACATTCCAATATGTGATCTGCCCACTAATCCTTACCGTAACTCTAACTCTAGCTCTTAGGTTGGGGTTAGGGTTAGTTGGTTAGGGTTAGATTAAATGGGTAAATCACATATTGGAAAGTAAAAACATGGGTAGATTACTGAAAGATCTGTTTGGTTATGGTTTCAAACCCCCGGGAATGAACCAGAGACCTTTAGACGTGTTTGGCGAAGTAATTCGTTTCACCAACAACGGTTCCGACGTCCACTGGTAATAACAGCCGTAGACGTAATTCTTGTTTCGTCTCCGCAGCGACAACACAAGATAGTCGCTCTTAGTACTGGCAATACTTCCTGTTTCATCTCTTCACCGACAACATGATGGTTAAATAATATCCGTCAAAAACGCACACGTACGACGTGGCGTACGAAACAAAACTGACTCGAGCAAAATTCTGTCTCCTTTTGTTCAGCCATTTTGAACGCCCGGCAACGCCTATTTTGCATAATAACCTTCTAATTTGTAATTACATTTAATTAATTAATTAAATGTAATTACATAGTTCTAGATTCGCGCTCTTGTGCTGTCACTGTTTCATTGCAGCGGGCTTATGCAATACGTGGCCGTGGTTATCCCTAGCTCCCTCTGCACCGTCACCACAAACACATATTCGCTGACAACCCATTCGGTAGATCACACAATTCGGTTGATCACACATTGAAAAAAAAAAAAACATGACTATTTTAGTAATATATTTGGATAAATAATTAATGCGAACGTTGGCGAAGCATAATTTTTTCCGTCATTTTTTTATGCAAGTATATAATAATCTAATTAATATTCCGTGCCATTTAGTTAATTTTTCATGTACCTATTTTATATATTTCAAAACAACGTATTATTGTCCTATTTTCAGTGGCCGTCGACAAGTACTGGCCTCGAATAAACAGAGTTCCTTGCACTGGTTGCAACGAAGAGACTTATTGCTCGGAGAAATGCCGCGAAGAAGCCTGGAGCACCTACCACGAACCACTCTGTCCGTCCGTCAACAGCAAAGCCCACATACTGTACGACTTATGCAAAACGATCCGTGAACGCATTAAAGACAATGACCAGTCAATTTGGTGTGGTAGCTTCAGTCCATTTATGATGGCACGTATATGGGCGTCCATCGCATGTCATGCCAAAAAATTGGCTAAAGAGAGTGGCCATACTGTGCCATCACAAGCACAGTGGGCGCTGGCGAAGACACCCTACAGACGGTACGTCCAAATCTTTTTTCTTCTTTTTTTTTTTACTTTTTTTTTTCACTCCTACAGCTGTGATCCCGTCCTCTCGATTAGCAACTGGATACCGTCGTGTTCACGTTCGGACACAGGGAAAATAGGCAATTCAGTTGAGCTATTATTTTGTTGCTGAAATTTTCACACCGTTTCGGCTGCTATACTTGGTTGCCTCCCTGGCTTTTTTTTTTTTTTTTTTTTTTGTAGCAGCGATTAACATTTTGCAATTTCGAACTGAACCATTTTACTTAACCAACCAGGATAGATTGATCTCATTTCCTCGTCTATCCATTGCAGAGATAACATTTTCACAGGCCCCTAATGGGGATATACATACGACTGGAGACTGCTTGTGAATTTCATACTCCCATGCTCCCAAATAGGTTTAGTGCCGTTTCACACACACACACACACACACACACACACACACACACACACACACACACACACACACACATTGTAGAGACGTCGTATTGTGAGACCATCTTCTCTTTTGACAGTGTCGTTGTCTCTCACATTGGCAGCTGCCGAGGGGTGCGCCGTGGCTCACAAATATCAGAAATAAAACAAAACACAAAAAATAACTTCGACAAAATTCTGTAAATATCAGCTGTATTCAGGGTGTGTGTCTGTGTATGCGTGACACCATCGACACGATCGACCCTCTGAACTCTTTTCTGAATACCCTTTTGACGTCAGCTAATCTCGATCTACCCCGGATCCAAAGCCATCGTCTCGTCCCGTTCTAGCGTCTCCACATGAGAACTCACATAAAGAGGTAAAAGTGGGAAGGTAACTCCACATGAAACAGAACATGAAATAATTCTCTTTGAGAATAACAAATTTCAATTTCTTGATACAGTTTTTTTTTTTCTTTTCAACTGTCTACTAGCGGCTTTTAATCGCGTTAAATCTTTCGCAAGGTAGCGGCACTTTTTCATACCAACATATAACTCCATATATAGCTTTTCTCGATTTGCATCATCGATAGCTTTCTTCCTACAAAGTCAATATTTGATTCTAGTTCGTCAGTTTAGTTGGTCGATTGTTGTAGCATGTTACTAAAGACAATAAAATGTAATTCGATTTAATTCCTTTCAGATCATATTTTGACTCAGTCTGGATTATTTTTGTACGCATACCATGAAAAACGGACATAAGCCAATTCCTCTCTCTTTGATAGGATGAAAAAAATAATATTAAGGCTGTATAGATTATAAAAAAACACAATTGCAAATAAAAACACTACCAGTCAGCGCCAAGTAAGTACATTTAATTCTTGATAAAGCTTAGTTATGAGCGAAATATCGATTCAAATCATGACTCTGTGTTAACTTTTTTATCACAGTTATTCTAGATTTTAGTTTAATCTGAAAATAGTGCGCTAAAATCCATTTAGTGCGCAACTTATTTTAAACCGCAGAAAAAGTTTTTTTTGCCGAATCGAAATGAAAACAAATAAAAAATCTGATTTTTTTAATTGCCGTAATTTTGTAATTTATATGCTGAGATATTTTTTGTTAACGTTGATTTTATCATAACTGACGTTTTAAAAACTTTTACTGATAACCCCTCTTTCGTAAAGTAAATATCAAGTGTGAATTAGTTAAAGAAAATGAAAACTCGGGTATTCCGAATGTATCAAGTACGGATTCGTTAAAGAAAATAAAATTCGGATATTCAAAATCAAATATCAAGTATGAATTGGTTAAAGAAAATGAAAAGTCAGCTATTCAGAATAAAATATCAAGTATGAATTGGTTATAAAAACGAAAAGTCGGCTATTTAGAATCAAACATGGATAGTGTAGGACAAAGTTATCAATGATCCACTGTGACAGTGAGACCGACTTCTATTTATTTATTAGATATGTTGTTCATTAAGGCAATGGGTTTTTTGTTTGTTTTGTTTATCAAATATATTCCGATGCATAAGATTAACGTGCTCGTTATGATTCTTTTTGAAAATAAAAAAATGTCGCAAGTCAATTAAAAGAATTTTCATTTTTCAAAAAACTTATTTTCTTTCGTCTTTCATCATTTCGTGAGTTTTCTTTGAAGTTTACATCAGTCGTATTTACAATATACGTAGATGTATTCATTCGCATTGCACTCTGGGTTGCGTTAGTAAGTTAGAATTTGGAAAGATATGATCGATAAATATATTTAATTTTCTGCGTGCCTTCCTATTAGAACGGCTTAAAGTTCTTTGATGAAATGACATAGAATTATTTAAACTTCAATAAATAAAACTGTTTTTAGTTTTAAATTTTTGATGAACACGCGATTAGTGTTAAGATTTTTCACGAGGAAATATAATAATTTCAAATCTTACCGAGGTATTTGACAATGGATCTATTCTTGTGAATTTTTTCGTTGTTGTTGTTGTTGTTGTTGTTGTTTTTTATTTTTTTTGTTTTTGTGAAGACTTAACTTTTTCGACACACGTGCACTTTAACTTGCCGGACGTATTTTGTTTCTTGTTCGGACCAATAATACGAGCAGGAAGGTAAGACAATCTAAGATTAACGGTTGTCTTCTAATCAAACTTTTCCGCTAATTTAAAACAAGTTCAATAATTTAACGAAATATCACAACAGAAAAAAAATTAGATAATGAAACATTCAATTATTTTAATCAAAATTGTTAAAAATTTAGCAACAATATTTCAAAATAAATTATATATTTTAATTTTATAATTACATATTTATTTATATCATTTTTTAAAAAGATATTTTTAATTAAATAAAATAAAATAAAAACAACCATTTGAAACAAATATTTGATGTGTATGATTTTTTTTTTACATGAGATATTGTTTGAAAGATAATTAATTTTGGTTATCTTTTTTTCACTAGTATAATGCTGTTCTTATAAAAGTTTCTGAACAAATGTTATTTTGCTTTGCATTAATTTCCTTATCTTCTTTCCTTCTCTTCTTTTCTTGCCTTCTTTTCCCACCTCCCTTTTTCCTTCCTTTTCCTTATCTTCTTTTTCTTTTTTCTTTGCCTTCTCTCTCCTCCCCGCTCTTCTTTTTTTCCTTCTCTTCCTTTCCCATTATTCTTTTTCTTTTTTTCTTTTCCTTCTCTTCCTCCCCCTCTCTTCGTTTCTTCCCTTGACTTCCACTGCTCCCCCTCCCCTTCTTTATTTTCCTTTTTCTTCCTTCCACTTCCTTCTTTCCTTTACGTCCTCTTTCCTCAAACATCCCTTCTTTCCTTTCGTTCTCTCCTCCTTTCATTCTTTCCCATCTATCTTTCCTTCTCTCTTCCCCGTTGCTTCCCTCCTCTCTTTATTTCTTTCCTCTTATCCATTCTTCGTTCTCGGTTTGGCGGGGGGGGGTATAGATTGGAGCTCAGACGAACACTTGCAATGAAAATAACGATAAAGCAAAGACAGACTCGCAACATCTCTTCTGTGAGAAAGAGGTTGCAGGGAAGAGAAAATGGCATTCCCTACTAGGCTACGAAGTCTATTTGAACTTTATCAAGGCAGCATAAGATCTTTGTAGCAACTCCTGTCCAGATGTTGCAACAGTACTCCATCTTTGGACGTACCTGGCTTTTATATAGGTAGAGAATTGCATCAGCAGTGAGATATTTACTGGATCGATAGGAGAATCTCACCATTTCCCCAGCGACCTTGGCAACGTATCTTTCTTCTCTCATACGTTTTTTATGATCCCCTAATCCCTTCCTTCTATCTTTTCTTCCTTGATCTTCTTTTCTCGTCTTTTGGTCCTCTTTCTCATTTTTTCTCCTTCATCCTATATCTTTTTTTATAACATCGCATGTACAAAAATATGTACACTTGTA
The DNA here is from genome assembly GCF_053919585.1 of Euprymna scolopes. Lineage (NCBI taxonomy): Eukaryota > Metazoa > Mollusca > Cephalopoda > Sepiida > Sepiolidae > Euprymna > Euprymna scolopes. The sequence continues at coordinate 73,286,340 of NC_136500.1, read as the reverse complement.
TTAACAGATAGAAGTTATATATCTATATTTCTTTCCAGATTTATAGCTTATGGAGTGACTGGTGTGGCCAAGTCCTATTCTGCCATCCACCAAGTAATGCGTGATGTCTTCAATGCTGCCCCTGATGGTATGAGCTGCGACGTGTCCATGAGAGACTTCGAGGGCCGCTATTTCCAGTTAGCCTGCAATGTTCAGTGTTTCTCCGATGGCCGTAATCCACTGCACTGTTTCCTGAAGTCCATCGTCAATCAACCACAGTACGCCCATCTCTCCGACTTGGTTGACCCAGACAACGTTCCGGAAGCCAACTTTGCCGGCGTCTTCCCTGTGCAGGCCTGCTTCAACCACAGCTGTGCGAACTTAGCCGAAGTGATGGATGGTGTCAGCAACGGCCGACCAGGCGTCCAGATCCGTGCTCGTTTTGACGTGAAAGCCGGTAACGAAATTTTCACTACTTATATTGACACGTCCATCATGAGGCGACAGAGAAGGGCTCTGCTGTTCCAGGGCTACAACTTCTGGTGTAATTGTCAGCGATGCCAGTTCGAAGGAGACGGTCCCGAGATGTGCGCCAACTGTGAGGCGAACGCTCCTGAAGGGAAGCAGTTCCCAGCCTGCGGAAAGTGTAGGAGGATTTGGTACTGTTCTTCAAAGTGTCAAAAGACCTCCTGGAAGGCCGGACACAAGATTATTTGCAGTATGGCACATTCCAAGTTATATCTTAGCAGTTATTCGTAGCACGTTCTGCATCGCAAGCAGGAGTTTTCTTTTAATTATTTTTTGCAATTTTTATTTTAGTTTTTAAGCAAAAAAAAAAAAGTATTTGTTTTGCAACTGAAGTTAGCAACTTTTTATGCTCTTTTTTTTGACATTTTTGTTATTTTTCTTTTATTTTTATTTTTTTGCTGCATTTTTGCGTTAGCCATAAAATAATGCCTATCAACATCCATGGCAAATGAACAAAAGAATGCCATCGCTTTCTTTTTCTTTTTCCTCTTTTACATTTTTTTTTCAAGGTTTATTTACTTTGTTGTTTTTTATTTTGTCGATTTTGAGTCATTTTTTCTTTCAATTTGCTTTTCCATTTTTTTTTTCTTTTTTGCTTGAAGTAGTTTCGCTTTTCTGTGAATGAAAAAAAAACAACAAAAATAAGAACAACAAATTATATAAAAAGCATATTGTCGATGTACTTAGTCCTACTGCAAAAATACAAAAAGAAACGTTTGCCTTTTTTCCTGTCTTTTGATTGGTCAATCGTTCTCCTACATGTTCGATTCTTTCCCTTTTCATTGGTTAAACTCTGAACCGATATAAAACAGCCTGGTGAACAAAACAAAGAAAAAATATTCCATCAATTATTTGATTTCTATTTCTTTATTTTGTACATAAAAATCATTTTTGCCCTTTATTATTTTCTTGGCGAGAGCAAATACGGCACAGGTGTGATCAAAGTGTAGTATCTGTTCTGATACTACACTTCGTCTGCCCTGTCTTTAGTCGGTGGGAGAGACATTTCTCTTAACTGATGCAATATTTTTTAATTTTTGATCCAATCTAGTGTCCCTTTCTGTCAATTGGATTTTCCCCACATTAAAACAAAACGACCTTGGTGTTTAACTTTGCCCTCGTGGAGAAGCAAATACATCGAGACATAAGCAAAAATACACCAGCATTTCTTACTGTTTACTGGTGCATGGCTTATACTTGTGGCTTCTATAAAGTCGAAAGGAGTGCCCATAGACTTGGGGATTATTTTTATTTCTTAATTCAAACATATTGAAGCTCTAGCGTCTCCATTTAAAACCGGCTTTGTGGCAGATACTCTTATCATACTGTACTTATCTTGGGGTCTCCTCTGTTGGGTTGATAAGGATAAGGATAGGGAACCAACTTCATGAAAGAAGAACCAAATATTTCGTCTATCAACTGAACACAATATTGGCTAGATAGTTCACAATTTACTCTATGATATTTGAATATTGGGTATTACATTTTATAATTTTTCATGGTAACGCATAGATTAGACACTTTCTCCATCACGAATACCGATATGTTGGATAAATATTTGGTGAATCAGAGCAGGTGACTCGCAGCAAACGGTGTCAGATAAAAATTCGCATTGATATAAAAATGTTCCGCTTACTAAATCGGACTTCCTGTTTTAGTTTAAAAATAAGAAATCAAATTGCCGTAAAAGAAAACATGATATATATATATATATATATATATATATATATATATATATATATATATATATATATATATAGAGAGAGAGAGAGAGAGAGAGAGAGAGAGAGAGAGAGAGAGAGAGAGAGAGAGACAGACACAAGCAAAAATACACCAGCATTTCTTACTGTTTACTGGTGCATGGCTTATACTTGTGGCTTCTATAAAGTCGAAAGGAGTGTCCATAGACTTGGGGGTTATTTTTATTTCAAAGCAATAGACTTGGGGGTTATTTAATATATATATATATATATATATATATATATATATATATATATATATAGTGCCACGGAAAAGTATTGGATACATTACATTTTTCTTCATAACTTGAATTAGGGTTCAAGATTTTACCTAAAATTTGGTCAGTATATTCCTATTACTATTCTTACTAATATTTCGGGTAGTAATTACAAAATTAAAGTTTAGAAAGTTTATATTAAAGGAAAAATATAAATCAACTAACGCAAAAGTATTGGATACATTACATTTTTCTTCATAACTTGAATTAGGGTTCAAGATTTTACCTAAAATTTGGTCAGTATATTCCTATTACTATTCTTACTAATATTTCGGGTAGTAATTACAAAATTAAAGTTTAGAAAGTTTATATTAAAGGAAAAATATAAATCAACTAACGCAAAAGTATTGGATACATTACATTTTTCTTCATAACTTGAATTAGGGTTCAAGATTTTACCTAAAATTTGGTCAGTATATTCCTATTACTATTCTTACTAATATTTCGGGTAGTAATTACAAAATTAAAGTTTAGAAAGTTTATATTAAAGGAAAAATATAAATCAACTAACGCAAAAGTATTGGATACATTACATTTTTCTTCATAACTTGAATTAGGGTTCAAGATTTTACCTAAAATTTGGTCAGTATATTCCTATTACTATTCTTACTAATATTTCGGGTAGTAATTACAAAATTAAAGTTTAGAAAGTTTATATTAAAGGAAAAATATAAATCAACTAACGCAAAAGTATTGGATACATTGATTTAATATTTGGATGCATAGCCTTTATTGCGTTCAACAGCTTCGAATCGCTTTCTATAGTTGCACACATGTTTTTGCAAAGATATGCGGGTATTTTGCGCCATTTTTCTTTGCAGAACTGTTCTAGTTGTTGAATATTTTGTGGATTCCTCTTGTGAACATTGATCTTTAATATTTTCCACAAATTTTCTAATTGGGTTGACGTCTGGAGACTGACTTGGCCAAATAAGATCGTCAATTCCGTTATTTCTAAGCCAGTCTTTGGTTAGTTTGGTAGTATGCTTGGGATCATTGTCCTGCTGAAGCACGAAATTGCTATTATGTCCCAACAAATCAGCAGATTTCTGGAGGTTTTTCTCCAAAATCCCCCTTTATATACGCCCATTCATTCTAACATTGCTGATTTCTAGTTCACTAGTACCTTTGGATGAAAAATCTCCATACTATAATCGAACCACCGCCAAACTTTACCGTAGGAATGGTACTTTTTGTTATAGACGGTGCCATTTTTACGCCATACATGTGTTGCTGTGTTTCTTTCAAAGGTTTCGATTTTCGTTTCGTCTGACCAGATTACCTTGTTCCAAAATTCTTGGGGTTGTTCCCCATATGTTTAAACATAATTCAAACGTGATCTGACATGTTTAAGCTTCAATAATGGAACTTTTCTTGGGGACCTTCATACAAAACCTGAACGATTTAGAACTCTACTGATTGTATCCTTGCTCACATTATTCCAGCTTCTCTGAGGTCGGTTTGAATTTCACCACGAGTAAAAAAAGTTTTTTTTGTACCTTTCTGCTTACCCACCTTGATTTTTTCGTTTAATTTCCTTGGCCGACCACATCTTGGAATATTTGCAACAGCTTCACTAGGGTTTTTAAACTTTCTAATAACGTTTCCAACTGTACAAAGTGGTAGATTAAGTTCCCTTGATATTATTCGATACTAGTTTCTTTCTTTGTGCTTATCAATGATTTTTTGACGAATGTCTATTGACAACTCTTTAGTTTTAGGCATTTTTATAAATTAACTGGTTGACTTTGAATTTTTTTTTCTTCAATTCTGTATATCTGTGTGGGTGCCTATATCGAGAATACTTGGGATAATAATTGCAGGATAAATTTCAAAACCGTATAAACTTCCAAACTATTTTTTTTGTTAAAATTTTATCTATTTACTTATATTATATAAAGGGCAGTTGTGTGTGTGTGTGGGGGGGTTTCTCTACCTAAAAGTAAAATAAATTACAAAACAAGCAGCCACAAAGTTTGTATAGCCTTGATCAGCGTTGCCCTGGATAAATAATATCTAACTTTTAACAGATTTATTCATCTTCTCTCGGTCAACTGGGCCAAGTTTCGCCGAAGGAGAGGAGAGCGGCTGTGGGTTTTCAGTGTTATTTATTATGTACTAATTTTGAAAGAAAATGCCAACTGATTCCTCGATGAATCTATTATGTAAAAGAGAGTTGTCTGTGTGTACGTATGTGTGTCCACCTAGAGAGAGGAATGAGCTGGGTGGAGGAGAACGGGAGTATTAAGGAGAGTGGGAAGTAACGCGAGGAAGGAGAAAAGAATAATGCACAGGGATAGGTAGAAGCTTTAACATAAATATGTTACACTTTTGTCCCGAGCAATATCGGATAGCTCTGCTAGTCAAATATAAAAAGGGATAATTAAGCAAATTATATTTTTAAAAAAATATTGTCTTGTTTTGGACGAATAATTATAAAGGTGAAAAGGGAATATGTTCACGTGTCTGTTAATTAGATTAGTTTTTTTTTTTAAGTAGTTTACATTTTTAATTAGTTGTCATGAGTATGTTTTACTATAGACAACAAATATAACAAATAAACGTGACCAAAGGCAAGATAAGTTACTCTTCTAATTACCTGATTAAGTTTTTTGGTGTTTTAACTTATTTTAAAGCGTTTATTAGTGCTTAGTTGCTAAGTTAGAACGACGACAAGATGGCCGACATTCCGACGGTTATCTAAGAAGCCTCGATACTCACTCAAAACATGAGAATAAAACAAATTTTTTATCGAAACCCCATCTTATATTGAGTGGATCTCTATGTATTTTTTTATTTTCGAGTTTTGGACGATTCTTGAGACTCCAAAGCTGAAAGCCTCATGTCCGTCATCTTGTTGCCGTTTTAACTTAAATGCTCGGCATTACTTACGTTTCCAAGATAATAAATCCTTCGAAATATGTTGGAACGCCAAAATGTTATCCAAGTAGGTAGTAGAGTAATTTATGTTGCGTTTGGTAACATTTATTTGTTGTACAGTAGAACCCCAGGATACGGTGGCCCTAGGATGCCGTTTTTTCAAGTTACGACGTGGAATACGATATTTTTCCGGCCCGTGGTTGCGGTATTTGTCCTGCCTTACGGTGTCATTTATAATGTTATTTGATTATATACATGTGTACTGTATTTTACTACTAATTTTTAACACCGTATCCCGGGGTTGTACTGTATAGATGTTTCTTTGCCACTTTTTCGGTTTGTTGCATATTGTAATACATGCCCGTTTTCGTATCTAATTATTTTTTTTTTCAATATTTTTCCATGGCAGCAAATATTGGCAAACTTCATTGAATTGCAATCGCTTGTATTTTGATCGAATTTACAATAGCTTTTTAAACTAACATTGCGTCTCTATACTTGAAATGACTAATGTTTTAGTAGAACATCATTTGCATAGAAGACGAAACTTGCTTTGTTGAACGCATGATCACAATAAACTCTTACAGCGATTTGCGCGCAGCTGCCGCCTATGCAAACGTCAAGGGTGTCCACAAAGTATTTACATAAAACAGAGCAAGCCGAACCAATACATTTCGTGTCAATTTGAAAACTAATTGAAAAGTGCTTGAGTGTTATTACATACTAGCTGAATTATCCGCTCCAATAGAGAGTTCTTCAAGTAATCCCGCCCAAGAGGAGGTTAGGTACTTATGCAGAATATGGATCGTGTTGAAATAATAAGGTTATGATTTAGAAATCCATTCTTAACATGGAGAGAGGGGACTTTTTTAAAACTACTTTCGCCTACCAATTTATTAAACAAAAGATACCATAAAAATTTGAATCTAAGTTGAAAATTCTATCTAAAACTAGCAGTCTGTATTTCGCATATGTACTGGTGGTCTATAATATTAAGCTACTCTTGAGCTCTACAAATATCTGGAATAAGTCAAACCACATACAACTTTAAAAAAAAAAAAAAAACGAAAACATATCACAATGATGGAAACTGTATAAAATATACAACTGAAGTTATGAGCGTATAAAACAGATATTTTTTTATAATAATAATTTAACTAAATTCCCACAAAATAGTGATGATACTTGAAATTTGGGTCCTTATGCAGAATACAGGCCTGAAACAAAACGTTAATATTTAGAAACCGATTTTTGACATAAAAGACGATGGGAAGCTTTTTAACTATTATGTAGTTTCACCTAACAATTTAATAATCAAAAGATACCGTAAAAATTAGATTTAACTTGAAAATCCTTTTTTTTTTTTTTTTTTTTTACAAGGCAGTTACAGCGTATCAAGGCCCGAAAGCCACTCGAGGATAAGGAGTTAATGAATGTAAGCTCGTAGTGTAGTAATCGTTAATAGTGTAGATTTTGATTATTTAAGAGGGTGGCTCAACAAGAATTTGTTTGCATTGGATTTGAATGCTACCATACTGTAAAAATAGCACAGTCCGTATTCTGCATACATACCGGGCGTTCATAATATGGAGGTATCCTTAAGCTCTCTAACACTTGGAAGAAGTCAGACCATATGCAACTTCAACAATAAAATAAAACAAGCAACCCAAAACATATTGCAATAGTGAAAACTGTGTGAAATACACAACTTATATAACTGAAATTCTGGGCTTATAATAAAGTTATTTAAATAATAATAATTTAAGTGATGATACTTGAAATTTGAAAAGTATTTTCCTTTATAGCACCTCACCTTTCGAAATTTAGAGACATTTCAGCAGATTATGAGAACCAATATCCTTTTTCCCCTTTTCACAATCGTTGACATCATAGTTTTCGAACCTGGTTGCAAAATAAAGTCGACAGAGCAATTTTTTTAATATGTCATTTTAAGCAAAACGATGCTACGTACTTAATTGTCATGTCAAAATAGTAATATACCGAAAAGTTACGAGAATTCATCGAGTAGAACAACTGCTATCATGTTTAAAAAAAAAAGAAAAAAAAGCCTATCACTATAGGCTACAAATGTAGACGGCATTACAGTGCAATTTAAATTTTGCGTTCCAAGTTATATCCCCTGTATGTGAACTCTTTACAGTCTATTTTATAACTTCTAAGAAAAATGCAATTTTACCCAATTTTAAGTAAAAATTACTTTTAATTATACATAACATTCTACTCGATAAATATTCGAAATTTTTTAATATAATATCTTTTAACACGACAATTAAGTGAGTGATTTTTTTTTTTTTTTTTTTTTTTTGCTGAAAATGAAATTTTTCTTAAAATCGATCTATCCACTCTATCTTAACAAGCACACAGTTTACTTCTACCCTTTGGACTACTTGTGGACGCTCTTGGCACACAGCTTCTTGATGAAGACTTACATCTAAGACTGAAAATTAAGATTTAAGAAATATCCAACACGTCATCAGATGTAATACATAATTTGGAGATATTTTATCTGTTGTTTTTTTTTTTTTTTTTTTTTTTTTGTCGTTTTGTATTGTTGTTTATTTTGTTATTATTTTGGTTTGCAGCCGCTTCTGCGTCAAGGTCTCGTGTTTCTGAAAGTGGCTTTTGGGAAAACATCACTTAAAAATAAACGGGTCATGTTTTTGGTTGTTTTCTGCTTTCTTGGCAGGTTAACGAGACATAATTGCCACGATTTGCGCCGCTTATGTCAACGACTTTGTCGCTTGTGACAAAGATAAATTTGTAACCGATGCGCTTCTACAACCCATCACCAGAAAGAAAAAAAAATTGGCAAGCTGATTTTCTTGTAAAAATTTGGCGCTATTGTTTAATTGTTTGTTTTGTTCTTGTCAATCTTTTATGTTTTATTTCTATTTCCTTACTTTTTTGTTTTATTTTTGTTTTTTGTTTGTTTCTTGTTATTTGTTTTTTTTTTTTTTTTAAGTAGCCGCCTTTTGGTTGGTGTGCTTGACAGTTCTAAGGACTATAATAAATGCTTATTCTTACGCTTATGGGATTACGAATATGAATATATAAATGCTCACACATACACACACACACACATATATATATTTATATATATATATATATATATATATATATATATATATATATATATATATATATATATATATATACTACTTACACAAAGTATTTACTAGCAGCTGTGTCACAAAATTATCATGATCAGTTCATTAGTTTAGGGGTGAAATTTGTGCATATACCTAAATATATATGTGTGTGTGTGTGTGTGTGTGTGTGTGTGTGTGTGTGTGTGTGTGTATTTAGTAATGTGATTGATAATATTGACTTATACAATTCTTGACAGTATCTGTTTCGTAGCGCAAAACCAATCACTTAATTATTATATCAATCAGTAATTCTATTATGCCCTTAACTCATCAGAAGAAATAGCAACAATCAATCCGTCAAAAGGAGTTGAAGTGTGATTTGACACGATTAAAATTGATTTGACATGATTAAAATTCGAAAATTTGAAGAAAAGCCGCAAATACCTTTATATTTTTTTCAATTGCGCCATATTGAATTGATAAGTTAAGGGCATAATAGATTCGCTGATTGATATAATAATTAAGTGATTGATTTTGCACTACGAAACAGATACTGTCAAGAATTGTATAAGTCAACTGAATTAAAGGAATAAATTATAAGATGGTCAACATCACGAATTTTGGAATATAACTTTTTATCACTTATTCTCTATATTGCTCTGTAATTACATTGAGCCTCTTAAATAAGGATTGATATATATTATAAGAAAATATATTTCTCCAGAAATATATATATATATATATATATATATATATATATATATATATATACACACATAATATTTTAATATATATATATATATTATGGTATTTAGATTAATATATTATAAAGTTTAACTCATGTCCAGGTAACCTACATCTAAAATTGCAAGTGTTTAGACTAAAAATTGGCGGAGGAGTTTGGTAGAGTTTGCAAGGTCAACTCTTTCAACTTTGACCTCTTAGCAGCCAATTTTCCGCCCCAAAATTGATTAAGATGCTAGCTGGATGTCTGAATACCATTTATGTAAAATTTCAAATGTTTAGACCCAAAATTGGCTGATTAGTTTGCTAGAGACAACAAAAGTCAGATCGTTGGAACTTTGATCCCTTGGCAGCCAAATTCTTGGCTAAAAACCGATAAAAAAGCTTGTCCTATGTCTAAATACACATTATGTTAAATTTCAAATGTTTAGACCAAAAATTGGCTAAGTAATTTGGTAGAGGCGGCAGAGGTCAAATTTTTTTTTAACTTTGACCCCAATTTTGACCCTTTAATATTTATTGTTTTAACTCAAAACAAAGTAAAAAGTTTTATTCATGTCTAACTAACCTACATCTAAAATTTCAAGTGTTGAGACCCAAAATTGGCCAAGGAGTTTGATAGAGTTTTCAAAGGTCAAATCGTTGAATATTGACCCCTTGACAGCAAAATTTCTGACTGAAAACCGATCCAAAAGATCTTCCCACATCTCAATACCCCTTATGCCAAATCTCGAGTCTGTAGACTGAAAATTGACAGAGTAGTTAGGAATGGAAATGTACACACACACACACACACACACACTTTTATAGATATATAGATTACCTTATCTAGTATATTGAGCCTTTGATTCTCTTGATAAGTTCCAATATTAACATAATATTTATATTTATATTTTTCATTTTATGTATATTGTGTGTATGTGTGCGTGTTATGGCTTAACTGTTTAGTAACTTTATACAAAACGTGCTGTCACTGATATGCCACGAAAGACACAAAAATGTTGGCGAGTTCAGAAAAAGATGAAGCCATTCGACCGCGTTTATTTATTGATTTATTTATTTATTGATTTATCTATTTATTTATTTATTGGTTTATTTATTGATTTATTTATTTATTTATTTATCTATTTATTCATTTATCTATTTATTTATTTAATTATTTATTATTACACAATGCTGAGACGCAAAAGAGTAAGTTTTGTTCTGTGTTGCCTTTACAACGAACCACATCATCCTTGTCCTCACACCCGGTCAACTTATTCCCATAAAGTTATCACTCACCAGCTTAACAAACGTGTTTTTAGACGACTTATATACATATGTACTCCCCCCACCCTTTTTTTCCAAATCAATTCGCATTTTATTCACAAAGAAAAATGGTTTATTATGTATATTTTTATTTACGGGGTGAGTCACGGGAAGGATGCTTTTAAGCAAAACAAAACTCTGCGGACGGCATCTTAAGCAGCTTTAAAGACTACCTTCCTTACTCCTCACACTTTACTCAGGGAGAGCAAGGAGCGTTTCAAATAAAACAACAACAAAAAAACATCCGTCTCCCTTAACTTACCCTGTATAATTTCATTTATTTAATTATTTATTTTTCTAATGATTTATCCGTCGTTTTCTGCTTGGCTTTTTGCGGCTTTGCTGTCTTGTTTGAGTTGCTTTTTTTCTTTGTTTGTTTTTAGGGAGAGGGGTTTGTTTCTTTGTTTGTTTGTTGTTTTTTTTTTTTTTTTGTTAAATTATTATTATTATTATTATTATTATTATTATTATTATTAAATATTATTATTATCATTGTTATTATTATTATTATCATCATTATTATTATTATTATTGCTGCTGCTGCTGCTGCTGCTAAAAGTTGACTATGTTGTAGATTGTATGGAAGCAGTCCTGTAGGAATTTACTTAAAGACATCCAAGGGAGAGAGAGGTGGGGGGGGCAGAGAAAGGGAGTATGGGAATCGAGAGGCGGACAGATGGACAGATGCAGTGAGGAGGACAAAATTAAAGAATAGAAAAACATTGGCTCGACGAAGAAAATTTTAATTCCTATCACTATCTGAAAATGTTACTTGCATTTATGCTTCCAAGGCCAACAACGAGGGACACAAATGTATTTTTACGATTGCACTTGCAGCTAAAATATTTAGCATAGCACTATATCTGACTTTACTCAAAATTTGTGCCTTTACAAACGGTTTTTTTTTGTTAATTAATTTCGTTTTAGACTAATCTTATTTACTATTTCAAACAGAAAATTCCTATTTAGTTATTATAACAGTTTAATCATTAACATTTTTGTTGTTATTATTATTATTATTATTATTATTATTATTATTATTATTATTATTATTATTGTTTTCATTATTATTATTATTATTATTATTATTATTATTATTGTTTTCATTATTATTATTATTATTATTATTATTATTATTATTATTATTGTGCATACGTTTTGTTGGTTTTATTTGCATTTTTGCATCTTTTGCATCTTTCTTTAATATCAAAATATTTAAGCATGACAAATATTCTATTAAGATGAAAATAAATGAAGTAGTAGTATGTGATGTAATATTGCCTTGAGCTATCGAAACTGTGTTATCATCCTGGTTTGTGGCTGGTGAGGGTTAGGATATCGCACGTGCTTTTACATGTTTTATAATTAAATATAAATCGCTGAAATCATTTTTTCTACAATTGTGGAAATTTTAAAATATATATTGAAGTGAAATTCAATATATGTTTTATATATATATATATATATATATATATATATATATATATATATATATATATATATATATATAAAACATGAACTTTTAATGTAAAAGACGGTTATTGACTGTGGGGGGCTTCAGTTATTTAATTAACTAAAACATTATCATTATGAGTGAAATGTTTATAAAAATAAATAAGAATGTACGTATTATATATATATATATATATATATATATATGTGTGTGTGTGTGTGTGTGTGTGTGTGTATACATATTATTTATTTATAAAATTGTATATACTTTTTGATTTATAAACATACATACATATAAATATATATATATATATAAATGTTTTTATTTATTCTATTTATGACGTGTGTGAACACAAAGTACGTAACTACTGTTTAATTAATTTAAACTTTTAATATCATGATCAAGCTTCGTAAATAAAAACTTAAAAATTTAAATATTTTTAAGTTTTTATTTATTTATATCATACGTGTGTGTGTGTGTGTGTGCGTGCGTGCGTGTGTGTGCGTGCGTGTGTGTGTGTGTGTGTGTGTGTGTGTGTGTGTGTGTGTGTGTGTGTGTGTGTGTGTGTGTGTGTGTGTGTGTGTGTGTGTGTGTTTACATGTCTCGTCTTCTCTTGAGCGTCACAGATCGAGGGAATGACAGGAGGTCGAGAAATTGTCATGTTCTTGACCATCAAATCAAACTTGTGTCTTACAATTTTTTACCAGAAGTTAAAACACAAGAGCAGATATGGTTTTCAGAATAAAAGAATTCTGGCCTACAAAAAATACCTGAACAGCTCTATTCTCCGACAAGTTCACCTCAATAAACTAAACCCTTCCTAGAGGAGAGGTAAAGCTTGAGATGATCGACCTCAGATGCTCAGCCTCCAAAAATGATTCGTTTGATAAATATTAATTAATAAAATATAGACGATTAAAGGGACATAATTCGCGAAAATGTAATACTTAATTACTTCCCATGCTTTTTTTTTTTTTTTTTTTTTCTGAATGCCGTTTTAATTCAGTGAACTAATGTTTTTGTACATTTTTCGTGTTTTTATTCTTGTGTTTTTGTTGTTGGTTTTTCGTGTTTCCCATGTTCTCTTCAGCTTTATGGGTTCTTGTCCAAAATTCAACTTAATTTTAAAATAAATACAGAAAAGATTTTATGTACTTACCTGTCACAGAACGAAAATGTCACATTAAAAAAATCACATCTTTCGATCAAGTGTATATTTATATATATATATATATATATATATATATATATATATATATATATATATATATATATATATATATATATATATATATATATATATAATCCCTTTGTCGATTTTTTGTGATTTATAGTAATTTGTAGAAATTACAAGTCTGATTTTTATCTCTGTTTCTGTCTGAGTAGTTCGAATTGAACTGTCTTTATTTATTAATATGGCGGACCTAGACACACCATCCTTGTTTCCTCCTGAAATTTGATGGTTCTCCTTGATTTTTTTGTCTCTCAATTTTTCACCTGCAAAATTTTAATGTCGTGATTACGGTGTAGCGTTTAGTGAGAATAAAATAAACCATAACAAGCGGCACTTAGATGAATGGTCTATTTTATTCTCCTTGCACTGTAATCACGTGATTAAAATTTTGCAGACGAAAAATTGGGAGACAAAAAGTGAATAAGAACCAATTTGATTATCTTAGAAAAAAATATCTACTTCATCAATTTACGTTATTTTTGGAATATGACATTTTCGTTCCGTGACGGATACATGCATCATTGCATCATTCTGATTTTTCTGTATATATTTTTTTAATTCAGTTGAATTCTGGACAAGATCTGTTTTATATATATGATAGCATTGTCCTTTTTCTGTCGTAACCTCTACCCTCTCCCCTATTTCATTGATCATTATACATTTCATTTAATCTTTTTCTTTTAATTCGTTTAGTAAAATAGCACTGTGGTTTAAAACATTTGGCTTAGCGGCTCACCAAGGAATTTTTTACAAGTCATTTTCCTTCTTAGTACTTAACAAAGTGAGATCTCACTTCGATACGAATAAAAACAAAATTATATATATATATATATATATATATATATATATATATATATATATATATATATATATATATATATATATATATATATATATATATATATATAGCTGTCCCCCCTCCAATGTTAGAAAGGTCCTCGTTGACAACACAAAAATTATACAACGGGAAAATAATGTAAAAAAATTAAAGATTCTTGAAGCGTCGTACATTAGAACTCTTCAACCTAATATAAATGACATTGCATTTCAAAAAAGTAGTAACGTTCTGAAATGTCTTGCGTAGTCCGTGTTGGACGGACTTCGTACATGGTGTCTACGAACTTGCTGGTTTTAACACTCGAATTTTTAATCGACTTTTATTCTTAATCGACTTTTATTTTAACTCATCACTGACTATATATATTTTAGTTTTCATTTTCAATCCTCATTTTCGCAATCCTGTATTTTTAACACCTGATGATGATTCATGGACGAATCGAAAGCGCTCGTAACAGCAACATGTATGGATCCTTTATTAATATTTTTGATTTTGAAACAAAAAAGACAATACGAAAAATTGAAAAATTAAAAAAAAGAATTATAAGAAAAAAAGTCTCCGTTGTATTTAATAATATTTGCTTGAATATATATATATATATATATACTTTCTTTCCACCTCAGCATTCACCGTTAAATTGGCGATTTTGATATGTTTTTGAGTATGTTGAAAACGAATATTACATTAAAGCTTGCTGTAGACGGGTAATTTCTGGATATTAATACCTTTATTATCCAATATAATTCCTTGTGTTTCTACTGGAGATCATTTTTTTTTTCTAACTGAAAAGTACTAATGCGCATGCATGTTACAAAACAAACCTCCTCCTCCTCCTCTCCATGTTAAGAATGGCGAACGCCATTGACACTTATTAAGTAATACATTGGAAAAATGTCTTAATATCCAGAAAACTACTTGTCTGTGCCAAATTTAAATGTGATATTCATTTTCAGCATACCCGAAAACCTTTAATAGTCGCCATTTTAAAGGTGAGTGTTAAGGTTGAAATAAACTAAAAAATTACCTTTAAAATACTTTCCTTTCTCCATGTTAAGAATGGCTTTCTAAATAATAAATAAAGAAAAATATTACCAAAATGCATAGTTGATTATAATTACCGAACCCACATATTAACTTTCTCGAGCCATTTCTTATTTAAACGTCATGACACCTCATAGGATGTAGACGGTGTTAGTTAATTTGGCGATCCCGCCCAATTACATTCAACACTTTCTGGTTTCTTTCCTTCTATTTTCGCATATTCTTTGACAAAAATATATTTTTAATATAATAAATAGGAATATTCGTAAATTGATATTTAATATCCATTATTTCTGTGAACGATGTCTGTAAGTAAGCATATCAAAGCATATATGTAAATAAACATATATTTGAAAAAATTACAGGTGCAGAAGTAATATTTTTGGAACTATTCGTTCTCTTTTTCGTTTTTTAGAAAAGTTATTACACATTCAAATGTAAATTAAAATATATTTATTTAAAAAATATAAATTAAAGCATATTTATTTTTTTAATGTAAATTAAAATATATTTATTTTTTTAATGTAAATAAAAACATTTATTTGAAAAAATGTAAATGAAAGCATATTTATTTGAAAAATGTAAATTAAAACATATTTATTTTTTTAAATGTAAATTAAAACATGTTTTTTAAATGTAAATTGAAACATATTTATTATTTTTTAAATGTAAATTGAAACATATTTATTATTTTTTAAATGTAAATTAAAACATATTTAATTGAAAAAATATAAATTAAAACATATTTATTTTTTAAATGTAAATGAAAGCATATTTATTTGAAAAATGTAAAGTAAAACATATTTATTATTTTTTAAATATAAATTAAAACATATTTAATTGAAAAAATGTGAATTAAAACATATTTATTTTTTAAATGTAAATAAAAGCATATTTATTTGAAAAATGTAAATTAAAAATGTTTATTATTTTTTAAATGTAAATTAAAACATATTTAATTGAAAAAATGTAAATTAAAACATATTTATTTTTTAAATGTAAATTAAAGCATATTTATTTGAAAAATGTACATTGAAACATATTTATTATTTTTTAAATGTAAATTATAACATATTTAATTGAAGAAATGTAAATTAAAACATATTTATTTTTTTAATGTAAATTAAAGCATATTTATTTGAAAAATGTACATTGAAACATATTTATTATTTTTTAAATGTAAATTATAACATATTTAATTGAAAAATTGTAAATTAAAACGTATTTATTTTTTTAATGTAAATTAAAGCATATTTATTTGAAAAATGTAAATCAAAACATATTTATTATTTTTTAAATGTAAATTAAAACATATTTAATTGAAAAAATGTAAATTAAAACATATTTATTTTTAAATGTAGATAAAAACATATTAATTTTTTTAAATATAAATTAAAACATATTTATTTGAAAAAACGTAAACAAACTTATTTATAGTTTAAATGTAAACATATTTATTTAAAAAATGTTAATAAACATATTTATTTGAAAAATGTTATAAACATTTTTCGTGTAAATATACATATATATATTTGAAAAATGTTAATAAACATTTTTAATGTAAAAAAATATTTATTTGAAAAATGTAAATAAACATATTAATTTTAAAGAATGTAAATAAGCATATTTTAAAAAGTGTATATATATTTTAAAAAAGTTAACAAACATATTTATTTTTAAATGTAAAAAAAAACATATTTATTTGAAAAATTTTAATAATAATATTTATTTTGAAATAAACACAAATAATCATATTCAGTTTAAAAAGAAATGTAAATAAACCTAATTATTTTAAAAAGAAATGTTAGTAAGCATTTATTTGGGAAAATAATGTGAATAAATATATTTACTTAAAAATGTAAATAAATTAACATGTTTATTTCGAAAAAAAATTTTTTTTTTACAAGGTGGTCACCACTTATCAAGGCCGGGAAGCCACTCAGGGATAAGGGTTATTGCTTGTACAGAGCGTTAGTGTTGAGATTTAATGAAGTGTCTACTTAAGGGGGCGGTTCACCAGGAATTTGTTTACGTTAGACTTATGCAAATAAACATGTGTATTTGAAAAACATGTAAATAAATATATTTATTTTGAAAAATGTAAATAAACATACTTACTTAAAATGTGAATAAACATATTTCTTTGAAAACTATGAATAGATATATTTATTTGAAAAAATGTAAATGCACATATTTATTTTACAAATGTTAATAAACATATTATATGAAAAATTTTATTAAACATATTTATTTGAAAATTATGTCAATAATTATTTTATTTGAAAAATACTAATAAACATATTGATTTTTAAAATATCAATAAAAATATTTATTTGAAAAGAATGTAAATATATATATATATATATATATATATATATATGTATTTTTTTAACAATCAATTTTAATACCTTTTAAATGGTATTTTATTGATAATTGTACCAATATTAACCTCGGTTTAGCTCGATGAGAATTCAGAGCAATATAATTTATATAATCAGAAAAAAACAACACCTTTTATTTAGTAGTACACAATTTTTGTTTTTATTATTTTTTAAGACATGTTATTATATATTTTTTCTTAGTCTGACAGCTGTTTCGAAGGGTAAAAAGACAAACGGTTGTTTTAATTATAACATACCGAATCTTCATTATTTACCGTTCTCTTCATTTTTTGATTTTAATTGTCTCTGAAGAGAACGGTAAATAATGAAGATTCGGTATGTTATAATTAAAACAACCGTTTGTCTTTTTACCCTTCGAAACAGCTGTCAGACTAAGAAAAAATATATAATAACATGTCTTAAAAAATAATAAAAACAAAAATTGTGTACTACTAAATAAAAGGTGTTGTTTTTTCTGATTATATAAATTATATATATATATATATATATTTGAAAAATGTAAACACACATATCTATTTGAAAAATTTAAACAAACATATTTATTTCAAAATTTTAAATAAAGATATTTATTTGAAAAATTTAAACAAACATATTTATTTAAATAATTTACACAAAGATATTTATTTAGAAAATGTAAACAAACATATTTATTTGAAAAATGTAAATAAACCCATTTATTTGAAAAATGTTAATAAACATTTATTTTATAGTTATATCCATAATTATTTTATTTGAAAAATTCTAATATACATATTGATTTTAAAAATGTCAATAAACATATTTATTTGAAAAAAAAATGTAAATATACATATATATTTGGAAAATGTAAACAAACATATTTATTTGAAAAATGTAAACAAACCTATTTATTTGAAAAAATGTGAATAAACCATTTTATTTGGAAACTGTTAATAAACCTATTTTTTGTAAAAAATGTTAAATTATACTATTTCTAATTAAACGTAATCAGAATTGCGATTGAAATGTTGAAATTTTATGTTTAAAATTAATCTCTCATTTTCATTTGCATCAGAACGAGATTTTACATTTTATTTGACAAGATAAGTACAGAGTGGGAAAAGTTGACTCTTAAAAATTCGAATAAAGCCGCAGTTAAATGGCCTGATCAAAACGCAATGAAAATTGTGTACAGTCGATAAATATTGTTTTATTTTTTGGGGGGTTAAATATTAGTAAATGAGGAACCATTTCGATTAAAATCTATTTAGCATTACGCATGTAGTATTAACATGTTTGAAATGTGTACATATGCTAAAACAATGATTTAAAAAAATGTAGTCTTCATACAAACGGAAGTTAGCAATCATTTCAACATATGTGCACATTTTAATTGTGTTCTTAAGATTACATGCGTAATACTAAATGGATTTTAACTCAAAATGGTTTCTCATTTCCTAATATTTAACAAAAAAGATAAAACAATTTTATCGCCTATACACAAATTTTTATTGCATAATGTTCAGGCCACTAAACTGTGGTTTTTACCAAGATCCATGTGTTAATGATGTCCCTGAAGTGCAATTTTACCGAAATCATAAAATAATTTCCTAGTTCACAGATCCGAATATGTTTATTGACATTTCGCATTCGTTAAAATCAACTTAATAAAAATGACAAAAAAAAATAGCGATTCATGTATTGATCATGTTACGTATTGTTTTTATTTTAAAGATTATTAATTTAAAAAAAAAATAATACTTTGCATAACATGATTCGATACATATTTTTCATGCAATATTTACCTTATTCTTATTGTCCATTATTCACGTTCAAATTTAGTTTTTTTCTCGTTTGTTTTTATTTTTTAATTAGTGTTTTATTTTGTTAATTTGAGAAAAAAATCAATGATTTTTAAATAAAACATAGCTAATCGCCTCCCCTTCCCCTTAAATATATTTTTTAAATAAAGTTACCCCCCCTACACACACACACCCACACACCTTTTCATGGTTGAGTAACTTCTTTGTTTTAAACATATAAGTTCGTATTTATCTTCCTTGAAATCTCTAAAATTTAAAGACTCTATATTGAACATTTTTAATATGACAAACTTTTATTGACTGTTTCGCGCATACTAGTCAACTTATTATTGCTGACTTATTGGAATAAGAAATTCAATTTACATTTTTAAAAAGTAAATATGTTTTATTGGAATACAAAAATACAAATTATTCAATGTTATTTATTTCTAGTTTTTATTTATTTTCATTTTATTTTGTTGAAAAGGATTGTAAGTAAAAAAAAATATATATATGTCTTGAGAATAATGTTGAAACCTATTTCTTTACAAATAATGAGGAAATTACAAACAAAAAACCTAAAAATGCATAAACAATAAATACATGAATCATGATTTCATTTTAAAAAAAGATTAAGTTGTTTGGAACTAATGATATGATATTCGAATCAACTAGGAACCCAATCCTATTCATTTTTAATTTCATTACTTTTTTCCGCCCTCATGATGTTCTGACGAGCTCTTTTCTCATTTACAGCAAAATTCAATCTCGGCAACCAATCAAGGCCTGCCGTGTGACGTTGGCTGTGTGTCGATTCTGTGATCCTTCCTCCCAGATTTCTTTGAACTTTGTCCTTTCTTCGAATCTTCTGGACATCCACCCATTCATCTGCCCGCCTCCCCCCCCCAAAAAAAAATAGAAGAAAAAAGAAGAAGAAAAAGAATAGTCCTTTTCCTTTATACTCCTTCCTTCCTTCCTTCCTTCCTTCCTTTCTTCTTTGCTTTTAATTCGCCTCCATTTTTTTTTCTTATCCTCTTTGTTTTTGGCTTCACCAACTCGGTGTAATCTTGACTTGCCCCGTCGTTAGAAACAAAATGGATGACTGAATAAAATTTTATGTAAAAACAGAAACTGACTGAACACTGTTAGCAACTGGACGAGCTAGCTAGTCCCATGAGATCTTGTTAGTTCTTGTTGTTTTCATAGGAAGATCAGTAGATTCCATTCTCCTTATGCAAGTACTATATGACAATAATCTAGTTCTATCTTCTGCCTGCTGAGATAGGTCCGTCTGCCCATCTACAAAACTTTTCACACTTGCCAGTATCCTATATTCCGATGAAGTCACCATTCGCCTATGCATGGACTATTGCCACATCTAGAATGGTACACCGACCACTAGTCTTCTCCAAGGTCCAAAAAAAAAAAAAAAAAGAGTCGCTAACCAAATAGGTCTCACACTATCTCATTGCCACAATGTTGCATCTCTTTTGGTTTCCAAGTTCTTCAACGGAATGTGCTCTGATGAACTTTCTGTACTTGTGCTCGCTAGACAAAAATACCCCTGACCAACTCGACAAGTAGCAAACTCATACCCCTTCACTTTAGACGTCCCCAGATGCCAGAAGTAATAGTTTCTTTCCTTGAACTACTTGCTTTCTGAATTCCTTCCCTATTCTATGTTTTTTCGACTGTACCAAAATAAAAGCAGAAATTTAAATGTAATGTGGACAAAAATTTTGCTACACAACTCCCCACTTAGGACACTATAAATTTGGGCCTCAATTCAGAGTAGCTCCTTACGTTTCAGTGGTAGTGAAGTAGATTGAATTTAAAAAAAAAAAAAGAAATTTTTAGCCGATTCCATTTCCATCAGAACTTCACACTACATACACACATACAGACATATCGATACACACAAATGCGCACGCACATATGCAGAGGCACATACGCATATAGCCTCATTTATAGATACATACGCACATAGCCTCATTTATAGATACATACGCACATATATAAAAGCATGCACCCATGCATACAGACATAATCTTGAAAAGATTTCTCACCTGGATTCTCTGAAATAGCGGGTGAATGTCTGGCAAAAACAAAAAGCACACGCACACAAACACACACACATACATACATACATATACACAAATAGATGCAGATTCGTAAAGATAAGTACATGTGTGCATTTACCTCCATCCAGATGTAAATATGTATGTCCATCCAGATGTAGACATGTCCAACCAGATGCAAATACTTATGTCCACCCAAATATCGACACTTACGTCCACCGAGATATTGACACTCTCGTCCACCCAAATGTAGACACTTATGTCCACCCAAATGTAGACACTTACGTCCACCTAGGTGTAAACGCTAACGTCCACCAAGATGTTGACACTTATGTCCACTCAGATATAGATACTTTCGTCCACCCAGATGTTGACACTTATGCCCACCCAGATATTGACACTTACGTCCATCATATGACATTGACATCCACTAGATGTAGACACTTACGTCCACTAGATGTAGACACTTATGTCCACCTAGATGTAAACACTGACGTCCACCAAATGTAGACACTGACGTCGGTCGACCCATATGAAGACACCGTGAAATTTGCTCGCTTCTCTTTTCATCCCCTTTGGTCATTATTTTTTCTGATTCATTCTTCACTTTTTTACTTCACTTAATCGATCCATATTTACTAACTATTCTCCTGTCCGCCCGAACTCTTTTTTTTTTTTTTTTTCCCAACTTCTCACTCAAATATCCTGCCCCTTCCACGCACACATTGGACTATATGCACTTCACTGCATGAATCGAAGACTGAGTGTGACGTTCGCACAGAAAGATGTTTTTCACGCACCTTGCACTGAAACAACAACAACAACAACAACAAATCCATGGATCCATTTTTGGATGCGGTAAGAAAGAACAACGCCTGTAAAAACATTTGAATAAATCTTTTTTTTTTTTTTTTTTAAACAAGATCACAAAAACAAAACAAAATTTTTTAATAAATTAAGTTTCATGTTTTTCTTTGCATCTGGATTAAAATCAAATTGCATTTCTTTTTTTTTTTTTTTATCAAAATGAAAAATATGTTCTTGTTTGTGTGGATTGGTGATCTTTTAAACCAACTCATTTCAGGTGAAAACATTATTACATACTTACATGCCATGTAAAATTTATTATAAATTCCAAAAATTATGGGAAATGATCCAGTAGAAAAATAATTACAAGTAAAAATAAAATTTATCGAGTTTTATCACGACCAATTCAGTGTGATAATAAGATACTGCTTTTTTGTTGTTTTTTTTTTTAAGACTATTACATAAAAACACCCTAAAAATCGGTAGAAAGAATTAAAAAAATAAATAAAATAACAATTCAGAATTTAGAGAGGGGGGGGGATAAAAAAAATGATCCAGTAGAAAAATAATTACAAGTAAAAATAGAATTTATCAAATTATGTTTTAATGCGGAATAGTTGTGCGACTAATTCAGTGAATTCAATAAGACAAACTGATTTATTTCCCTTGACTTAAATCGACTTATATCAAGGGTTAGCCACTTTTAAACAAAAAAAAAAAATGTCAGAACATAATTATGGATGTTTGTTTTTTTTTTGTTTTTTTTGTTTTTTTTTCAATACAAACTCTCTAGCATGGTGGAATGACCAAGCTGGAGCATATGTACTGCTTGGTCATTTTCCATAAAGTTGGGGATTCATATTTATTTCGACAGGGTACGTAAGTACGTAATAATGTTTTCACCTGCAATGCATTAGTCTAAAACATCACTAATCCACACAAACACCAATTTTTGTTTCATATATAGTAAAACAAAATTAAAACATTAATTCACATATTCGTGACTTAACCAACTAATTATTTTGTTTATTATGCGAGAATTATAGTAGCCCTAGATATATCTAAGGCGTTTGGCAGGGTATGGTACAATGGTCTTCTCAGAAAAATCAGATCATACGGTACCACTGGACGAATACTTAACATAATTAAATCCTTCTTAAATAATCCAGGCTGTCCTCAACGGTCATACATCTAAACAATATACTATAAATGCAGGTGTACCTCAGGAGTCGATCCTTGGACCTTTATTATTCCTAATATTCATTTTTTTTTTTTTTTACACAGTGATCACCACTTATCAAGGCCCGGAAGCCACTCAGGGATAAGGGTTATTGCAAGTACATTACGTTAGTGTGGAGATTTGATGAAGTGTTTACTTAAGGGGGCGGTTCATTAGGAATTTGTTAACGTTGGACTTGAAGACATCCAAGTTGTAGTACGGTGGGAAGCAGGCAGACGGAACAGAGTTCCACAGGCGTGCAGTTCTAAGAAAGAAGCTTTGTTCATGGAATCCATGTTTTGATTTAGGCACAGATAAAGAGTGGGGGAAATTTTTCACAGTGGATTCAGCTAGACGGGTGTTTTTCGTGAAAGATTGGCGAGGGGGGACCAGAGATTGGAGTTCAGACGAGCACCTGCCATGGAAATAACGATAAAACAAGGATAGGCTCGCAACGTCTCTTCTGTGAGAGAAAGGTTGCAGGGTAGAGAAAAGGGCATCCCCCACTAAGCCACAAAGTCTATTTTGTACTCTGTCAAGGCAAGATAAGGCTGTTTTTAGCAGCTCCTGCCCAGATATGGCAACAGCATCCCATCCTTGGACGTACTTGGCTTTTATATAGATAGAGAATTGCATCAGTAGTGAGATATCTTCTGGAGCGGTAGAAGGATCCCACCATCTTTCCAGCGACCTTGGCAACAGACTTGATGTACATGTTCCATTTCAGATCAGGAGTAAATGTCAAACCCAGAAGTTTGTCAAAACACGGGGCCTCACCCAGACGAGAGCCATCCATCCCAATTGATGCCAGATAGGGATCAGAGCGTTGATGATGTAAGGATAGGAGTTTGGTTTTGGATGCATTAAAGGTAAATGACCTCCTTGATAAAATTGTCTTTGAAATGGGTATATTTGCTGATGACAACATGCTCTATAACAGACACAAGGGGAAAACGAATGAACATATACCTAAGACAATGGCAGAAACACTAGAGGAAGACCTTCAATCTGTAGTGGAATGGGAACAAAAATGGATGGTCACGTTCAATACTGCCAAGGCTAAGCTTGTTTCCTTCAAGAAACCTTCTAAACCACGAATAGTTATGGCTAAAGATGCATTACCTGAAAGTACTTCATTCAAACTCCTCAGCTTAATGTTCACAGGGAACATGAGTTGAAACAGATACATCGAGAGTATTGCCAAGGCTGTTGCGAAGAAGGTTGGCTCTCTTTACCATGCTAGAGAGTTACTTACGCCTGAAAGCATCCTGTACCTCTACAAGGCTACCATTTGCCCATTTGTCACATTTGTGCTGGTGCATCTGCTACTGGTTATCTCACTCCTGGACAAAAGAGAGTCACCAACCTGATAGGTCCTGAACTGTCATCTAGGCTTCAACTTCTGTCCCACTGACGAAATGTTGCATCCCTCTGGCTGTTTTACAAGTATTTTAGTGGTGGATGCTCCAACAAACTACAAGCCGTTGTACCCCCCTCGACATAAAAACCCCTGTCAAACCTGGCAAGCAGCAAAGTCCCACCCCTACACAGTAGAGATCCCTAGATGTAAGAAAGCCTTCTACTCTAATAGTTTCTTCCCAAGAACTGCTAGATTCTGGAATTCCCTTCTGCGTTCTTGCTTTCCCAACTGTACTGACATGCAGAAGTTCAAGTGTAATGTGAACAGACATATTGCTGTTCAACTCCCTACATAGTATCTCTGCAACTTATGTCCCTGATAGTAGCCCTCTTCAACAGGTGGCACTGTACCTTGATTGGGGTGAAAAAAAAAGTACACGTCTACTCGTGTCACTCGTTACTCAAAACAGTCAATCAAATATGTGGCTACTTACAAAGGCCGATAGCAATTCGGAAACACATATACATTTATAAGTTTACCGATGTTATTTTTTAAGCTTTTACATGTTTATGAACGTGGCTCAGATGATAACGAATAATGCTGGAGAAATACATTTTTTGGTTTCGATTCTAGCCGATGACACCCAAGTCATAGTTTTTTTTTAACTTTTGAAACCATTATTATATATTAGGTGCAATATAATAATTGATAGAGAATTGGCTCTTTAATAAATAATAATAATAATAATAATAATAATAATAAATATGGAATCTGCATTAAATAAAAAATCATATTTAAGTGTACTTTACAACCAGGTATATAGTAATTTGTGCTGTAACTAACAGAACAAAAAAGGAGCAGCAAAACAAATATGCAACACATAAATATTACCAAAGGCAAGATAAATTACTCTTGTACCTACCAGGATAAGTTTATTTGTGTTTTAACTTATTTTAAAGCGTTTTCTCTTTCCTAAGTCATCCAAAATAGAACACATTACTAACAAATTAGACAAAATTGAACCTGCTATTAAATATATACATGCAAGAGAAAACAACAATTCCATATCTTTCTTGCTATCCATCTAATAAACAACAATAAAAATAAAAATTAAAAAAATAAGCGTAAACCAACTAACAAAAATGATTATAAACATTTTTACTCACACAACAATGACAAAATAAAAAGAGACACTGTGATCGGGTTCTACCTCAGAACTCTAAGATTTTGTAGCAGTGAACATTTAAATGAGAAATTTGAATACATTGAAAGCACTTTTAAAAACCTTACAGTAACCTCCATATTTCATACTAAACGCAAAAAGAAAAGCTCTCTAAATTTACTCTAAACGCAACATTTAACAGAAACTTAGTCCTACCTATTAACAATAATAACAACCTCATCTGTACAAAATTAAACTACACAGGCATCTAAAATTCACAAGTGATTTCCTCAAAAATCAGGGGAAATAATCCGAAAATCAGTTTTCATTGTGGTTAAATATACATAGGTGAAATCCAACGTAATCTTGATAGGAGACTATATTTTTTCTTTTTTTTTTTTTTTACAAAGGAGTCACCACTTATCAAAGCCCGGAGGCCACTCGAGGATAAGGGTTACTGAGTGTACAGTAGTCAATGGGAAAATGTTGCAGTAATCGTTAGTAGTAAAAAATTCGTAAATTGGATTACTTAAGGAGACGATTCATCAAGAATTTGTTTACATTGGACTTGAAGACGGCAATATTGTAGTCAGTTGGAAAGCAGGAAAATGGAACACAGTTACACAGGCGTGCAGTTCTAAGAAAGAAGATTATTTCATGGAATCTACGTATAGGTTTAGGCATAAGAGTGGGGGAAATTATTGATAGTGGTTTCAGTTAGACGAGTGTTTTTTGTGAAAGTCAGGCCAGAGGGGGAGGAGTCATAGATTGGAGCTCAGACAAGTACTTGCCATGAAAATAACGATAAAGCAGAGACAAACTCGCAACGTCTCTTCTGTGGGAAAGAGGTTGCAGGGAAGAGAAAAGAGTATCCTTCACAAGGCTACAAAGTCTATTTTGAACTCTATCAAGGCAGGATGAGCTGCTTCTAGCAGCTCCTGCCCAGATGTGGCAACAGTACTCCATCCTTGGATGTACTTAGCTCTTATACAGGTAGAGAGTTCAATCAGCAGTGAGATATCTATAGAAGCAGTAGACGATCCCACCATTTTTCAGCAGCCTTGGCAACGGATTTGATGCACGTGTTCCATTTCAGATCAGGAGTAAAGGTCAGACCCAGAAGCTTGTCAAAACATGGGGCCTCCCCAAGACGAGAGCTATATGAGCATAAGAGAGATATAAAAAAACAAATAACACACCCAGCGCCATTTTCTCTCACATTATGTGGTATGATCAACACTTGACTTTGCGAATGCAACACTCTTATAAGTTATACACTTCAAACCAATACGTTGTTTAATCGAATCCGCTCTTATTTCCCATTCTACTAATATAATTAAACAAAGGAAAGGCTTTTTTTCATATTTTTCCTCACTTATCGAAAATTATTCACGAAAATAATTTACATATCGAATAAGTCTAGAATGTACTTTTGAACGCATATATAATGCGTTCATTTTTTTTTTAATTATCGCAAATTGTATATACGTACATAATTTCCTAATTTATATAAAAATAAACATGCTGCTATTCCGCCTCTTAGTATATATACACCTAAATAACTATCCCTCATGTCATTGACATTATTTTTACTCTTGAAAAAGTCCGCAGAAGACAGGGGAAAACATCAACCTTCTAGGTCTTTCCACCTCCATTTTTAAAACCATATTGTCGAATTTTTTTCCACTTTTTTAATTAT
>NC_136500.1:73201221-73256221 GCF_053919585.1 Euprymna scolopes | reverse complement strand
ACAAAAATTGCAAAGGGAAATAACTCTGATCATATTATGACGCAGGGGAGATAATCCCCGCCGTCACAAAATGAAAAAAATTAAAACGTTTTTATTCAGTGGTTTTATTTGGATTCTTCGAACTACTGTTCTCATCTTAAATGTTATTATTACAACATTTAGTCCAATATAATCTACAATTTTCACAGACATCTTTGGAGAAAAACAATATAATTATAAATTAATAAAATACGTTTTATATCCAAAGACAAGCTTGTTTCGCCTTTTGAAGACTTATCCCTTTCTTTATTTGTTTCATTTTACTTCAGTGGAAGTTCTCAGAAATCAAGGAGTTTCTTTCTAAGAGCTAACACATGATCTCTATACTAATATAGAGATCATGTGATAGATTTGAATATTTTATTAAAGTTATCCTTTACATCTCAGACACTGAGTTAGTAATAAGTTGGAACAGTTTTTTTCCCCCTTTTCCCAATTAACTATTTAAATATGTTATAGTATACCTTTCTTGTGGTCTCCTGGTTCTTACTGGATTCCAAAACAAGAATTCCTCTTGTATGGTGGGGTATCCAGATCCGTGCTATTACTTGAGGTAATATCATTTAGAGTAGGGGCACCATTATAACGATACAAGTGATCTGCCAACTGCATAATTCGAAATTAAATATATTTTTATTGCAATAGAAAAATGCGAGCATGAAAAGTAATATGGGTAAGCTTAAACATGGAAAAGTAAAGGACTAGTTGTTAAAACTGGAAAAGAAAAGGACAAGATATTGTAGTAAAAAAATATAATAAATTTATAACTTAAAATATTGCAGCATTAAGAATTGATTATATAATGTTATAAATTGAATTTTTAAAAATTCTTAATGCTACAATATTTTAAGTTATAAATTTATTATATTTTTTACTAGAATATCTTGTCCTCTTTTCCAGTTTTAACAACTAGTCCTTTACTTTTCCATGTTTAAGCTTATCCATATTTCTTTCCATGCTTACATTTTTCTATTGGTATCCATGGTTTTTTTTCTAGGCTTCCAATAAATTCACTTGTTCTTTGTTTAATTTCAGTTTTATTTTTTTGCCCCCATAAACACATATGTAATAACAATGTACGGCACTCGTCTGCTTTCAATAAAACCCCCCAATTATCTCCCTTTCATTCCTTCATTCTCTGTTTCATAAGTTGCTTCTCATGTTGCGACAGCAGCGAATTAGTAGCAACAGTAGTAGCTAAAGCGGCGTGGTTGCTATAGAAACCAGTCATAAAAAGCGTCACTCGCCTCCTTACATATTTTTACGATTTTGAACACCAGAAAATTCATCATAACTTTTGTTTTACTGCACGAAAATTGAAAATTATTTTTTTCACAATATAGCTGAGAAGGTGATATATAAACTGTAATAATTGTAATAATTGTTTGAAATTTGATCCAAAAGTGAGTGAGAGGTGAAGCTTTAAAGCAGTTCTAAATGACTAAAACTGACACTTCACCATATCATTAAAAAAAACTTAATGTTTGAGTGATATCTACAGTCAAACTTGTGTTGTCTTAATTAGTAATATATTGCTATAAAACTACACATAAAATAATAATAGATTTAAAGTTCCTAAAATCCATACTAAAATTGTCTACAAAGATCTGTGGTGCAATGGATATAAGCAGTGGCGTATCTAGGGTATGGAAGGCATGGCCCGTGCCATGGGCGCCACTCTGACATGGGCGCAAAAATTGCTTGACAAAAATTTAAATTAGTAGTTAGGTATATCTAAGGTATAAATTATTAAGAAGGGGCGCACATTCAAACTTTGCCATGGGCGCCATTTTACATAGGTATGCCACTGGATATAAGTGTTAAGTAATAATCAGTTCTAAATGTCAGTCTTATGAAGGTGGAAGGTTCAATCCTCAGTGCAGGCAATAAGAATACAATAACATGTTACTTAAGACTTCTACCCAGTTATGAGTGATAGCACAAGTCACCCATGTGGATGAAATGCAAAGGTTTGTTTGAAATTCTGCAGAGAGTCTGGATTTCCATATATAGATTCCCACGTTCAACAAGAGGCACTCAAAGAAAGTCAGCGGATACCTCGTAGGAAATATTTTGAAAATAACATCGAAGATGAAAACAGATGATTATCAATACTTATCTAAAAAATTCTTATCAATACTTATCTAAAAAATTCTGGAAAATGATTTTTATTTGTATTTTTTAGAGTTACCTACAGAGTGAAATGATAAATTTGTTGCCCTAAAGAAAACAACACTACAGATTTATTTTAAAACTTTTATTGAAAAAAATCAAATCAGGTAACTTGATTATGTAGTAGACCTATTATCTATCCAATGTAGCCACCTTCAGCCTCAATCACAGAAACAGAACTGGGAGCATACCTTTTCCACAAGCGCCAACAAGAGCTCAGCAAATACTCAGTGGATGGCAGCAATCAGGCTGGTTTTGGTTTTGTGGGAGGTCATGTTGGTGATATTTTCGACATATGCCCAAACGAAGTAGTTCAGGCGGTTCGGGTCGGAGAGGAGGGGGACAGTGAGAGAAGAGTACAAAGTTGTAGCACTCCTTCTGAAGCCAGGCCCAGGACTCTTTGTACTTGTGGGCCGGTGCCGAGTCCTGCTGCCACACCCAAGGTCTGCCAGCAGGAGATCATTATACTCTTCAGCTCATCCAGGTACACTTTAGTGTTGACTTTCAAGCTGACTTTGAAGATGTGAGGTGGCATGATGTGGCCTCTACTTGAAACCACACCAAAGGCCATAACCATGACTGGAAACTTTGGTGAGCTGTGCCTTCAAACGTTGAACTGTCCGGATTTGTATTTTGAGGCTGTTGGCAATAGTCTGTTTGTCATACCTTGTATCAGTAGAGAGCATGAGTTGTGCAGCGACGTATCTCTGATCTCGCTCGTTGAACATTGTCTCACTATCAGACATTATAGAAGGCTCCTATCGCTCTTTGGATTTGTACACTACTGGCTAACTAGTAGATGATCTGCAACAGAAAAAGAAAACCGGTTTTCATCAAATGGAAATGGAATCATGTCGTCTTTTCTATAGCAACAATTTTATCATTCTACTTTGTATTTCTACTCATACAAATAAATTTATTTCCCTTTGAATGTGGGTTAATTAGTTTATATATCAGTCATTTTACATGCATAATTCATCTTGCTAGAATAAAAGAACAGATACTACACATTGATTCTAATTTGAAGACATAATAGTCACATTATTATACGTACTCAATCTGTAAAATTAATCAACATTATCTGAAACCTGGGCATCACTGAGTTTTTTTTTACCTTGGCACCAAAATCAACAGGATTCTTGTTATGACTTCTTTCCTATGGATTATTAAAAAAAAAAGAAGCTTAGTCTTGGTAGCATTGAATGTTACCATCCATTTTTTACCCCATTCCACTACAGACTGGTGATCTTCCTTTAAGATGTCAGCCATTTCCTTAGATATGTGTTCATTCATTTTTCCCTTTGCCTATTATAGATCGGTGTTTCATCAACACATATACCCATCCCAGAGACAATTTTATCATGGCGGTCATTTAAGAATATGAGGAATAATAAAGGTCCAAGGCACACTCTCATTTATATCATGCTGTTTTGACAACCTGAATTTTTCTATTATTTAAGAATGTGATATGGGATGTTTTCTCTTGACGCCAAAACCCACAAATTCTAGACCATTTTTGAAATGGCTTTTCCCCTGTTGACTGTAGCATTCTGCTGATCCTGTGCAGTTCTAGACAGCCCACCCTCCCAGGCTTTGCTTTCTCTCTTTGAGAAGAGGTTAGTTTATCGCTAATCACCTAAGGTGCCACTACAATTTTTACAGGTCAGTTGCTTCTCCTCAGGAGTGCTGACGTTTCAATCCTACTTTCCGACCCATGTGTCTAATCTACCTACCGTAGGAGAGAGATAAATACAATCTATAAAACTTTTTTTTATTTTCAGTTCAAATGAATAATAATAATATGTATCAAAATAGAATAAAAAGAATGGTTCTTCTTTAAAATAAAAGAAAATCATTGGTAAAAGTCGTAAAGGTTCAGGACTTTTGTTCCTCCATATTCATGCACTCATAAAAAAAGGCTCAAATAAAAAAATATTTTAATGTAAAAAATGTTTTATAGATCCAACTACCTATAATTTTTCTTTTTAAGAAGGGAACTTAAGAAATGAGGGAAACGGTGCATTTTTAGAAGAGTGAGGTAGAATAGGGATCGGCAACTCCTGGCCCATGAGTCACACCGGTCTTTGAATGATCTTCATCCGACCTGCCAACTGAAAAGATAGACTCTGACTATGTAATTAGCATCGAATAGGAATACAATAGTTCAATTCACATATTTTGAAGAAGTATGAGGCTCTCCGTTGTTAGTACATGGCTTAATTTACAGCTGCATCCTTTTGTGTAAGGTCAGTTTTACATGAAACTGCTTAAATAAGATCAGATTAAATTCCTTATTTTTATAAACCTTAAAAAAAGAAAGATTTTTTTTTTTTTTGACAGATCTGTTTGAGTCTGGGAAAACGTACTTACTTTAATACCATGTCCTTTCTCTGAAACACTGCATAGCCAATTGACACCCTCTCTTCAAAAAGTTGTTGACTCCTGGCTTAGGATATGGTTAATTTTGTTAAGTGTTAACTTGACTTGACTTATATGTATATCTCAGAGAACTTTTTTACATGCTTGAGAACAAAATTCTTCAATTTATCACACTCTTATTCCAGTTTTCAATTGTCATGAGCAGTATACTAGTATCTTGTCTGTCCATTTTTTTAGTGACCATCCTCTTGATCTTCCTTAGTGTTACGGATAAGGGAAATAATTTTATTTTATCATTTTGTCAAAAAAGCTAGCTAGACGGTGGAAGTTATCTCCCTTGTATGGCAATGCAAAGATTTATTTCCATCTGTATTTAATTTAATTATGTATTGAACATTACAAATTCAACTTCAGTTGATTTATGCAACATTTCACATTTGCTGTTAGGGTTTAATGTTAGTTTTATTTTAGCGAGGCTTAAAAATCAATGACATTTTAGATACTTGCAAGTATACAGCATTTGAATTGGGTCAATTTAATAGACATGAATGGTGTGAGGATTTTATCCCTGAAAGGTCAGTTTATGGACAAGATTTGAAAAGCGAACATCATAGAGGAAAAGCATTCAGGCCTGCAAAGTACGCCTGGCCAACCCCATCGGCATTCCTTGGTATGGGCATTTCAGGCGATTAGCAGTAAACTAACCCCTTCTCAAAGAGTTAAAGAGCAATGGATCTCCTAGAAGTGTACTGAACCAGGGCCTTACTTTAACCAACAGGGACAAGCCATCTTACAATGGCCTAGACTTTGGTGGCTTTGGTGCCGAAGAAAACCCCTGGCTGGATCTATTGCGATATAGGTTTATGGTTTCTGAAATTTTGAGATGAAGATTGATTATTCCTGTTATTTGAATTCTTCGGACTGCTGTTCTCATCTTGAGTGTTATTTTAACAACATTTCTGACAATATGTAACCTCCGATTTTCTTCAGGTATGTCTTCTTGAATTTGGGAGTCTATTTGTCAAACTCGGAAATCTTTCTGCCAAACTCGGGAATCTTCACAGAATTTCAAGCAGTCACATTTATTCAATCCACGAGGAGTAGGACGCTCACATCCTGTCAACCATGACTGAATGAAAGTCCTAAGTAATTTGCAATTGTATTTTGCGTGTCGACTGCACTGAAGATTGAACGTTCAACCTCCAAAGAGTGGAACTTACCACTGAATTTTACCAAGTACTTTATCCATTATGCCATGGGTGCTTGCAGACAAAGTTCGAAATTCCATGTAGATTCCTGCGTTTGATGGAAAGATTCTCAATTTTGACAGAAAGTCTCCCGAGTTCAACAAGATACACCTGAAGAAGGTCGGAGGTTACATCAACCAAAACATTGTGCAAATAACACTGAAGATGAGAACAGTAGTCCGAATAATCAATATAATACAAATAGGTTGACAAACGCCTTTTCCACCTTTTGAATTACCTACCATCTTGGACAAAAGTTGACTGCATCTCGATGAAACCCCTCTGATGAAAGTTCGAATATAGCCATTATTCCTTTCACAGATCATCATCTTTGGTTGATACAAGCCGAATTGATGAATCCCATTGTGTAAAACATTCTTATTCATATTTCAATTTCAGTGGTGATCTTCAAGAATCTTCCTATATTCTCACGCAAGAATTAAAATTTCTTTCAGAGGGGGAAGGAGGAAAAATACTCCTCATAACACACAATCGCTTACTACAACTCGTCCCACTCTCTCTCTCTCTCTCTCTCTCTCTCTCTCTCTCTCTCTCTCTCTCTCTCAGTCTCACACACACACACACACACACACACACACACACATGCAGGCAGAGTTCTTCTTCCTATTCTCCTCACATTTCCAATCTAACACACAACCTTTTTCTAAGACTTTCTCTCCCCTCCTCTCTCTCTTTCTCATACACACACATGCACACACGCGCACACACATGCACACACACACATACATACATACATACATACATACATACATTCCTCTTTCCTATTCTCTTCAGACACATTACCAATCTCACACCATCTCTTACTACAACTTTATCCCCTCTCTCTCTCTTTCTCTCTTTCTCCCTCTCTCTCTTTCTCTCTCTCTCTCTCTCTCTCTCTCTCTCTCTTTAATACGCTCACAGAGTTCCTTTTCCTCCTTCATATTTTCCTAATACACATTTCCAATTTATCTCATACACAACTACTTACTGCAACTCTCTTTCACACACACACACACACACACACACACACACACACACACACACACACACACACACACACACAGAGTTCCTCTCCCTTCCTTTCTTTTCTCCTCATACCTATTCTACCTAACGCTAACTCTCAATTTGTGTAATGCTTACAGTATCTGTGTTCTGATTTTGCTTTTTTTTCTATTTTATTATTATTAGTAGTATCGTTCATTTTTTTTTCACCTACTTTCTTTATTGGACAAAGTGGTCTGCAAGCAACAATCTATGTCTCCCCCCCCACTACCCACCCCCTCTCACCTAGTTTTCTTATTAGTAAAATATCAACTTTCCTTTTTTGTATATATTGACTCTTTTTATCTGATCATTAATGAAGCAAAAACATTAAAAAAATATTAATTCTATTAATTTCCATAAATGCCTATGAATAATAATAATAATAATATTAATAATAATAATAACAACAACAACAATAATAATAATATTAATAATAATAATAATAATAATATTAACAACAACAACAACAACAACAACAACAACAACAATAATAATAATAATAATAATAATACAAGCACAAACCCGCAGCAGTACTGGAAAATGAAAGTCAAAAAATCCTATTGGACATGGAAATACAAACGGATAAACCCATCCAAGCAAGAAGATCGGATGTCATAATAGTTAACAAGAAGGAAAATCCTGCCAGATTGTAGATTTTGCCGTTCCAGCAGACCACAGAGTGAATATCAAAAAGATTGAGAAGTGGAGCAAATCCACGGAACTGGCCAGAGAGGTGAAAGGGATATGAAAGATGAAAAAAGTAAAGATAATACCACTAATAGTAGAAAACTGCAGAAATATAAAGGAAAACCCTTGAACGTGGAGACTAACACCACACATAAACTACACAGAAACCACACATAAACTACACAGAAACGGCTACAGATGCATAACACAAAGGAATATCGCATGGAATCCTGAAAACTGAAACTGTATAATTGTAAGATACTGCCCTCCCCCTTTTTTTTTAGTGTCATCGTGAATGGGCACCACACCAAATAATAAGGGTCAAGAAGGATGGAAAGACCGAGGAGAGAAAGTACTAACCAGGCCTCCGCTGACAAAGAGAACTGGGGCTTTGGGGAGGCTTATTGCCACACAAATCCCAGTGAACATCAATGGTCACCGCCAACGAGAAATCAATGGTAAGTGGTTGTTGCAATAACACAAATCATTTTGCAAAGGTTATCGAAAGAGGTGAAGAGTACTGGAAGTTTGGGGAGGCTTGTTGTCACTCAGACTCCAGGGAACACCACAAATTCTCAAAGAGAAATCTCTGATGATGGCTTGTGTGACTAATTCTTGTGAGTAAGTAAATAAATAATAACAATAATAATAATAATAATAATAATATATATATATATATATATATATATATATATAATTGTTCCGTCTGCCTGCTTCCCACTTGACTACAACTTGGATGTCTTTAAGTCCAACATTAACAAATTCCTAATGAAACGCCCTCTTAAGTAAACACTTCATCAAATCTCCACACTAACGTACTGTACTTGCAATAACCCTTATCCCTGAGTGGCTTCCGGGACTTGATAAGTGGTGACCACCGTGTAAAAAAAATAAAAAAATAAATAAAAAATAATAGTAATTATTATTATTATTATTATTATTATTATTATACCACAGGGTGAGTATGAAAGAAAGGAGAAATTAAGCAAATGCACAGAGCTAGCCAGAAAGTTAAAAGGGATTTGGATGATGAAGAAAATTAAAATAGTACCGATAATAGTAGGAGTACTAGGAACAATTCCGAAAAACTTTGAAAAAAAATAGCAGAAATTGGAATCAGAGGAATAACTGCAAAAATACAACGCCTAACGATAAAGAAAACAGAAGAAATATTAAGAAAACCCTAAAATGTGGGGAATAACACAAGACAATATAACAAAGAAGCATTACAGGGAATGAAGAACGCCGAAGCTGCATATCAACAAGTTCTACACCACCATCATGCATCCCCCCCATTGTCTCATCACCGTCCCTCCCCATAGAAAAGTGATACCAAAGAGCCGAGAAGGGTCAAGGAGGATGGAAAGACCGAGGAGAGAGTGCTGGCCAGACCTCTGCTTGACAAACGCGAAGAGAACTGGGATCGTGGGGAGGCTTAGTGCTACTCAAATTCCAGTATAAACCAATGGCCACTACCAACGAGAAATCAATGGTATGATGCTGTTGCGATGACGCAGATTTATTTGCAAATGCTATCGAAGGAGGTGGAGAGAGCTGGACGTCTGGGGAGACTTGTTGTCACTCAGCTTCCAGAGAGCACCTAAGGTCTCCAAACCGATTGTTTGTTGACTTGTGTGAAAGCTCCATGTGAGCCAATAATAATAATAATAATAATAGTAATAATAATAATAATAACAATGGAATGAGGGAGCACCATTTTTTTTATTAAGCTTTCTTTTATTATTTCTTTAGAATACGAAACAAACAGAAGTAGATTAGAATGTTATTTTTCTTTTGTATTTACTAAGGAGTTACATCTTATCCATGGTGATTAAATCCTCGTGGAGTGATGAAAAAAAAAGTCTGTTCTTATTGACGATGGTAGTCATTGTGAATTGATGTGCACGCCATGCTGACTAGAGTACATTTTAAATTGGAGATTTGTTGTCACATCTTAGGAGACATTTTTAAAGCTAAAGATTTTTTATCATTTAATAAAAATTTTCCTTGGCATTTTTGGGTTTCCAAATAATTTTAATTTACTCAAAAAATGTCTTTGTAGATGCAACAACAAATCTCCAATTTAAAATTCTCACTAGTTGGTGTAGTGTGCACATCAATTCAAACTAACAACCATTGTAAATAAGAGCAGACGTTTTTTTTTTCTTCACTCCATGAGGATTTAATCTCCAAGGATTTGACATCTAACATGAAGAAGAAGAAAAAAAAATAATAAAAACAACAGCTTCTTTGACAAGGGTGTGTGTCAACACTGAAAGTCTCAAAAAATAATTTTATCATTTAACAAGATTTTCCTTGGCATTTTTGGTTTTCAAATAATTTTAATACATATATATATATATGTGTGTGTGTGTGTGTGTGTGTAAATGAACGTGTCTGTGTGTGTGTCTGTGTGTGTGTGCATACATTTTCCTACGCAATAACTCTGCCAATTTTAAGTCTACAGGCTCGAAATTTGATATACAGGGTACTGAGATTTGGGAAAATCTTTGTAATCCATGTTAAGAGGACATAATAGTCAAAGGGTCAAAGTTAAAATAATTGCTGAACATACACCTCCAAACACCAGGCTGAAATGATGTGCATATATATATATATATATATATATATATATATATATATATATGTGGGCAACTTTATCATGTAATTGTTTGTATTGGATTTTTTCTTTTTACCCTTATGTGTGCTCTGCTCCGCATTGATATCTCACACTTGAGATTTTCTAGAGCAAATACCTGATCTTTGAAGCACTTTTACACTCTATATATATATATATATATAGTAATTGTCTGTATTTTTTAGATGAGGTGTTTTCATTTATTGAGATTGTCGGATTGACTTCCTCATCTTGGTTGTTATAGTCACAACGTTTCGGCCGTTTTGCCCTCCGGCCTTCATCAGGTGTTTTGTATCGAACTGGGGAACTGTTTGTTAGGAGTTTCGAACCCAACCCTTTATTATTACGGGGGTACTGTGTTCAGACTCCAGCTAGGCTCTGGGATATAGTTGCTGATGCTCTGTTTTGAATGTTACTTTTCATTGCCTTCATTCAGGATTGAACTCAGCACCTTTGGGTAACTGTAAACTTTGATACAACGTCTAGGACCACTCGGCCATATGTCACTAGGACAATTCTTAGTTGGTTTTTGTTAAT
The DNA here is from genome assembly GCF_053919585.1 of Euprymna scolopes. Classification (NCBI taxonomy): domain Eukaryota; kingdom Metazoa; phylum Mollusca; class Cephalopoda; order Sepiida; family Sepiolidae; genus Euprymna; species Euprymna scolopes. The sequence continues at coordinate 73,245,475 of NC_136500.1, read as the reverse complement.
GTTTTGTTATTCAAAGTTTTCTCTTTCTATTAGAGGTGTCCAAATTGCATTCAGCTTGGTTTGCTCAGTAGGTTGTTATGTCCGAGCATGTGAGCTGTTGAGGCTCAGCATGCCACCCACTGAGCAGGTACCTTGTGGATATAATAAACCCATTAGCAGGCAAGTCAGCAACACATGTAAAGAATTCTGCCCACTTCACAGAACTGATCAAGGGAGCACCCATCAGTACAAACCAAATGGTAAGCCTAGATGTGGTTAGCCTGTTCACTAAAGTCCCAACTAGTGAGGCACTAGCAGTAATTCAAGACAAACTAGCTGTGGACCTCTCCATAGAAGAGTGCACATGTGTACCATTGCCAAACTTAATGGAAATGCTGACATTCTGCATAGAAACAACCTACTTCAGAATGGGTACTGACCTATATCGACAAGAGGAGGGGCTAGCTATGGGCTCACCATTATCACCAGTGATGGCGAACATATACATGGAATACTTCGAAGACATGGCCTTAAGTTCAGCTCCCTTAAAGCCAACCATGTAGCTAAGATACGTTGATGACACCTTCATATTCTGGCCCCATCAGGAAGACATCCAGGCTCTCCTAGACCATGTGAACTCAATAAGACCATTGATACAGTTCACAATGGAGAAAGAAAAAGATAACCAACTGGCCTTCCTTGATATACTCATATCATGCACAGAGCATGGGTTTAAGACATCCGTATATCACAAGCCTACCTTCACCGGACAATACCTTAACTTCAACTCCCATCACCCATACATTATCAAACATGGAATCGCACGCTGCCTACAACATCGAGTAGAGACAATAAGCGACACCATTACATACCACCAAGAAATGGTCAGGTTGAAGAATACCCTCCGTCGTAACAACTACCCTGATAGCATACTATCCACCAGACGTGTTAATAGTATAAGAGAGGAGAATGAAACCCAAAAACCATCAACGGTCTGCCTACCATACATACGAGGCATCTCCGAAAAGATTCAAAGAATATGTGCCCCCTACAACATAAGGACGGTATTCAAGAACGAGTCAACACTCAGACGACACCTAGTACGAGTGAAGCCCCGCATGGAGGAGAACAAGAACTGCATATACTCCATCCCATGCAGTTGCAAAAAGGTTTACAAGAATGAAACATGCCGCCCCCTCAAAGTAAGGGTGGAAGAACACCGAAAAGTTGTAACTAAAGGGGAGACAGACAAATCGAGTATAGCCAACCTTCTCAGGTACATGCTATTATAAAAAACCTAGACACCTCAAAAGCATGTGGTCCAGATCTCATCCCGGCTGTGCTATTAAAAAAATGCTCTGCCAAGGTTGCTCCAGTTCTGTCCAAACTTTACAATAAATGCCTTAACGAATCTTGTTTTCCCGACTGCTGGAAAACCGCCTCTGTGGTACCAGTCTTCAAGAATTCTGGTGAAAGAACTGACCCACTAAATTATCGCCCCATTAGCCTCCTCCCGCTTTTCGCCAAAATATTTGAGTCCTTAGTTAATCAAGCCCTAGTCCAGCACCTAACAGCTGCTAAACTCCTGACTGACAAACAATATGGATTCAGGCAAGCCCGTTCAACAGCAGATATCTTAACTGTAGTTTCTGAACGTATATACCGTTCATTGGATAAAACAGGGGAGGGTAGAGCGGTGGCCCTTGATATATCTAAGGCTTTTGACAGGGTATGGCACGATGGTCTTCTAAGGAAAATTAGATCATATGGAATCACTGGAAGAATTCATAATGTAATTAAATCCTTCTTAAGTAATAGAAAAATCAAAGTTGTCCTCGACGGACATACATCCAAACAATATGACATAAATGCGGGAGTACCTCAGGGGTCTATCCTTGGACCTCTATTATTCCTGATATTCATAAACGACCTCCCTGATAATATTGTTTCGGAGATGGGTATATTTGCCGATGACACCACTCTCTATAACAGATATGAGGGGAAAACAAATGAACACATATCTAAGGAAATGGCAGAAACACTAGAGGATGACCTCCAATCCGTAGTGAAATGGGGACAAAAATGGTTGGTCACATTCAATACTGCTAAGACTAAGCTTGTTGCCTTCAATAACTACAAGAAACCTTCTCTACCACCAATAGCAATGGCCAAGAACACATTGCCTGAAAGTACTTCTTTTAAACTCCTCGGCCTAACGTTTACAGGGAATATGAACTGGAATAGATACATTGAGAGCATTGCCAAGGCTGCTGCAAGGAAGGTTGGCTCCCTCTACCGTGCTAGAAAACTACTTACGCCTGCCAGTATCCTATACCTCTATAAGGCAACCATTCGCCCATGTATGGAGTACTGTTGTCACATCTGGGCTGGTGCATCTGCTGCTTGTCTCTCGCTCCTGGACAGGGTCCAAAAAAGAGTCGCCAACCTGATAGGTCCTGAACTGTCATCTAGGCTTCAACCTCTGTCCCATCGACGAGATGTTGCATCCCTCTGCCTGTTTTACAAATACTTTAATGGTGAATGCTCTGACAAACTGCAAACACTTGTACCTCCCCGACGTAACTACCCCCGACAAACCCGACAAGCTACTAAGTCTCATCCCTTTACAGTAGAGATCCCTAGGTGCAAGAAAGCCTTTTACTCCAATAGTTTCTTCCCCAGAACTGCGGGTCTTTGGAACTCCCTTCCGGGATTCTGCTTTCCCAACTGCAATGATATGCAGAAGTTCAAGTGTAATGTTAACAAACATCTTTCTACTCTTCTCCCCTCATAATGACCCCGCTAATTAATTCCCTAATAGTAGCCCCCTGCTTCAAAGTGGCACTGTGCCTTGTTTGGGGTGAAAATTGAATAAAAAAAAAAAAAATGTCTAGATGGAGATGGGGACCATCGCCCCCTATGCGATGAAGTAAAAATAATAAACAGAGAAACACACTGGAAAGTGATAAAACTTAAAGAAACAGCGAAACAGCTCACATGCTCGGACATAACAACCTACTGACCAAACCAAGCTGAATGCAATTTGGACATAATAGAGAGAGAAAACCTTGAATAACAACATAGGTTTAACATTAACAAAAATCAACTAAGAATTGTCCTAGTGGTTCTAAACGTTGTATCAAAGTTTACAGTTACCCAAAGGTGCTGAGTTCAATCCTGAACGAAGGCAGTGAAAAGTAACATTACAAACAGAGAATCAGCAGCTATGTCTTCGAGCCTAGCTGGAGTCTGAACATGGTATAATATAATAATAATGATTTATTGATAATAATAAAGGGTTGGGTTCGAGACTCCTAACAAACAGTTCCCCAGTTCGATACAAAACACCTATAATCTATGTGATCGGGTTTCGGCCAGAAATTTGGCTGTTAAAGAGTCAAAGTTCAACGATTTGACCTTTGAGAACTCTACCAAACTCCTCCGAAAATTTTAGGTCTAAACACTTGAAATTTTAGGTTCCTTGGATATGGATCTAACTTAATAACTTGATTTGAACCCAAAACAATAAATGTTAATGGGTCAGAATAGTGGTCAAAGTTTAAAAAAATTGACCTCTGCGGTCTCTACCAAATTACTCTGACAATTTCTGGTCTAAACATTTGAAATTTTACATAAAGGGTATTCATTCAAAGATAGGGCAAGCTTTTTCGTCGGTTTTGGTCGAAAATTTTTAGTTACTGATATATAAATGTATGTAAGTATTATGTTTGCATGACTGCCTAACACTTTCAACAGAGGCGACGGATTTTATCAAGATTAGTATCGTTTTGAAGTTCGACCTTTCAGACGACAAATATCGAAAAATTGGCTAAAAACATTAATATCTCCACTTTAAACTGGGCACTTTTCTACAGGCGGTGGGGTCGCTTTTTTCGCCAATATTTTTTAAAGTCATCCTCTCCTTTCGATTGTCTAGCCTTCATTTTTTAAAAATGTCACTTCCGGTTTGGCGGTGGTCGTAACAGCTTAGACGTCAGGTTTTTTCCCCGTTCTTTTCCTCCTTTGCGGTACGGGTTCAAGCCTGCCTTCCTACTACCACGTTTTCTTATTTTTGGCTCAACATACACATCCAAACACCCGGGCAAGGCCGAGCTGAAATGCAAGTATGTATATATATATTCAAAAGTTTTTGCTTCAGTTTCGATTCAAGCTGATACAACAATAATATCAGAGCGTCTCCATTTACACTGAACATCTACATAATGCCAACATCAATATATTACATATGAATGAGTACCCTATGGAATTTCCACAGGCACAGGTTCTGCTAGTATATATATATATATATATATATATATATATATATATATATATATATATATGGAGAGAGAGAGAGAGAGAGAGAGAGGGAGGATATTTACTATCTATATATATAAGAAGTAGTGTGTGTGTGTGTGTGTGTGTGTGTGTGTGTGTGTGTGTGTGTGTGTGTGTGTGTGTAACTCTGTTACAGCCCACAGTACTGGACTGATCATAACCAAACCAAGCATGATGATGGTCCTCCATCTAGGGATGTATCACACCATTTTCCAAGGGAAAAGTCAAAGATCAAGGTCATAGCTTTATATATATATATATATATATATATATATAAAAGTGAACGTGTCCGTGTCCGTATGTCTGTGTGTCTGTGTGTACATTTCCCTACACAATAACTCTCTCAATTTTAAGTCTACAGACTCGAAATTTGATATACAGGGTACTGAGATTTGGGAAAATCTTTGTGGTCGGTTTACGGCCAGAAATTTAGCTGTTAAGGGGTCAAAGTTCAAAGATTTGACCTTTGAGAACTCTACCAAACTCCTCCGACAATTTTGGGTCTAAACACTTGAAATTTTAGATATAGGTTCCTTGGACATGGATCTAACTTAATAACTTGATTCGAGCCCAAAATAAATGTTAAGGGGTCATAATAGGAGTCAAAGTTAAAAAAAAAATTGACCTCTGCGGTCTCTACCAAATTACTCAGACAATTTCTGGTCTAAACATTTGAAATTTGATATAAAGGGTATTCAGAGATAGGGCAAACTTTTTAATCAGTTTGGGTCGAAAATTTTTAGTTACCAACATATAAATGTATGTATGTATGTATGTATGTTTACATGTCTGCCTAAAACTTTTAACAGAGACGACGGATTTTACCAAGATCAGTATCGTTTTAAAGTCGGACCTTTCAGACGAAAAATACCGAAAAATTGGCTAAAAACATTAATATCTTCACCTTCAACTGGGAACTTTTCTACGGGGGGGGGTCGCTTTTTTCACCGATATTTTTGAAAGTCATCCTCTTCTTTCGATTGTCTAGCCTTAATTTTAAAAAATATCACTTCCGGTTTGGCGGTTGTCATAACAGCATAGACGTCAAGTTTTTTCCCTGTTCTGTTTCTCCTTCGTAGTACAGGTTCGAGCCTGCCTTCCTACTACCACATTTTTTTTTTTTTTTGCTCAACAGACACATCCAAACACCCGGGCAACGCCGGCTGAAATTCTAGTATATATATATATATATATATATATATATATATATATATATATATATATCATTATTATTATTCAATTTTCACCCCAAGCAAGGCACAGTGCCACTACAATTGGGGACATAAGTTGCAGGAGTATTATGAAGGGAGATGAGTAGCAAAATGTCTGTTCACATTATATTTGAACTTCTGCATGTCAGTACAGTTGGGAAAGCAGAATCTCGGAGGGGACTTACAACGTCTAGCAGTTCTGGGGAGGAAACGATTGGAGTAGAAGGCTTTCTTACATTTAGGGATCTCTACAGTGAAGTGGTGGGATTTAGCTGCTTGTCAGGTTTGTCAAGGGTATTCGCGTTGAGGGGATACGAGTGCTTGTAATTCGTCAGAGCATTCACTATTAAAGTACTTATAGAACAGGCAGAGGGATGCAACATTTCATCGATCGAACAGAGGCTGAAGCCTAGATGACAGTTCAAGATCTATCAGGTTGGCGACTCTCTTTTGAACCCTGTCTAACAGGGTGAGACAAGTAGCAGATGCACCAGCCCAAATGTGAAAACAATACTCCATACAATGGCGAATGGTTGCCTTATAGAGGTAAAGATACTTTCAGGCATAAGTAGCTTTCTAGCATGGTAGAGAGAGCCCGCCTTCTTCGCAGCAGCATTGGCAATGCTCTCAATGTATCTATTCCAGTTCCTGTTCCCTGTAAACATTAGGCCAAGGAGTTTAAAAGAAATACTTTCAGGTAATGTGTTCTTGGCCATTGCTATTGGTGGTAGAGAAGGTTTCTTGTATTATTGAAGGAAACAAGCTTAGTCTTGGCAGCATTGAATGTGACCATCCATTTTTGCTCCCATTCCACTACAGAGTTGAGGTCATCCTCTAGTGTTTCTGCCATTTCCTTAGATATGTGTTCATTTGTTTTCCCCTCGTGCCTGTTATAGAGAGTGATGTCATCAGCAAATATACCCATCTCAGAAACAATTTTATCAGGGAGGTCATTTATGAATATCAAGAATAATAAAGGATATTGTAACATATTAATGAAGGATATATCATATTGTTTAGATGTACGACCGTCAAGGACAACCTGGATTTAATTACATTATGTATTCTTCCAGTGATACCATATGATCTAATTTTTCTTAGAAGACCATCGTGCCATACCCTGTCAAAAGCCTTAGATATATCGAGGGCTACCGCTCTACCCTCCCCTGTTTTGTCCAGTGAACGGTATATACGTTCAGAGATTACAGTTAGAATATCTGCTATGGAACGGGCTTGCCTAAATCCATATTGATTGTCGGTCAGGAGTTTTGCATCTGTAAGGTAATGGACTAGAGCTTTATTAATTATGGACTCAAATATTTTGGTGAAAAGCGGGAGGAGGCTAATGGGGCAATAATTTAGTGGGTCAGTTCTTTCGCTAGAATTCTTGAAAACTGGTACCACAGAAGCGGTTTTCTAGCAGTCAGGAAAGCAAGATTCGTTAAGGCATTTGTTGTAAAGTTTGGAGAGAACTGGAGCAACTTCAGTGGAGCATTTTTTTAATAGTACAGCTGTGATGAGATCGGGTGAACGTGCTTTTGAGGTGTCTAGGTTTTTATGATACCATGTACCTGAGAAGGGGTGATTTTTAAATCATCTAGTGTGGCGTCTGTCCACAAAGGAAAGTCAGGGAGAGAGTGGTGTGCCGGATCCAATGTGAAGTTTGAGGCAAACCGACTGGCAAGCATGTTAGCCTTCTCGGTTGCCATGCAAACAACCTCATGGTTGTTTGATAGTGAGGAAATCGTTGACTGCCCATTACTTACTACATTGTTGTAGATTTTCCAAAAATCACAGGTTCTTAATTTCTATGCTTCAATGCGTTTTCTGGTGGTTTCTGTGTATTCTGTCTTAGCTGTCACTATTTATCTCTTACAATTACTTGAAAGCTTCTATATACTTCTATACTATGCAATGGCAGCTGCACAAGTAAAAGTAAACCATTGGGGAGAGTGAGGCTTACTATAGAATTTCCGCATGGGAACATGTGCTTCAATTGCAGTTTTGAACCATTCAGTGGTCTCATTTGTGCACTGTTCAGCTGGAAGAGAAAAGATATTTCCTCATGGGGCATCTCTGATGAGACCTCTGATGGCTTCCCAATCAGCCTTTTTGTAATACCCCGTTGTTTTGGGTCTTTAGTTTTGGGTTGAGAATTAAGGGTGATTTCTACCATTATCACATCGTGATCAGCATTCCCCAGTGGTCTGTGGGCATTCGTTATACAATCATCGGGAACTGTGGTCAGAAATAAATCTTGAAGTGAGGCATGTTGATCTTGCTGGTCTGGGAAACGTGTCGGAAATGTAACTGTCTGTGATAGGGAATGAGATATAGAGAAGCTATGTGTTGTGCTACCAGCTACGTCTGTGTAAGTAGTTACTGTGGTGGACAGTGAAGTCACCAAATACATGTACTTGTGTGCTAGTATCGAGGGAGAGTGCTATATCTATGCTCCTACAGCCTACACCATTAGACCGATCATAACCAATCCTGATATGATGATGGTCTACGACCTAGGGATAGTGCACATTAACATTACAAGGTTAAGGTCAAAGGTTAAGGTTATTTAATGCAACTTTTACCATATTCACTTGAAGCGGATACCTGAGCATACAGCAAAGTTCCATGCAAAGCGAGTATTTTTGCTAGTATATATACACACACACACACACACACACACACACAAACACACACACACATATAGTATTTGCAATTAATGGTACTCTTGCATAATTTGGCCCGAATTCTCGTGATTTCCCGTCAAGCTCGGATCAGGCGAGACCAGCAATCATCGGTGTCAGCCGAGCAGCGTAACAGATGCAGACTAAGGAAAAAAGCAAAACAAACTGAAAAAAATAGAGATGCAAATTATCAAAAAATACCAAAAAACTACCTTGAAAAAGCAAATATGTTTATTTCATTTATTTTATTTATTTATTTTTTTTTTGCAAAATATTTATCAACAGCAAGTTATTTAAAAAAATGTTATCTTCAAAAAAATGTTGTTTACCCATATAAATGTTAGGTGTAAGTACAATTTTTTTGTTTTTCTTTAACCGTATTTTTTCCCTTGTTTTTTATTTTATTTTCAAGACTTTTTGTTCAGTCAGGTTGTTTTTTGGGGGCTTTTTTTTAGGTGTGTGTGTGGGGGGGGGTTACACAGAAATAGAAAAACATGCTTTTTTGTTTTTTCTTTTTAAGAAATAGTGATTTTTTTTTTTTACTTTATTTTTTTTTTTTAACGGTTGTTAATTGCCAGTGGAAGAACTTTCTTGGGATGGGGATATTTCCTTAGGAATCTTTTATTTCGGTCGACTGTTGATCGGCCATCGACAGCAAAGAGGAAAGTGATGGGGTAGAGGAAATGGAAGAAAGACCCCCCCCCCCAACCGGGTAGCTTTCGGAAATATGATTTATGATGGAGACAAAAGGATCGTTTCCAAATTTTGTCTCCACATAAATTCAAGTAAATATGTATTCAGAAGCTCCCGGCTGGTCCCACATTCTTGCTTGTCACGCTGTTTTGCTTCCTTCCACATCCTCTCGACGTGCTTCGTTGTTTTTCTAGCATGCACAGATTTATTTTCTTGCCTGTCATTTTTTCCTGTTTGGGGAGTCTGTTTGTCAGCTTATTTTGGGTTCAGTCGATTTCTTCCAATTCGAATGTCGTCTGCTTTCATTTACATATTGCTTTTCATTGGCTCATTCAAACTCCCAGAAATTGAAGTACAAAAAATAATATTTCAATAAATCATTAAAAATAACTAATCATAAATTACAAAATTACTAAAAACATAAATAAATAATAATAAAAAAAAAACTTTTTAAAGTCGAATTAGCGTTTCAACATTTGAACAACGGTCGGCTGACCCCAATGATTGCCGGTCTCGCCTGATCCGAGCTTGACGGGAAATCACAAAAATTCGGGTCAAACTATGCAAGAGTACCCAATTAATAATTTCTACATTTTACACTGCAGCTACTTAGTATCGTCTGCCATCATATGCACATTGCACCACTTCTTTGAGTTGTATTATTCTCCACTGTTCTTCTCTATAAGTTTTACTTTGTTGCATAAGATTAGATGGTTTTCCATTTTCTTCCATGTAAACACCTGAAGAAGGTCGGAGTTTGCATCAACCAAACCGTTGAGAAAATAACACTCAAGGTGAGAATAGTAGGCCAAAGCATCCAAATAATATGACTAAGCAGTTTTCCAAAAGTGTATATCTCTCTTGGGAAAAAGTAATTTTGAAATCTTTCTTGCCAATAAATTAATTCAAATTGTTATCATTGGTTTTCCCAATATCTTTCTAGTTGGAATTCTTTTCTAGAAAGACATTGAGTACTTACAGGATAGATCATATGAAGGTTGCCAACATCATACGTGAAAATGTTCCTGTAAAACGAACTGGATTTGAACTCGGCACACACAGTGTGTCAGTCCATGTCATTAACCACTTAGCCAGTCATTGTCCTGCCGAAGAAAATGTTAATCTCATATTTTGAAACGTTGATTATTTATTTTAATGCTTTAAATCAAGTCACCTTTGTCCCCATCCTTTGTTCAAGTCAAGTAGCTCACCCTAAAGATTCCAGCCAATTTTTATATGATTTTTTTTTTTTTTTTTTCATTTTCACCCCAAACAAGGCACAGCCTCACTTTGATTTAGGGGGCTACTATCGGGGCCATAAGTTGCAGGGATACTATGTAGGCAGTTGAGCAGCAAGATGTCTGTTCAAATTACTTGAACTTCTGCATGTCAGTACGGTTGGGAAAGCAGGAACCCGGAAGGGAGTTCCAAAGTCTAGCAGTTCTGGGGAAGAAACTATTGGAGTAGAAGGCTTTCTTACATCTAGGGATCTCTACTGTGTAGGAGTGGGATTTTGCTGCTTGTCAGGTTTGTCGGGGGTATTTACATCTAGGGGTACAAGGGCTTGTAGTTCATAGGAGTATCTTGTAGTTCGTAGGAGTATCCACCATTAAAATACTTGTAGAACAGACGGAGGGATGCAATATTTCATTGATGGGACAAAGGCTAGGCTTAGATGACAGTTCAGGTTGGCAACTCTCTTTTGAACCCTGGTCAGAAGTGAGAGACTAGTAGCAATACTGTCCAATATTGATGGTACGTCGGCTATTAAGCATTTTGTTAAATTGTGTTCATATGGAGTTTTAAATGTAAGGGTCAGCAAGTTAAAGGTAATTGACCCTTTTGGGGCAACGGCTTACATAGTGTAAAATTATACTTGTTTACACACCTGTTAATTAATATGTAGGGATCCAACACATTGTAGACTTCCTCACAAGGAATATAAGAAAAGGAATAATGTGATTCCTTTTTTTTTTTTCTAGTTAAACGAAATCTTTTATTTACAGGTACTTTCCTGTCTCGCCATGTTTAGCATGCGTTTTTGCTGCTTGCTTAGGGCCGATATGTATGTCATGCATCTATCTCTACTGTCTCTAATGTGACCTTCGGTCTGCGCACACGTTCTTCTTTTTATAATCTGTTTCCTTCTTTTCTTGCTGTGACGTCAACTTCTTCGGTAATTGCGTACAGCTACCATATGCGTGTCTCTGCTCTGTTACAATAGGAGCCAAAATTTAATGGGTGTAATGTTGGCCAACAGATGTGAGAAAATGAGATCAGCAGTCTGGATCAAACAACTACAGCTATCAGACGTTCGGGTGAACAGAAATTATGCACTTTTAATAGCGGTCCTTTTTGTCTTCTTCTCTTGTTGCACTCAACTGAATAAACCAATCTTCTTTCATAAAAAAATGTGTTCAATGATTGATGGATCAATCCATCTTTTGTATTTGCCATGCCAACATTAATTGCAGATCAATATTGTCTACCGTCAGGGAAGATCGTTTCAAGGCACATGAACATTGCGACGCAGATCAGTAGAACCAGGTATGCTTTTAAGTCTTCTTTTTCTTTGCATGTCTTTGAAGTATGGTTACCATTTCTTTATACAGTTCTTAGTATTATTGTTGGACTCTGTAACATCTTTTAAGAAGCACTGGTTGGGAAGTGGAGGGCAGACAAGTCATTGTATATTCCTCTGCTCCACATTTGCAGATGGTTGAGTCAGTTTTGTAGCCTGATCTAGTCATAACAACTTTTGACCTCTCCATTCCTGTTCTGGAGCCAGGGTGCTTTTGAACTGGGAGGGAGGGCCTCAGAAGAAGAGATCCCTATGTCACTAGGAGTAAGACATTGTTTAGCCATCTGGCCCATATATGTAGTCTAGTCTCTTTCCGAGATGTTTTTTTTTTTCATTAATTCAGAAATCTCTTTCTCATTAATTTTAAATACTTTAAACAGAATTGTTGCTGAAGAAAATTATGGCTGCCAGCGATTCTTCTTCTTTGTGTGTTTTTGTGGTCATACAAGTTTCTCATTTGCATTATTGTTGTATTCTGCAAGATCTTTTAAGCCGCACTGTATGAGAGTAGACAAAGCAGTGTTGCATCGTAGGGTCCTTCTCTACACATTCACAGATGGTTGGGTCAGTTTTGTAATCTCATCTGGTCATAGCAATTTTTGATCACGGTAAAAGCGTTCATGTTGTGATCCGTGTCAAGTAATGCTTATTAGCTACAAATTCTATCAAACAGTTTCAAACTAAAATAAAAATCGAGTAATGTCCATAAGCTCAACAAATGTCAGTAGATTATCAGTCAAAATTATGAAAGTCAGTTGAAAATAAAAGCTTTAAGAAGTAGCCTCTTTTAAGCTGCACTATTTTGGTAGTAGAGGGCAGACAAGGCAATGTTGCATCATATGGTCCTCCTCTGCATATTTGCAGATTAGGTCAGTTTTGTCGCCCATATGGTCATAGCAATTTTTGATCGCCCCTTTTCTATTCTCGGGCAATTGAGCGTTTTCCACTGGAGCCAACGGACTTCTGAACTGTAAGGTAGGGCCTCAGAAGGGAGAGATTCTATACTGATTATACCATAAGCCATTCACATACTGGTTCTCATTAGAGCACTTAAAGTAAGCAATGTTGAGTCCGGTCAGTACCTTATGAGTGACCATTTAGGAATACTTGGTACTATATCAACTCCTCTTTGAAAGAACTCCAAAAACCTAATATCGTCATCTCCTCATGACAAGGCTATACAAGCAACTGGAGACTACCTGTGAATTTGATATTCCCATGATACTTCTTTCTTCGGGGAAAGCTGGTTAAACCTGCCTCAAGTGAGTGCTGCTTCAGTATGATAACTGTTGATTGAAATGTTGGTTGATAAGGATTGCATTATAGAGGGCTGGCATTGTGTATTGCAGTTCTCTAGATTAACATATGATTAAGATTCTTAAATACCTTTCTTGCATTAATATATATATTTTCAGATTAAATATGTTTTTAACTCATTTCAAAGTGTTTTTTAACATATTTTATTAACTGTTTGCTCATATTATAAGCTCTATTTCCTATTTGGTTTTATTGAGCTTTTATATCTGGCTGAGATAATTTTATAAATATTAATTCTTTAATATTTATAATTTACTTTAATTTTACCATCTTGGATCATTTTGGTAAATTCAATTGTAATTTTCATTTTATATATATATATACTAGCTGTACCCTGCCACACGTTGCTGTGGCTTAATTTCGTGTAATGGAAAATTCTAATAAAAAGAGGAAATGCATGTTTCTTATATTCTTAGTACAGCAATCCACTCCAAAAAGTTAAAAAAAAAAAGGCGAAAATTAAAAAAAATATGGTACTCTTGCAGAATTGGATCCGGATCTTCGGGAGTTACCATCAATCATGGCTTGGGCTCGACCAACATTCAGTGGATTAAGCCGAAAGTTGCTAAACCATTGAAACGCTAAATAATTTTCTTTTTTATTGTATTCAAAAATGTGAGTTTTTAATTAATATTTGGGTAAGGGGGGGGGGTGTTACTATACACAGATTCGAAAAAGTTGTTCAAAAACGAATAAATGAAAGCAAAGGTAAGGTAAATTACGTTTCTATCTAACTGGATAATTTTTTAGCGTTTTTATTTAATGTAAGATATTTAATCGGCTCAAAAACACAGTGTTTATCTATGTATTTGAAAAAGACGAATGGTCGCGGACTCTGTTGAATACGTTAAGTTTGGGAAAATCAGTTAAAAACTATACAAAACAATGTCAGACACCTACTGATTATATGTTATTGTGACATAGGCTGACATATTCGGTGGGTTTTTGATAGTATTTTGTATAGGTTTTAGTTTTAAATCATTTTCTCAAACTTAACATCATCAACAGTGTCCATCACCATTTGAATTTTTCAAATACACTGATAAACACTGTTCTTCGAGCTGACTAAACGTTATAGTAAATAAAATGGGTTTGTATTACTAAACACAGAAACGAAAAAGTTGTTGAAAAATAAATATAACAAATAAATGTTATCAAAGGCAAGATAAGTTACTTTTCTACCTACCTGGATAAGATTTTAGTGTGTTTATTTAGTGTAAAATGTTTAATCGGTTTGAAAAAATGTAGTGTTTATCTGTATATTTGAAAAATACAAATGGTGGCAGACTGTTGAACACATTAACTTTGGGAAAATGAGTTAAAACTAAAAAACTATACAAAATACTGTCAGGAACTCACTCAATATATGTTACTGTGACATAGGCAGACATGTATTCAGTGGTTTTTAACAGTATTTTGTATAGTTTTTTTTAGTTTTAACTCATTTTCCCAACCCTAATGTGTTAACACAGTCTGCCGCCATTTGTAATTTTCAAATATAACAGTAAACGCTGTGTTTTTTGAGCCGAATAAAAATTTTGCATTAAAAAACAAAAAAATTATCCATTTCGGTAATAAAGTAACATATCTTGCCTTTGATAATATTTGATAATAATGTCACATGAGTCGATTAATGGGTGCTAATGCACTTACTGATCCACGCTATTTTTTTTAAATCGTATTTCCAAGCTTAATTAAAGTTTTATGTTTTTTTGGTATTTTTTTTAGATTAGGTCCACCTCCACAATTTTCTTTTAAATGACGACTTTTAAAGGTTTCCGACTATGCTGAATACAGAAATCGCATTGAAATTTTGCAGAAACAAGTAGTTATCGAGATATAGATAGTTGTTTTATGCATTGTATTCTTTGGCAGCCATCTTTGTTACGTGCATAGATTTGTTTATGACGCGCGCAAGCGTGTAAAAAAGACGGTGCCAGATATTACAATGCATTATACAAATTTTTAATATCTCGATAGCTACTTATTTCTGCAAAATTTCAATGCGATTTCCATATTCAGCATAGCCAAAAACCTACAAAAGTCGTTATTTAAAAGAAAATTGTGGAGGTGGACCTAATCTAAAAATTTACCGTTCAATTGTAAGGTTAAAGTACAGAATAAATACAAAACATCCTCTTCTCCCAATGTTAAGAATGGCTTTTTAAATAATAACGTTATTATTTCAGCACGGATCAATAAGTGCACGAGTACCCAATTTCTTTATAAGCATTCATATTTTCTTATATAAAAACAACTTCTGTAAAAAAAAAAGAAAAAACGTGCACTTTCAATCTTTGTTAAAAAAAGGTTTTCTTGAAAAAAAAACAAAAAAAAATATGGTAAAAAAGCAAAGAACAAAACGTTAATCGGTATTCATGCAGAGAATGATCCTTGCTGAAATAATAACGTTATTATTTAAAAAGCCATTCTTAACATGGTTTTGTACCTATTCTGTACTTTAACCTTACAATTGAATAAAAAACATATCATAAAACTTTAATTAAACGTGGAAATGCGATTTAAAAAATAGCGCAGATCACTCTCTGCATCAGCACCGAAAGTACAGAATAGTTAGAAAACACCCTCCCTCCCCATGGTAAGAATGGCTTTCTAAATAATGTTAATGATTCAGTACTGTTCCTTGTCTGCTTAAGTTTAACTTTTGTTTATTAAATTGTTAGGTGAAAGTCCAGAATAGTTACAAAACACCCCTACCCCCATGTTAAGAATGGCTTTCTAAATAATAACGTCATTATTTCAGCGGGGTAGCTTCTCTGCATAAGTACCATGTTTTGTTTTTAAATTGTTAGGTGAAAGGACAGAATATTTACAAAATACCATCCCCATGTTACGAATGTCTTTCTAAATAACATTATTTCAGCACGGTATTTTCTATGCATACGTACTATCTATTTTTGTTTATTAAATTGTTAGGTGAAAGTATAGAATAGATGCAAAACTCCCTCCCCATGTTAAGAATAGCTTTCTAAATAACGGTATTATTTCAGCACGGTACCTTCTCTGCATAAGTACTATCTTTTGTTTATTAAATTGTTAGGTGAAAATATAAAATAGTTACAGAACACTCTCCCTTTCCCATGTTAAGAATGGCTTTCTTGATAGCGTTATTTCAGCACAGTACCTTCTCTGCATAAGTACCATCTTTTGTTTATTAAATTGTTAGGTGAAAGTATAGAATAGTAACAAAACGTCCTCCCCATGTTAAGAATGGCTTTCTAAATAACGTTATTATTCTATTATTATATTTTCATGGTACTTTCTCTGCATAAGTACCATGTTTTGTTTATTAAATTGTTAGGTGAAAGTACAGTACTCATGCAGAGAGTGATCCGTGTTGTAATAATAACGTTAATATTTAAAAAGCCATTCTTAACATGGGGAGGGGAGGGTGTATTTTAACCTTACAATTGAATAAAAAACATATAATAAAACTTTAATTAAACCTGGAAATACGATTTAAAAAATAGCGCGGACCACTCTTTAAGCAAGTTATCAATCCGTAAAAAAAAATTGTACTTTTACCAACCAATCTTATATCGAAAAACAAAAAAAAAAACTCAAAAAGCAAGCGACAAACTTTATTTTTGGCCTTATATAATAAAGAAAAAATGTGTAAATTAAAAAATTTGGAAGATAAACAAATGAATTATGTTTTTGGGGGTTTTTTTTTACTTATCGAGTAAACAGAAAATGAAATCTACTTCTTTTTCGTCAATTTGTGGCTGTGAAATGAATCGAACCGGAAGTTCAGTTTCATCAACAGAACAGGTTCGCACTAACAGTTAAAAAAATATATTTATTTTATTTAATATTTTAATAATTCGCGAAGTAAATTTATTTTGATAACATAAAAACATTCCTCGACTCTAAAGATGGGTTGTCTGAAAATTTCAAATAAATTGGTAACGTAGAAATATGGTTTTATTCACTTGTAACAAACCAAGAATTACATTTTCATATATATATATATATATATATATATATATATATATATATATATATATATATATACTAGCAAAAGTACCCGTCGTTGACTGGGTTCAAAAACAGCCTACAGAAAATCGATTCTGATTTATGAAAGTGTGATAGGTTATGAAAAGGAAGGGTTGTAAAGAGATAGCTTCGAATTTGGGGGTATCAAAACTAAAGCAAAATATGATGAAAGTAAAAATAAAATAGATAAACCCCATAATTTATTATACCATACCTGTTCACACTGAAACACTTATCACAATATTATGTGGATCTATATTAAAAAACCTTGTTAAACTTTGTGACATATTTCCATTCTATGGAGGTCAGGCGCGAACGAACACCCCCTAATTTTATTACACCATATTTCTTCAAACTGAAACATAATTATAAAAGTATACTTACGCAGTTAGATACGAAAAGTATTTATTAAAGTTTGTGCCTATTTCCATTCTATGAAGGTCAGGCGCGAACGCAGACCCCACAATTTTATTATACCATCCCTATTTAAGTTAAAACATACTTATCAAAGTATTATTATGTACATCTATATCAAAAACACTTGTAAACGTTTTTTTTTTAATTTTTAAATTTTTTATTTCCATACTTTATGGACCATGTGCGTACACAGACCCCACAATTTTAATGAATCATCATTATGCCAGATCAAACATACCCATTCCTGTGTCTCGATACATCTTCTATCATTATATGTGATCAGTTTTCTATAATAGTCAACCATATAGGAGCCTATTCGTGACCAGGTATTTATTTGCTCCCCCACCGAGCAAATTAGGCGTAAGGCCGATTTTTAATGTGAGGAGTGAAGGGGAAATGGAGACCAACTCCCCGAGGAGTAGGGGAGCTGGATAGTGACAATTGGTATGAAGGGTTGCCCCTACATTGACCAAGGTCTTCTATGTGGAGTCACCCCCACATATGGTCTTTGCTTGCAGTATCTACTGGAAAGATACTACACTTTGATCTTGGCCCGAAGGCCACGAAGGTGGCCTAGTCGTGACCAGACACACACACAGGCGTTCAGCTTTATATTATATATATATATATATATATATATATATATATATATATATATATATATATATATATATACTAGCATGGGTACCCGGCGTTGCCTGGGTTGACATGAAGTTCCATTTGAAACACACCTGCTATACTAATCATTTTCATCATGGGTAACGTGGATGCCCCCACAACAATTTCAAAAATAAAAGAACAGATAAAAACATGTAAATGTAATCGCCCCCAAAAGAAGTATCTGAAGTATCTCCACCAGATATTTCAGCGATTTTGTGAACCTAAAAAAAAACCGTTTATAAACATTAATGCGTGCGTTTATTTTTTTATTTTGGTAAATGTGTAGTTTAGCGGCGTAAATTATTTGCCAGACAAAAAAAATATAAAAACTATTTATTTTTATATAAAACACATTGTTAGACCCAAAGGCTGAAATAAAACCAGAAATAAATTCATTTTTATTATTTTTTTATCATTTATATTTATTATTCGAGGCCGCAATATTGCTTTTAAAATTTGGCCTTTCTAAGGTTTGTCAGATTGGCATTTTAAAGCTCTTTCATGAAATATGTTTTTGGACGCTATATTTCTTTTGTAATGAAAGAGCGTAAAAAGGACAATCTGTCAAACCTAAAAAAGGCCAAATTTTAAACGTGTAAGGCATGCACATTTAGTCTAATAAAAATGATAAATAAACATAAAAATGAATTTGTGTGGGGGGTATTTCAGCTTTTGGGCCTAAGAATGTTTTATATAAAAATAAATACTAGTTTTTGTAATTTTTTTTGTCTGTCAAATAATTTACGCTGCTAAACTATACATTTACCTTTATTTTTTTGTAAGGGCACTTTTTTTACTGGCTTATTTTTGTGAATAAAGGAAATTTTCGATTTTCTTTTTTTAGGTGGAGGTGGTGGGCTTTTCGATTTACTTTTTATTTGTCGTTTTATATTTGTAATGTAATCTCCCCCCCCCCTTTAAAAATTGAATTTGTCATATTTTGGGGTTTGTTTTGTTTATTAAATTGTTAGGTGAAAGTAGAGAATGGTCTCATAAAAAATAATTAAATTTATCGTTATTTTATGTTTCCAATGTAAACCCGCTCCTCCCCCACCAGAAAAAAACAAATTGTATTTGTTAGATTTTGCCCTCCCCCTCAATCGCCAAACTTGAAAAAATGCTAGAGGTGATATGTCTCGTTGAACGCTTGGTGGCCAAAAAGTAGGTGCTCATTTTACATTAAATTTATATAGAAAATTAATTCCTCACTCTATCTAACATGCTATTTTTTGTTTTCAAAATTTCTTCTCTGATAATATTTATAAACTTATAAAAGTAGATCTTAATTTTTTTAGGGGTTAAACAATGCTGGGCCACGTCATATAAAGTTACCTGTTTTAATTAGAAAGTTAAGTTTGTAATCGATTAGATTAACATGAAAAAAAAGATAAGTGTAAACGGTGGAATTTAGAGGGGGGCAGTAGATCTTTATTTTTTTTAGGTATTAAACGACGCTAGGTTACATGGTAAAAATTTACCGATTTCTGCATAGCCGTTTAAGGAATAAAATAAAACAAACAAATAAAAAATTTTCAGTTTTTTTCGTAAGTGTATTTTTTTTTTTTTTAATATTTAAAAAACAATGAAAGCCAAACATTTTTCTATCTACACGGAATTATTTTTCCAGCTAAAAACTTAATGAAATTACCAATTGATTTTATTTGGCGAACGTTTTTTTTTTTTTTTTAATGCATAGCATTTAGGGACAAATAACTCTAAAAAATAGTTTTTAAAAATGGTCGGTGTTGGAAATATTAAGTCCAAATAAATTAAATTAAATATATTATCAATATAATTGTTGTTTAAAATTTATTAAATAACAATTTTAAATAGAATACTTAAAATAATTCTCTCACTAAAAACATTAACTAAGATACCGCTATTTAGTAAAATCGATTTTTCTTAATGTCATATGCAAATAAGGTGATCTCTGAATTGTATATTTGTGCAAGTATAATACTATATATAGAAATAAATGAAAGATTAAAGTAGGACACGTTTTGTATATATTAATCAAATTGTAAACAAACAAACAGACAGGAATACGAATGCAAGGGATATTACCACTTGGCTACTATTTGGAACCATGCCTAGGAAAGATTAAAAATGCTTTATGTTACATTTCAACTTCTTCATATCAGTACAGTCAGGGAAGCAGGTAGCAGGAAAGGAATTCCAAAGTCTAGCTGTTCGAGGGAAGAAACTATAAGAGTAGAAAGCTTTCTGACAGTTAGGAACCTAAACGGTGAAGGGGTGAGATTTTGTTGCTAAACAGGTTTGTCAGAGATATGCACATAGAGGGGGCACATGTGTAATGAGTTCATCAGAGCACATTCTATTAAAATACTTGGAAAACAGACACAGGGGTGCAACATTACGGTGATGGGACAGGGGTTCGAGCTTAGTTGACAAAGTGGGACCTATTAGATTAAAGATTCTTTTTTGAACCCTATCCAAGATGGAGAAACTAGTGGTAGATGCATCAGCTCAGATGTGGCAACAATGCTCCATGCATGGTCGAATGGTATCTTTGTAGCGGTACAAGATATTCTCAGATATGAATAATCTTCTAGCATGATAGAGGGAACCCACCTTCCTTGCAGCAACCTTCGCAATGTCCTCAGTATATTTGTTCCAGCTCATATTTCCTAAGAATGCTAAGCCAAGGAGTTTGAAGGAAGAATTCTCAGGTAGGGTTTATTTGTCATGGATATTGACGGTTAGAGAGGCTTCTTGTAATTGTTAAAGGAGAACAGCTTAGTCTTACTAGCATTAAATGTTACCAAAAATTTACAGCCCATTCCACTACGGTCTGGAGGTAATTTTCTAAGGATTCTGCCATTGTCTTTGTGTCCATCTGTTCTTTCCTTGTGCATGTTATAAAGCGTTGTATCATCAGTATATATACCCATCTCAGACAAAATATTATCAGGAATAACAGTGGTCTAAGGATCGGCCCCTGAGGCACTCCCATATTAATGCTAAGCTGTTTGGATGTACGTTCATCAATGACAATGTGGATGGTCCTATTGTCTAAGAAGGATCTAATTATATTTAGTATTCGTCCAGATATACCGTATGATTTAATTTTTATTAGCAGCCCTTTATGCTAGACTTTGTCAAAGGCCTTAGATATATCCAAGGCTACAGCTCTGATTTCACTCGTCTTATCCAGTGCATGGTATATGCATTCAGAGATGACTCTTAAAATATCTGCAGTAGAACGACATTGTGTAAATCCATACTGTCTGTGAGAGGGGAGATTAGTTTTTACAAGGTAGTGGACTAATGCTTGATTGATTAAAGTCTCAAAGATTATAGTGAAGAGGGGAAGGAACTGATAGGGTGATAATTGAGAGGGTCAGTCCTTTCACCAGAATTCTTGTACACTGGTACCACAGAGGCCATCTATATAGTTGTAAGTTACATTCCTTTAATCAGTTTCCAATTATCTTTTCTGAACTATACTGTCCACCAATGAAATATTACTCTTCAGGTTTTTAAGTATGGAAGACTTGTAGTTTGAGAGAGGTGCCGCCTTTTTTCGGCATTGAGCTTGAGTTGGTTAGAAATGTCCTGGATTCAGAAGGTTGCGTGTTCAAATTGCGTCGGGAAGGGGGGAGGAGCATCATTTTAAAGATTTGAAATGCACCTGTACATATTAATAGTAAACAAAAGCCTAGCATGGAAGGAAAGACAAAACTGCTTTTAAAAACAAGGTTTTATTTTTGTGACAGAAAGTCGGACAGTGTTCAAAATGAAGAAAATGTCGGCCAATAGTTATCTTCAGACAAAGATCATCAATGCCAAATAGTTATCTTCAGACAAAGATCATCAACGCCAAATAGCTATCTCCAGACAAAGATCATCAATGCTGGAGCGTTCAGTGGACAGGGACAACAGAGAGAGAGAGAGAGAGAGAGAGAGAGAGAGAGAGAGAGAGAGAGAGAGAAGGAATATCTCTCTTTCATCCTGGCATGGTGCTCTCTGGTAATTGACCGTACTTTCCAAAAGAACTAAAGAAGCTTCTTAGGGAAGACAGAATCAATGTACCTTGTAAATTGATTGGTCAGTTTGTGGCCAAAGCAAGAGACATTGATTCATGAGAGAAAATAAATCCTTATTTTATTAATGACTGCTACAATGTCTGGCCCGGCTCCCCGTTTTTATATAGTAATACATAATGAGGTTAGTAGACTAAACCTCTGTATTTAGCTCTCTGTCATTTAGAGGGATTTAGCTTCTGAACAGTGAGATGGGACTCAATTTCAGTATTACACTTTTTATACAAAGTAAATTGTATTGTATTTTATATTGCCCAACACAGTCTCCATACAACCCTGGCAACACATGTCTATTTCTATTCTGTTTAAGGATCGTGAAAGTAGACTCTTGCTTTAGTAATTATATCTATTCAAACTACACCCCACCCTTCGTCTTTTTGTGTATTATGTCCCTCGTAAACTTTTATGTGACAAACGTTTTGTTAAAGAATACATCAATGATTATGTATGTAAATATTGTGAGAATTTTTACCAGTTCAAATAAGGGACGAAATTTCGCGTCTGCTTTATAAGAATAAAAAAAAGGGTCCCACAAAGCAAGTGACAAGATAAGAAAGAAGAACTAACAACGACGCAGCTATATCAAGTTTTATATAACTTAAAAAAGAAAAGAACGATCAGAAGAAAAGTTTGTAGCAAAAACGATGGTATGTTTGCATCAATAGCTTTTAAGTTTCATCCTGTTCACAGTTTTTATTGTCCCACGTGGTTTTGGTGGGTGACCCATATAACTTAGGAAAAGAATTCTAGATCGATCATGTGCGGCATCTATATACAGTGAGACATACCAAATAGGCTGTTGGACGGGATCAGGAGTTTTGAACTTCTGCTTTTGTTGAAGAAAAAAAGAGGCCAACAGTTTGCAAAACGCATTCATGTTAAGTGTGTCAGAGGTTCTAAATAGTGGCCTGTGATTTGCAGTTTTTCGTCCAATCACAGGGCACATGAAAAATCATTCCATAATAATAATTTCCAGTAATTTAGTCATCTCTTCATCATTACCGCTTTCTTTGTGAATCATTTTTCTACTAAGGAAATAATTGTCCAATTTTGTATCATATGCAATAGAGAAGGTGTCCATGAAAATATATCAAATTGTTTTCATTACTTCTATCTCTCTGCAAAGGAAACACATACACATGGAACTTGGCACCAAAATAAAATAAGAAAATACGTCCAAATACATTACACGCGTTTTATTCACACATTGATAAATGTAACGAAAACAACGTAACAGAACATAAAATCAAAAGTTTTATTCACTCTCGAGATGGTCTCTACCACATGAGGTAGGTTATAGCGTCTAGGACAGTGTTGTATTCACCCATGTGGAATTCAGCCCACGGTGGAGAAAACATGTTCTCACCTCCCAATATTTGGGTCTTCCTTCCTATATATATATATACTTCAGAATAATTTAATGCAATAAATCTACTGATATGCAAATTCATTGATTATCGGTCTTACAAAATATTATTGGCTGTAATATTTTATAAAGACAATCCCAGCTAAATGAAAATTACTCCATTTACCAGATAGAGCAAATAAATCATAATTTAGTAATTTAAATTTTATGACGTGAAACGGTTTTATTTTCTCTCCCTCTTCCTTTTTCGTTTCTTCTTTTTCTTCATCTCTTCAAATTTGATTCTTCGATAATTTTTTTCACTTGTGCTGATTTATAAATATTATTCATAAACATAATTTTAATCGCTAAAGCTGCATCTAAATTTTTTAAATATCTATTTTGCTTGGCCTTGTTAAGCAATTCTTTTCTTTTATTTTATTTATTTCATTATGTTTTATCTGTCTCCGGAAATTGTGTTTTTATTCACCAATTGAAATTACACTTGGAGTGGAATATGAAACTCATACATTAAAAAACTATATATAAGAAAAAATTATATGTTTATTAAAAAACATCTTCGCCGGACGGATATAATCAAATATTTACCGGATATCTCATCTAATCAAAGGAGAAACCAAGGAATCATGCCTACTTTGGATTGTTACCTTGTGTCTTGGAAGAATTATGATACGCATTGGATCCTTTTACATCCCTGCTGCCAAAAACTCTCACTTCAGGATTTACCATTCAATTTGGATATGAAGTTCAATATCCTTTTCATTCTGAACCAATATATAATTTCCCTTACTTTATGATTTAAAAACTTTAAAAACTTTTAATTATGATTTTCTATGTTTATTGCATTTAGCAAATTATGTATATACCATTTATAATATTTGCTAATATTTTTTCCTCTGAGGGGATGGGTAAACATTGAAAACCTATAGGTTAAGGAGATATACTTATTGAAATGTATTCATTGTCTTGCATATAATAAAAAATCTAGATTTGAAATTTAACCGTTTCACATCATAAAATTTAAATTACATAATTATGATATATATATATACACAGGCGGCAAAAAGAAAGTCCACACTTGTAATTTTTTTCCAAAACTGCAAATTTAAGCTAAATTTAAACAAACTATACCTCATTCGATTGACCTTTTATTCTTCTATAATTTTACCTGTTCATATTTGACTTTAATTGAAATATTATAGTGTTCAGGTCAATTTAAAGAAATAACTTCAAATTGAGGAGGCAAAAAGAAAGTCCGCACAATGGAAAATTGTTATTTTAATGTAATTTTAGGACATTAATGCAACACAAATACAACAGGAACACAATGAACTAGTTAATATTTAATTTGACAGCCTGCAATCTTTTGGGAATTCCTTGAATTAGACTGCAGCAATACTCCGAGGAAAGGGCATCCCACTTTTCTTTAATTTTTTCCAAAGTTCTTCCAAATTTGAAATTTTATCATTGCGTAGTTGTTGCTTGATGTAATGCCATATGTTTTCGATAGGATTGAGGTCAGGAGATTGTGCAGGCCAATCCAAACACGGAATATCATGCTTTTCCAGGAACCTCTTGGCATTGCCAGCTGTGTGAATGGGAGCATTATCCAGCATAAAAATGGGATTATCACCCAAATTCCGACCAACGTAGAGTAGAAAATGCTGTCAACATATTAATGTACTTGGTCAAATTAATTCGACCTTGCAAGTGAACTATAGGCCCTGGACCATTCATACTAATAATGTCCCACACCAAAACTGAACCTCCACCACTTTGCAGCATTGAAACTGAGTACCTAGGATCAAATTCTTTGTCTTTCCTCTGACGGACGTACTGCCTACCATCACTGCCTAGCCTATTGAACTTGCTTTCGTCGCTAAAAAGCACTTTTGACCAATATGAAGAGTCATGATCTTCATTGCATCTGAGGAAGTCCAGACGGCGCTTTCTGTTCTTTACAGAAATCAATGGCTTGCGTCTTGCAACATATCCATGCAAATTAAATTCCTTTAATTTGTTCTTGACTATAGAAAGAGAGCACTTTTTTAACAAGATTTAATAGTGAATGCTCTGACGAACTAAAAGCACTTGTACCTCCTCTATGTGACTACCCCGAATAAACCCGACAAGAAACTAAGTCCCACCCCTTTACAGTAGAGATCCCTAGGTGTAAGAAAGCCTTTTACTCCAATAGTTTCTTCCCCAGAACTGCAAGTCTTTGGAACTTCCTTCCGGGATTCTGCTTTCTCAACTGTACTGATATGCAGAAGTTCAAGTGTAATGTGAACAAACATCTTGCTACTCATCTCCCTTCATAATGCCCCTGCAACTTATGTCCCCGATAGTAGCCTCCTACTTCAAAGTGGCACTGTGCCTTGTTTGGGGTGAAAATTGATTAAAAAAAAGAAGTTTTCTTGCTTTAGGCATGGTAACACCTTTACACAATGATTGCTAATCTCTAAATCAAACAATATATACCCTTTGTCTTATAATTTTGATCATGTGTAAAAAGCCTAATTTAATAAAAATGCAAATTTTTCAATAAAATTTTTGGAATGTAGCTTTTTGTTTCAATAACCTTTTAGATTGTAGTATTAGTAACCTTAAGTCGGAAGAGTTTAAAATCTATCCTTAAAAAAAAGGTGTCTTTTTAAAGATTTTTAAGTGGTCTTAAATTTTTGATGAGCAGTATATATATATATATATATATATATATATATATATATATATATATATATATATATGGATATTCAAAAGACTTTTTGTATTCCTAACCGTCAACATATAGGAAAAATTACAGAAAAGATATAAACTTTATATATATTTTTGTATTGATTTTTATCAATGCATATTTATATACATTCAAAGGAATACACGTGGATACAACATGTATATATATATAAATATATATAAATATATATATATATATATATATATATATATATATATATAAAACTACTTCATTTAATCACATAAATTAATATACGAAAGTATAAATTTATGCGGAAACTTTAAGTATTTATTTCAACAGTGCTCAATACATAGGTAGAGCTAGGGAATTAGTTATAAAATATATATGGCAATTAAGCTACACAGAGCGTGGATGAAATGCGGAATATTCTATGTAGCTTAATCGCCATATATATTTTATAACTTAATATATATAAATATATATTTGATGGCAACTTTCTGTCCAGTAAGACAATGGTGTTCTGCATCTAGTCTGGTGCACTGCAGCATCTGCTGTGACTATGCAATTCGAAGCTGGATTTTGCTCTCCATATGAAAGCCTGGGCTGATGATAAGAAAACCTAGATTTGCCCAGTTACCAGGGTCACTTTCTGGGCATTGCAGATAAAGTCCGACAGAAAGGCAAGCCAATATGGTTAAAGTCGGCTCAGCTGCAAAAGTTGCCGGAAATGTGTTGCATCTTCACGATTCGCCTGAACTTCAAACCGGATTATTTGTCAGGGTTTACTCCCTTAGCCTTTGCCTTTCCCAAGGCATCCATAAGGCAGTGGCGCTGTTTGCTCATAGCTGTTTGAAAATTTCAAAATATTTCCAATTTTGACGAAAATAGCTGAGATCCTCATTTTAGTTATGGTCGCATAAAACTGAAAGCGAGATCCTTAAGGTGATTCTTCTTCGAAAATAGAGTTGCATGAAATTTATGCTAACACTATTAATTAATTTCAATTAAAAGTCAAATACGAGAAATAAAAATAAAAGGCAAATCAAATGAGGTATAATTTGTTTAAGCAGTTACATTAAATTTAATTTAAATTTGTGGTTTTCGAAAAAAAATGACAGGTGCGGACATTCTTTTTGGCGCCACTGTGCATATATATATATATATATATATATATATATATATATATATATATATATATATATATATATATGTACAGTGGCACCAAAAAGAAAGTCCTTACTATATACAGGGTGACCCCAAAAAAAAACGCTAGAAAGAATAAAACACAAT
Source organism: Euprymna scolopes (assembly GCF_053919585.1). Taxonomy (NCBI): domain Eukaryota; kingdom Metazoa; phylum Mollusca; class Cephalopoda; order Sepiida; family Sepiolidae; genus Euprymna; species Euprymna scolopes. Next base: position 73,218,163 of record NC_136500.1, on the reverse strand, counting down.
GTCTTTAAATGCTGTAGAACAGAGAAAAAAAGGCCAAAGACCCTTGTGTTTTGATGTGATGTTTTGAATATAATAAACTAGTTATGACCAAAGTTTCATTTCATTCAGACAAAACACTAAGAAACGGGACCTAATTAGAGTTGGGGCCCGTTTTTTGGGGGTCACCCTATATATATATATATAGTAAAACTGGTAATTATTAAAAACCTGAAGAGAGTGCTCAACACTATTGCAGAGCAAATGTGTGTTTATTACCGTTTTATCTGTTTAGTTACATATGTTTCGGATGTTGGACCATGTTTACGATCCAGCAGCCTCGTCAGACCTCACAGACCTTATAAAATTCAAATTCTCAATAAAACATTAAAAACCTGTAAAGATGGTATACATAATTTTTAATTATTTGACAAGAAGTACAGATAAAATGGAAAGACCTTATTCCGCAAAGTTTCGAAAAATGCAATTCTACTTATCAAAGGAAAGAGGTTTGCAAAATGTACAATAAATTTCACAGATTAAAAGAAACTGCAAAGATAACTTGAATCATACTTGCATAAAAAACTCAAAAAAATAAATAAAAGCTAACGTGAATTAAGATTAAAGTTAAGGTGTTATTGTGGACCCTCACCGCTTTTAAAAAACCTTGTTAAACTTTGTGACATATTTACATTCTATGGAGGTCAGGCATGAACGAACACCCAATAATTTTATTATACCATATTTCTTCAAACTGAAACATAATTATCAAAGTATACTTACTCAAATAGATATGAAAAGTCTTTATTAAAGTTTGTGCCATATTTCCACGGAGTACAGGCGCGAACGCAGACCCCACAATTTTATTATACCATCCCTATTTCAGTTGAAACATTCTTATCAAAGTATTCTTATGTACATATATATCAAAAACCCTTGTAAACGTTTTTTTTTTTTCATTATTCATTTCCATACTTTTTGGGCCAGGCATGAACGCAGACCCCACAATTTTTATGAATCACTGTTCTGCCAGATCAAACATACCCATTCCTGATCCTCGATACATCTTCTATCATTATATGTAATCAGCTTTTTAAAATAGTCAACCATATAGGAGCCTAATCGTGAACCCCCCCCCCACACACACACACGTCCAACTTTATATTATAGAAGATATATATATATATATATAGTAATTTATAAAATATATATGGCGATTAAGCTACACTGAATATTCTGCGTTTCATCCAACTATAGGATTCGTCAGGCTTATGTGCGAATTCTGTCGTTGCTTCTTGTTTTTATATATGTTGAGGATTTCTAGTCGGCCAATCAGCTTTCTAGTATCCACCGCGCCCCTTCCTACCAGCCAATGGGCATGCATTTTATCAAACAAAGGATCTGTTTTAGAATTAGGTTAGTGGTTTTAGGTGGCCGCTCTCCTTTTTTTTTTTCTTTTTTTTTTTTATTGTTAGTTTTAAAGCTATTTTGTATCGCTATCCTAGAGTAAGTTTTATTTTGTGAACGCAGTTGTTTGCTATTTTCCGCCTACAGTTTAATAGATTTTGAGGTTCTTTAAAGTACAGGATAGAAAATTTTTCATGGAGGCATAATTTATATGGGTCGTCTAAATGTCTGCATGTGGTAGCTTGTTTCATTATTTTCCATTCGACTACCGGCGAATGTCCGCTTTCTTTGAGTTCCCAGTATTTATTCGCTAGTGTTGTTTTTATACGGTGTTTTTTATTTTTGAATGTGCTTTTGTGGTCATAGTATCGGGTTTTGAAATCTAAGGAAGTCATGCCTATGTAATATTTCTTGTTATTCGGGTTTTCTTTCGCAAATATTGTTGCTTGATAAACTACGCTTTTTGTTAGACATTTATTTTGGACTGGGCAAAGTGTGCGGTGTCTACAATTGCATTTATCTTGTAGACACCGCACACTTTGCCCAGATTGAAGGTTCAACTCAGAACAAAATTGCCCAATTAATTGTACCCAATCATGGCAGATGAAACGAGTGCATGGTACCCTATAAATAAAATAAAGTGTTTGAAATTCCGTGCTAATTCCTGGGTGAAACAAAAGAATCTCCAAGTTCGATTAGATACACCTGAATAGGGTCAGAGGTTACATTGGCCAAAACATTGTGTGAATAACATTCAACCAGTATTCTGTATAATTTAAATAATAAAAATGAAATATTTTGCTTTCTGAAAAGCATTCTCTTCGTTGACAAGTATGATTCAGAGGAGACAATTTCGATATAATCCAAGGGAGATCACTCTGAAGATCACCACCCTCCCCCAAAAAGCTGCGTTACCAAGGTAACATGTTAGTTATCCAATCAGCATCCTCTAATTTTTCCATGGAGAGGCAAGTAGAAAGGGTTTTAAAGTAAATTACAATTTTATTTCTGGACTACAAGTATCGCTTAAAACCAACAATTTTTAAACGCATGATAAGTTTTGCAGCATAGTTCTACATTTGTTTTTAATGCAATAATTCGACAAAAAACGATTATTGTTGTTTATTTGTTTTGTTTTTTTAATACTTTTTTACTCTTTTTCACCTCAAACAAGGCTTATTACCACTTGGGCTATTATTTGTGATCGCGTCTAACAAAGGACCGTGAAGAACTGAGCAGCGAAATGTTTGTTCACATTACATTGAAACTTCTGTGGGGTAATACAGTCAGGGAAGCAGGAAACAGGGAGGGAATTCCAAAGTCTAGTAGTTCAAAGAAAGAAACTATTAGAGTACAAGGATTTCCGGCATCTAGGGACCTCAACATTGAAGTGGTGGGATTTGGTTGTTAGTTGAGGTTATATACGTCGAGGGGGCACATGTGCTATGAGTTTATCAGAGCATATTCCATTAAAGTACTTGTAAAACGGGCACCGGGATGTGACATTGTGGCGATGGGACAGGGGTTGAAGTTTGGTTGATAGTGCAGGACCTATTAGATTTGAGACTCTTTCTTAAACCTTATCTAAGAGGGAGAAGCCAGTGGTAAGATGCACCAGCCCAGATACTCCATGCACAGGTGAATGGTGGCTTTGTAAAGATATAGGATACTCTTTGGTGTGAGTAATTTTCTAGCATGGTTTAAAGGGGGGGTGGCTACCTTTTTTGTAGTAAGATGCAACCATCTTGAAAAATGGACTCTCACGGTCAGTCAAACAATGATAGTATTTTCTTATTAAATTTTACCACCCATATTTTTTGTCAAAAAAAGAAAATATAACAACTTTAGGCAATAATGTTTACTGCTTAGATTTCTTTTTAACTTGGATGTTGTTCTCACAACGTTTCAGCCGATGTCACCTCTGACCATCTTCAGGTGTGCCTTGTTTAACTTGGCGTGGTTTGGTTGTCTTGTTTTACGGCATACCAACCCTTTTTATCGAGTTATTTAATGCCGAATTCAGTTATTTTGGAAATAATATTCATGTTGCATCCAGTTATTTTGTAGAACGCTTTTTATTCTTCAAGCTTAAATGGAACACGTACATCAAATCTGTTGCCAAGGCCGCTGGAAAAATGGTGGGATCTTTCTATCGATCCAGTAGATATCTCACTGCTGATGCAATTCTCTATCTATATAAGAGCCAGGTACGTCCAAGGATGGAATACTGTTGCCACATCTGGGCAGGAGCTGCTAGAAAGGACTTGTCCTGCCTTGATAGAGTTCAAAATAGACTTCGTAGCCTCGTAGGAGATGTCCTTTTCTCTTCCTTGCAACCTCTATCTCACAGAAGAGATGTTGCGAGTTTGTCTCTGATGTATCGTTATTTTCATGGAAAGTGTTCGACTGAGCTTCAATCTATGGTCCCCCCTCGCCAAACTTTCACAAGAAACACTCGTCTAGCTGTAAACACTATCAATAATTCCCCCCACTCTTTATCTGTGCCTAAACCTAAATGTAGATTCCATGAACAAAGTTTTTTTATTAGAACTGCACACCTGTGGAATTGTCTTCCGTTTTCCTGCTTTCCGGCTGACTACAATATGGTTGTCTTCAAGTCTAACGTAAATAAGTTCTTGATGAGCCGTTCCATATAAGTTATCAAATTTAACAAATTTTCATTACCAATGATTATTATATTGTCCAATTTCTACTGTACACTCTTTAACCCTTATCCTTGAGTGGCCTCTTAGCCTTGATAATGTGTTGATACCTATGAAAAAAAAAAAAAAAAGAAAAAGTCCAATGTGAACAAGTTCTAATTGAATCGTCCCTCTAAGTAATCCAAGTTACAAAATTCCCACTGTTTACTATGCTAAAATCACAATGACTAATGTATACCTATTAACCCTTATTCTCGAGTGGCCTCTGGGCCTTGATAAGTGGTGACACCCATGTAAAAAAAAAAAAAAAAAAGAAGAAGCTCTTTGTATCTTCAATCCCTAGTTTGTAGTGTTTGGTTTGATTGCTTTATAGTGGGTTTTAAAGTTTTTGTTCCCTGTCCTGCAGACTGTAAATGAGTTTTGCAATGAGAGAGGGAAAAGGGTTACAGTATTAACGTTTCGTACATTTTAAGTTAGGAAACCAGCCAGAAAGTGGAAAAGATAGAGAAAGGGGAAATGGGAAGAAGGGAAAGGAGGAAAAGGTGGGTTGTTGTTTTTGTTTTTGGTTTTGCAGAACAAGATTAAGTTTTGCAAAAGGAAGTAGAAAAACAAAAAAGCATCAATGTTAGGTGCATTTCGTCTCAGGCAGCCAATATCTTCAGACAGCCTGATCTGGTAGCACCAGGTTTAACTTGGATATCTTCATGTTAAATTGATATCTGGATATCTTCATGTCATCTGTACGAAATTTTGAACAGAAGACTTTGCTGCTTGTTCAGATAGAGGCGACAGTTCTATTTCTTTAAATATGTCATTTTAAGCAAAAACAATATCATGTATTTAATTATCATGTCGAAAATAATAAAATACCGAAAAATTATGAAAATTCAATGAGGAGAACAGCTGCTATTGTGTTTTTAGTAAAGAAAAGTCTATCGCTATAGACTAAAATGTTGGCTGCCATTAAGATGTAACGTAAAATATGCACCCTGAGTTGTGTCCCTTTGTTTGAACCATTCACCATCTACTTTATAACATCTAAGAAAAATGCAGTTTTACCTAATTTTCCGTAAAAAGCACTTTCTACTTGATGGATTTTTCATAATTTTTGTTTGACATGACAATTAAATAAGTAATATTGTTTCTGCTTAAATGACGTATTTAAAAAAAATGATCTGTCACCTCTTTCTCAGCAAGCACTGACACTTTATTTAATCTCATTAGGAAGCTTGTTCTCCTTCCGTCAGCCATGACCAGGTAGACGACCTAAGTAATTCATAATTCTATTCTTAGTATCATAATTCTAGTCTTAGTATCATAATTTTATTCTTAGTATTGCCTGCACTGAAGATTGAACCTTCAACCCCCAGAAAAATGTCACTTTGAACTTATTATTATTTATCGCTTTTATCTGTTGTGTCACGGGTCTTTATGTGATAAATGAAATGTTAAAAATAACACAAAAGATGAGAACAGTAATAATCCAAATGACCAATCCTCTTTTCAAAAATACCAAAACATGATAATAAAATGTTTTGATATAGCGTCGAACGGCGTTTTCAGGTTTCCTATAAAGTTAATATTAAATCTATATTTTCTTTGGTGGCCTGTTTGGATTTTAAACGAAATTGTTGCTGAAAAAAAAAAAAAATATAATAAAGGGGGCGAACCTGTACGAGAGTTCCCTCTCCCCTAAAAATGCGTGTTTTTTACCATTAAAAAATTTTTTTTTTTTTTTAACGATTATCATAGATTACACATTTAATTATCATATTAGCATAAAGAATTTGGAAAAAAAAAATTTAACGACTTTTAAGAAGGTGGGGGGGGGTCACTATCTATTATAACGTTCTTGTATTTATTTGCTTCCCCACCAAAGCAAATTAGGCACAAGGCCGTTTTTAATGTGAGGTAAAAACCAGCTCCCCTAAAAGTAGGCAAAAAGGGGGCACTCTGGTTACCAAAAAAAATAATTGTCCCAGTATAGAGGGTTTCCCCTCCATTGACTGGTACACATTATCTTAAGTGCAATATTTGCCGGAACAGATACTACACTTTGAGGTATTTATTTGCTCCCCCACTGAGCAAATTAGGCACAAGGCCGATTTTTAAAGTGAGGAATGAAGGGGAAATGGGGGACCAACTCCCCGGGGAGTAGGGAAGCTGGATAGTGACAATTGGTATGAAGGGTTGCCTCTACATTGACCAAGGTCTTATATGTGGGGTTGCCCCCACATATGGTCTTTTCTTGCAGTATCTGCCGGAACAGATACTACACTTTGAGATATTAAATCCTTTATTTATATTAAAAATAAATTGAAAATCAACAATGAACAAAAAACTTTGGCACATGGCCAACTCAAAAGGGGGGATTGTGGGGGTCGTTGGTCATCCTTGTCACTCCAGAACTAAACAAAATCAAAAGTTTCTCCCAGCTAGTATCTTTCACCATAATATCGCATTCACCCTTTCATACCGGGGGACATCCTACTTAACTCCCAATTTTAAAACATTTTTTATTGACGTGTAAAAAAAAAAAAAAAAAAAAAAAAAAAAAAGATAACAATAAAAATGGTACAATACTACACTTTGATCGTGACCCAAAGGCCAAGAAGTATTTATTTGCTTCCCCACTGAGCAAATTAGGCACAAGGCCGTTTTTTAATGTGGAGAGAGAGGGACGAGGAGGGAAAAGGGGACCAGCTCCCGATGGGTGGGAAATGGGAGCTGGATAGTGACAATTGGTATGAAGGGTTGCCCCTACATTGACCAAGGTCTTATATGTGGGGTTGCCCCTACATATGGTCTTTGCTTGCAGTATCTGCCGGACCAGATACTACATTTTGATCCTGGCCCGAAGGCCAAGAACAACGGGGTGTTTATTTGCTCCCCCACCGAGCAAATTAGGCACAAGATCGATTTTTAAATTGAGGAGTGAAGGGGAAATTGGGACTAACTCCCCAGGGAGTAGGAGAGCTGGATAGTGACAATTGGTATGAAGGGTTGCCCCTTCATTGACCAAGGTCTTATATGTGGGGTCGCCCCCACATATGGTCTTTTCTTGCAGTATCTGCCGGAACAGATACTACACTTTGAGATATTAAATCTTTTATTCATGTTAAAAATACAGTCAAAATCAACGATGAACAAAAAACTTTGGCACAAGGCCAACTCAAAAGGGGGGATTGTGTGGGTCGTTGGTCATCCTTGTCACTCCAGAACTAAACAAAATCAAAAGTTTCTCCCAGCTAGTATCTTCTTTCACCATAATACCGCATTCACCCTTTCATATTGGGGGACGTTCTACTTAACTCCCAGTTTTTAAAACGTTTTTTATTGATGTGTAAAAACAAAAAAGATAACAATAAAATGGTACAATAATTCATTTGTGTCGAGGGCGGGGGAAGAAAAAACAAAAAGGTGATTAGTAGGACCCTCCCAACCCCGTCTAGTTGATAGACTGCCGTTCCACTAGGTTTGTAAAAGGAACCTCGCTTCTGCGGGTCAGTCTCTAGGTGGGGATGCCCTCTAGATGGGGGTGAATGGAGAAAAGAAAATTTTGTGGGTAAGGGATGGGGGTTAGTTTGTATTTCTTTCTCTCCAAGATGGGTAAAATTTAGAGGAAGGGGTGAAAACAAAAATTGTAGGTAAGAGGGGATGGGGATCTTGGAGGCTTCCTAATCGGGGAGGGATGGAACACACACTCAGCTAGCTGAGAGGCTACTGGTTTAATTTTACTTTACAGAACTGAGCGTTCCACACCTAGGCGGGGAACACGTATTCAAATTTGGCTCCTCTTCATACACACAGACTTGCCACATGTATCCATCTTCTGTCAAATGCCGCGCGATGCAGCCTTTTTCTATCACATCTGATCTTCACCCGTAGTTGGTGTTTAAAGAAAGCGATCAGATCTTGATCAGAAAAAGACAACACCCCCCGGCAACCTTGCAGACGCGACGTCCAAATCACCATTCTGGCCACGGCTAGGATCGTAACGTAGACCATTTGTCTTTCCTGGTCCCACGCCGGCCTCACATTGTCCACAACATTGGATACACTAATTGGGCGATGCGAGCCGTCACTCCGCTGACATACGACCAGTACTGGCGGAGTTCGCGGCAATCGAAGAAAGCGTGATCAGTAGTTTCTACGGCCGTTGTCCCACAACGGGGACAATCAGGCTACTCCAAAAACCCGGAACTGCATTGTATGTTGTTGAGTGGAAGTGCATTTCGTGCCCGAAGGCCGAGAACAACAGAAAAACGTTCTACTTCATTTCTACCTGACTTCCCGTCCATTTCTTTACTGATGTGTCACGTGATTAGAACATTATAATGAGAAAGTGGAACTCCTAAAAGTCATTAAATTTAATTGTTTTCCACAAATTTTTCCTGCTAATATGACACTTAAGTCTGTAATCTATGATAATCGTCGGAAAAAAAAAAAGAAGGTGAAAGACGTGCATTTTTAGGGGGTGGACACTCTCATACAGGTCCGCCAAAAAGATTCTTCATTGTTTTTGTAGCGAGATTCGAAAATTGAAATCTTGAATTTCAAGTGAAACCAATCGTATCTACTGAATTGTCATGTTACAGTAATGAACATATCTAAAGATCACGAAAAACGATCAGATGGAAAATTAATTATTAATGGACATATCCAAACATTACGAAAAACGATAAGGTAGAAAATTAATTATTAATGAAAGTAGTTTTTGAAGACAGGAAAAACTGAATTTTGCAAAAATAAAAAAAACAAAAACGAAGAGTTCGAATTGTAGTAAAAGAAAGGTAAATATTTTCTGAAAACTGAAACTCGTTCACCAATTTAGCAAAACTTAATTTTCGCTAATTGTCCTCAAAACCTGTTTTCATTAATAATTAATTTTCTACCTCATGGTTTTTCTCAATTTTTGGATATGTTCATTGCTGTGACATGACAATACAGTAGACACCATTGGTCTCACTTGAAATTCAATATTTCAATTTTCGAATTTCACTACAATAACGAAGAAGAACCGAAATAAAGCTATGGCCAGCAGTGATTAAAAGTTTGAAAAACTCTTTAAGTCAATAAGAATTGATAATATAGTAGATAAGCACCCTCCGCTAAATCACTTCTTTCCTCTAAAAAAGCACAAGTGAAGCATGCATGGTCCCCAGTGAGTGCACGGTGAACAAGGCATAAAAAATGACTGTTCAGCATTTGCCCCACCCCCATTTAACCCCAAAAGTTCCCAGGGGACGTCAAATCCTGGTAAAAATGAACAAACGGTGCAATTTTAGGCCTTAACATATGTAAATTTGAGTTCTGTACCATGCAAAAAAGAAATGACTAAGTTCATCATTTGTCCCCCACATCGCCCCATTTAGCCCCAAAAGTCCCCAAGGCTTTAACATATTTAAATTTGAGTTCAGCACCATGCAAAACTGATAAAGAGACACACGCAAAATTTTGACAAATATGGTAAAATAGTCCTAAAAATGGAGTGGTTTTATTAGCCTTAAAAGAGCCCCTGGGACACACCCAAGAGTTATCACGAAATATAGACAACCAAAATTATTTAGAAATCAGTTAGTTACAACTTTTCAAAAAAAAAGTTTTATAAAAATCCAAAGCATCAATTTTTTTTTAAAAAGCACAAAAGTGTCAATTTTAGCCATTTTAACCCGAAAACGGGAAAATGAGAGCAACCGTAGTTTTTCCGGAACATCCGTTCTTTTACTTTTTTACTCATATCATGCTTAATGTTTGTGCAAAATTTCACAAAGTTCCAAGGCGCAGTTATTAAGAAAAGTGTGGACAGACGAACGGACAAGGGTGAATTTACAGGTCCACCCTTCTTTTGTCGGGGGACCAAAAAAGAAATTAGATTTCTACATTTATCTTCGGTCAATTACATATGAAAACCATGAAAAACTAACAAAAACAAAAATTAATTATTTTAGAATTTAAAGTCAGGGATCAGCTTTGCATATAAATTCAATGTAAAAATCGTCAACCATTTGGGAATTATTCTTGAACCTGATAGCATTTTAGGGCATTTTGTTTTTGCTGGAGGGGGGGCACAGCTTCTCCTACTCATGGTTAGTCGTAGAGTTGGAGGTGAAGAAATGGGAAGCTTGACACTCAGACTTAGGGTTAGTGCCAGCATTTTTTTTTTTTTTTTTTTCAACCCAAAGTCTAGCAGTTCAAAGAAAGAAACTATAAGAGTACAAGGATTTCCAGCATCTTGGAACCTCAAGAGATACGTCCTAAAATAGAGTAATGTTGCCATAACTGGATAGGAACTGCTCAGAGCACCCTTTCTGCCTTATCAGGGGTTCAAACCAGCTCCGAAATCCACATAGAAAAAATTTAAAAAAATAGAAAAAAATGTATCTTCTTTAGCAAAAAAAAAAGAAGAAAAAAAAAAAGATTCTAAAACGCTATTCGGTTCAGCAATGACTCAGAAATAGGATATTATTTTATGTGAATTTTTTCTGCCAAACTTTTAAATAATTATTGTTGTTTTTTAATTTATTCATTTTTTTTTTCTTTTTCGCAAACTTTTCCAAGATGTTCACACGCAATCGCCTAAAAAAGTAGAATCTTATTTCGTTGGGAGGGGGTTGCTTAACCAAAAATTTACCTAAGAAATTTATGAATAAGGAAATATTTTATCCAATATTTGGAGAAAATATTTTCTGAAATATGTGAGAACATCCAATGATTACTATAGTATAATTGACCTACCCCCTCCCCTTTTGAATTTGGAAGGAGGAAATAAGGTAAAAAAAGGAAAGGAGAAAAGGCAAGTCATACACGCACACACACACACACACACACACACACATATACATATATATATATATATATATATATATATATATATATATATATATATATATATATATCAGCACAACTCAATAAAGGCATTTTTTTTTCAACTTAACCTGAAAATCCACGCGAGCGACAACTTTTATAACCTACTTTTAAACTTATCGTTGATATACTTTTCAGGCATTGTCGTATATACAGTCTGTCTATTTTTAGGCGAGACTTTTTGGTCATTTAAAGCGAAACGCCCGCAAAAAAAAAAAAAAAAAAAAAAGGAAAAAAAAAAAAAAAGGAAAAAAAAAGACGGGCGAGTGCGCTAATTTGAATTCACAAGGTCGTGAAAGAATAGGACCGAATCTACCCGTTGGCCGCATCGACCATTTCGGAATTAAATTTCAAGAAAAGAAAAAAAAAAAAAAAAAGTGTGGTTATATTTTTGTTGTTGTTGTTGTTGTTGTTGTTTTTTTTTTAAACATCTGCAACTGAATGTATATTGTCAACACCAAATAAAACAAAAGTATAATCAATAAGGTTGAATAGGGAACAACTTATAACAGGAAAACCCTTTTTTTCTTTTCTTTTTTTTTTTTAGAGAAAAGATCGAAAACGCTGATATCATTTGACCCAATACTTTTGAAGAACTTGTTTCCACATATTTGGATATATAAAATATATGTCTATTTAAAGAAACAAACAAACAAACAAACAAACAAACAAAAAGACAGTCATGGTTGTTTTTGGATATTTACACAACTATGTATCTTTTCTTTTAATATATATCAGCATTCCATCGACACAGGTAAGATATTTATTTATTTATTTTGTTGGCACTTGTGCAGTACTGCAGTTTATGCACTGTGCTGCTTTTTTCTTTCTTTCTTTTTTTTTTTTTTTTTAGATAGAATTCCAAAGTTAAATTCATTTTGACTATGTTTTGTTTATTAAATTGTGAGGTGAAAGAACAGAATATTTATTGTTAGGAATGGATTTCTAAACAATAACGTTATTATTTCAGCACGGTCCGTACCTGCACAAGTATCTTTTCGATAGGATTTTCAAATTAAATTCAATTTTTATGGTATCTTTTGTTTATTAAATTGGTGAGGTGAAAGTACAAAATAGTTACAAAACACCCTCCTCTCTCACATGTTAAGAATGGATTTCTAAATAATAACGTTATTATTTCAGCACGGTCCGTATTCTGCATGATTACTGTTGTGTCTCAAGATCAAAGTATATTATCTGTTCTGACTTCACATAAAAGAAGATAGAAAAATCCAGCGGACGTTGTCGAGAGTGCCCCCCCCCCTCGTAATTCCACAATTTTCACTTTATTTAAAACTTTTTTTCCTGGTAATATTATCGATTACAGACTTGAGTTTCAGATTATAAAAAATAATTGAAAAAACAAAAAATTATAACTTTTCACGTGGGGGTTCAGTTAAACCGAACACTTAAGCCTGTAATCGATTAACAGTGAAAAAGTTTTTTTAACAAAAGTGAAAATTGTTGAATTTAGAGGGCGGGGGTCACTATCGACAATGTTCGCCAAAAATCCTTCTAGACTTGAGTGTTAGCAATTATAAAAATTTTGAAAATACTTGTGTAGTTTTACGGACCATGCTGATTTTTAGATATGATTTTCAAGTTAAATTCATTTTTTACGAGATCTTTTGTTTACTAAAGTGTCAGGCGAAAGTACAGAATAGTTAATAAATCCCCCACACCTTGAGAATTGCTTTTTAAGTAATAACATTATCAGGCTATTGTTAGCCGACAGATCGATTTTGGGGCTCCCTTGTGATTTAGATAAAACAAAGTATGAAGAAAATACGGGGATATATTTGGGGCTTCACTGCCTGTAATAATGCAATTTGATTGGCTATTGAAATTGACATAATTATTGTAAAATAATTTTTTTAAATTTAATTATTGTTAAAAATTTAATTGTTGTTTAATTATTAATTGGTTTATTATTATTATTGTTATTATTATTATTATTATTATTATTATTATTATTATTATTACAATAATAATAATAATAATAATAATAATAATAATAATAATAATAAATATAACTATTGTAAAATAATTTTTTTAAGTTAAAAAAAGTTATATTTAAGTAAAGCAATTTGATTAGCTATTGAAAGTTAAACATTTTTTACTTTATTTTAAAATTAGAAAAATTCAGTAAGATCTCATTAAATTATTAATAAGCAAAAAAAAAAAAAAAAAAATGCAACATACACAAGAAGGCCAAGAACAAATTGTTGATCATGCATTAACACCGAAAAAATTACATGATAGGGTCTGCCAAACGATTGTGAAAAATGGATCGCATGTTTCCGTAACGTCAGATTTGTGTTAACTATACGAACTATGGAAAAGCAGAAGCGACTTAATGACTTTTTAAAACCTTTGTTCAAACTGCAATTAATAATTAATAATCTTTGTTATAATTTTGTTAGGTTTTAAGATTTACATAGTTTAACGATTAATGATATTATAAGCATTTGTATATTAAATATGAAATATGGTTTTACTGAATGTTCATTTGGTTACCTACGGGGTTCCATATTTTGTTCAGTAGGGGGGGGGGGGCTACAAAATGCTTAATATTTGTGCAATAATATTTTCAAATTGGTTTTAATCTGGCGATAAAATGGCTGACAAGAGTCATGTTTATATAAAAACTTAATATTTAAAAAAACATTAAACACAATTAAAATCTATGTTGTAACGGAACATTTTGAAATAATAGAATTTTAATCGTTTTAATCTTTTAAAAATTAATTAATGTTTACGAAGTTTCTTTTTCTTGGCAATTCAACTGATTATCGTATATATTAATTCGAAAAAACGCTATTTAAAAAAAAACATAATTAAGTTTATATCATTTTTTTAATTGCAACTTCAAGGTAAATTTTTGTTCAATATGTGTATTTAAATTTTAAAAAAATGAATATTTTTTACTTATTTGAACTCTTATGTTTTATAATAAATAGAAATTTCGATAGACTTAAATATATTTGGTTCGAATTTCGAAAAAATAAATAGGGGGGGGGGACACGCACTAAAAAATATTTCCCCTCGTATATTTTACGAAAACTGCATTTTATATGTAATTTCATTCTAAAATGGATAAGTATCGAAAATTTCACGAAAATCTGACCATTAGTTGATTTTTGCTAGATTTATTAATCACTGGTATGTTTTCACGTTCGAAATGTCTACTACATGGGAACGTTATTTTAAAGCGCCAATTATGTAAACACGATTTTCGTCTCGCAATTTCATTATTTTCGTTCGATGAAAAAAAATTTTTTTTTAATTATTACTGGTTTATTTTGCCATTCTTTTAAATGGTACAAAAGGTATACTGATAATATTAATTTATAATAAAGTTACATCGTGTTACATATAGGGTGGGGTAATTCTGTAGTTCATTTTGGCAGTCCCTAATGACGTAAAATATTGTTTTTGCTTACAAACGACATGTTTTTAAAAATCCATCTTAACAGGTGCTGGGTAAAAATGACACCGGTAAAAATGGCAAAAGTGAATAAATAGATAAAAATGGCACTTTGACATGGAAAAGTAAAACCGTTCGAGAAGTGTGGGCTAAGCTCTCATTCCCCTAGTTTAAAATAGGGCTAAGCCCCCTTAGTTTAAGTTTGGTTAGGTTCAAATGCTGCAGAATCACTGAAAAGAAAAATTAAAACATTTTATGGGTTTGTTTTACTATACACAAATATTCGAAAAAGTTGTCAAAAAACAAATATATAACAAATAAATGTTATCAAAGGCAATATAAGTTACTTTTCTACCTAACTGGATATGTTTTTAGTGTTTTTATTTAATGTAGCATGTTTATTCAACTCGAAAAACATAGTGTTTACCGATGTATTGAAAAATTTTAAATGGTGCCCGACTCTTTTTTTGACATGGTAAGTTTGGGAAAAGGAGTTAAAAATAAGAAAATATAAAAAATACTGTTAAAAACCCACCGAATATATGTCAGTCTATGTCACAGTAACATATATTGAGCGAGTTTCTAACAGTATTTTGTCTATTTTTTTATTTTTAACTCCTTTTCCCAAGCTTACCATGTCAAAGTATTCAGAGGGGAGCTTTATTAACTATTCTACACTTAAAAAAAAAATAGAATTGAATTTGACTTGAAAATATTAACTGAAAAAATAGCACGGTCCATATACTGCACAACATATACTAGCAAGGAGACTCGACGTTTGTCGGGATTGAATAAGGATCAACCGATGTTTCACACTTTCAATACTGTCAATTTTTATTGTCATTGAAATAGGTGAAATTGCAACTTTTTCAATCAAATCGATCTAGTCATATATATATATATATATATATATATATATATATATTTCAGAATGTGAGAGATTATATAATTATTTCCACAGCCAAACAACGTCGCAGCCCACAAGAGCCATGACAGCCAACTGTGCTGCGACGTTGTTTGGCTGTGGAAATAATTATATATATATATATATATATATATATATATATATATATATATATATATATATATACTGTAATAAGTCGGTCAACTTAGCTCATATGCATAGATCGTCATATAATGACTAGCTCACTCTGACTGACGTTAAAAGCATTTAAAAAGAATAAATCTTTAAATTCAACTGTATGTCTGGCGGTTGTCGGTAGCCGAATGGTTTGAGTCCTTGCTAATGAAGCCAGACATGACTTCTGTTGCCAGGGTTCGAATCTCTCGACTGGCGTTAATCGTGACACCCTGTACTGATGATTTCCAAAAGGATGGCCAAGTAAGCCACTATCTTCAGACAATTCTCACCTCGAACCGTAGAGACTCGATGTCTCTATCCACTGCGCCACGGGCCCCAAAGGGCGATCAAGGTTAGATTTTTGGTCTTATAGATCCATTTGTATTTATTATCTGATCTTCAATCCTACCCAAAGCCAGCCAGAGGCTAAGTTGGCAAAAAACGTGGTGAGATGACAACAACTATGGATGGCAGTAATTGCTGAGGGTGCAGTTAAGAGATTCAGAGTTCCTATCCCATTGCGGTTACCACCTGACGAAGGCCGGACGAATAGTTGGCCGAAACGTCATGAAACAACAACTAAGAAAGATGAGGAATATAGTTTGCAATAAATAAATTAATAAGAAGTGAACTGTGTAGAAAAAACATAATACTCGCATGCACATGTTTGAGTGTCTGTATGAATTAAAATATAATATTCATGCATATTTTACGACCGGGTAACGCCGGGTGGCCTGCTACTAATAAAATATAATGAACTTGATGTAAATACATCTTTGGTTTGGTATGTTTACTTCCGATATATATTCTGAAAGTGTAAATTCATTTTTATTGAGCTTAATTAATTGTGAAATTTGGAAAAGAAGTTATTGAAAATATACATAAAAAGTGTATATTTCTTTATAATTAAACATACACACACGCGCACACACATGCATGTTTTGTCCCATATACATATATATATATATATATATATATATATATATATATATATATATATATATATATATATATATATTTAAATAAGGGAGTAGTCACCAACAATGTGTATTTTTTAACATTATTTTATTATTCCGTGTCTTGGTTTTTCATTGAGAATTATGTTTGGATCATTGTAATAATGTTTTGAAGTCATTGAAATCGTTTACGTACGTTTCAGACGGTCTGATGCGTCCTCGTCAGAAATTATTTTCAAATGTCAAGGCATCCACTATAGGATTCGTCAGGCTTATGCGCATAAGCCTGACGAATCCTATAGTGGATGAAACGCCGAATATTCAGTGTAGCTTAATCGCCATATATATTTTATAAATTACTATATATATATATATATATATATATATATATATATATATATATATATATATATATATTTGACAGTTTTTCTTTCACCTAATGTATCTCTTTATATGTTTGATTTCATTGCTTTGTATACTATTGAAAATTAAGAAAAACTTAATTTTCCCCTTTACATGAAAACACTCCATTTTTGGGATTATTTTACCATATTTGTCCAAAATT
>NC_136500.1:73141221-73191221 GCF_053919585.1 Euprymna scolopes | reverse complement strand
TATATATCTAAATTACAACGAGCATTTCCTGTATTTTAATTAAACTAGTAATTTCACTATTACATTAAAATACACTTAGCTCTTTAGACTATTATTCTAATCTCCTTTAAATTATATATATATATATATATATATACATATATATATATATATATATTATGTATATGTTGTTGCTATTATCATTATTTTTTTACAAAGGATACACCACATATCAAGGCCCGAAGGCCACTAGAGGATAAGGGTTAATGTGTGTATTGTAGTCATTGGGACAGTTGTGTAATAATCGTTTGTAGAAAGAATTTGGTATAATTAGATTATTTACCAGGACAGCTGAATAAGAACTTGTTTACGTTGGACTTTTGTTTCATGCATCCACATAAAATATTATGTTTTATGTATCGATTTTCAATATTTACTTCAACAGTGTCTAATAATAGGTATTTTAGCTTGACGTTTCATCCCCACAGGGGTTGAAACGCAGACGTCTCTATGTAGCTTAATTGCCATAAATATATTTACATAACTCTCTCTTTTTCTCTCTCTATCTCTCTCCCTGTCTGTCTCTATCTATCTATCTATCTATCTATCTATCTATCTATCTATCTATCGTGTGTGTGTGTCCGTGTGTGATAATCTTGTTCACTGCTTAATATAAAGTAAACAAAAGGGTTTTTTTTTTTAATCTAAAAATATAGGTTTTAGAAGGGGAGGTAATAAAGCCTCCTCAAAATGTCCTTTTGTTTGTTTGTTTTTGTTAATTAATAACAAAAGAAAACTAGTGGGAAAAATTAAAGTAAGCAAGTAATCATTTATGGAAAAACAAAAACAAAACAAACAAACAAAAAAAACATTCTGATAGCCAGCCACCTGTTACGCGATAAGGTGTGTTGATGTCATGGCCGAACGTTAATGTGTGTCCCAGTCCCATCCCACTGTCCCATGTGACTTAATGACAACACCAGAACCCGCGTAATAAAATGGATTTAAGACGGGAAAATGACATGAAGGTAATATGTAAACATAGTGGCCTAGAAATTAAATGACCG
Source organism: Euprymna scolopes (assembly GCF_053919585.1). NCBI lineage: Eukaryota > Metazoa > Mollusca > Cephalopoda > Sepiida > Sepiolidae > Euprymna > Euprymna scolopes. The sequence goes on along the minus strand of NC_136500.1, from coordinate 73,190,175 downwards.
CTGATTTCCTAGAATACGTCAAACAAGTCTTGCAAACTGATGTTTATGACAATAATTTTATGGGGGGCTGGAGAAATAAACAATATTTCAAACTTGTCATGAAGCTGTCTGACAATTTTTTAAACGATTCAATGGATTGCCTGTAAATAACCAATTCTTAGAAATGTGAAATCTGTAACTTATCATGCATATTGAACCGTTATTCGTAATGAATTGATGGTTGGAGATGGAAATGTTTAAAAGATGGATTTCGTCATTTACTACGAAAAAAACTCCTTTTTCTTAACGAAGAAACACGTTACGGGGAGATAACTCAGTCTAAAGCGCCGACTCCCTCCCCATGTTTTTTTCTTTAAAATTGTACAATATAACTTTCTTTTTTTTTTTTTTTTTCGATATTTTAATTTTTTAATGTTTTGATTAAACTGTACGAGTACCGAATTTCCTTACAAACAATTATCTTTATAATTTTTTTATGTGGAGTAATAGTTTCTTTCAGTTACAGCTTTTACAGAAAACTCGAACTCGGCGGCCATTTTCTTTTTAGGCCGCTATGTCTACACATTACCTGACGTGAATTGTAACAACAGAAATCACGAACAGCAACCAGATTTGAAACAGGTTAACGTTTTTCTATAAAATAAACACGTACTTCTTGAAATAACTAATAGCCTGGGAATGGGAGTGTGGCTGAAATTCCCGAAATGGTGGCGCATGTATGTACGTTTGCCAAAATCTGCCTTTTCCATCAGACCACGCTCTCCCCCACCCTCGGATAACACCAACGCTAATAAAATGGACACTAACTAAATCACGTGACAAACAAATTAACCTCCTGCATTACATTCTTCACTCTGTGATATATAATAAATTGCTCAGTTGTAAAATACTCTTGAACGAGACATTTTAATCCATGCAGATGCAGTATTGATTATTATATTGTACCCAATATATATAGTAATGATTTCAAAAGTTTTTAAAAAATGACTTCAGTGGCATCAGCTGGAATCGAAACTGAAACATTCTGCGCCCCAGCCTGCGTCGTTATTTACTGTTTCACCCTTCATTGTTACCATCTGAATTATCGTCAGATGGATAAAAAAAAAAAAGGGTTAAAAATTAAGTGATTTCAAGCTAAAAGTGTATATGTATGCATACTCAGAGATTAGTCAATTTACTCCTGCCAAGGTCAGCTTTGTTTTTTGGAATTTTGATCTCTTAGCAGCTATTTTTAAAGACTAAAAACCAAATTGAAAGTGTTCTCAAGGTCCAAATACCCTATACATCAAATTTCAAGTCTGGAGACCAAATATCCAGAGGAGGTTGGTAGAGACGCTTCACACACTCTCAGACAATGTAATTTTTATACACACACATATATATATATATATATATATATATATATATATATATATATATATATATATATATAATATAATGTCCGTGTCCTAGAACGTTTTCATCCTAAATTCTATGCAATTATGCATATAATGTAGAAACTACGCATAAAAATAATTAAGCATAATAGTTAAAAACAAAATCATCTAATAATAAACCATAAAAATGAATAATTAATCAATGAAGGCTCGTTTACCAAAGGAATATGCAAACTAGTTAACCTTCATGAGGTCGCTCGTATATCCATGATTGAGTATATTAAGAAGTTTGTTTTAATAATTTTTAGATAGAAAAAGTAGCCTTTTAATATCAATGTCAGAGAGAGAAAAAAAAGCTCAATTTTATAACTATATATATAAAAACCATTGGGGTTATCTTTATCGTAAGTAAGGTAATCAATAGAGTAAATGTGGTATTGTGATGATTGCTATGGTGAAAAAATGAAAGAAATAATGTTTGGATGGATAGATGAAAATGCATTTAATTAAAACTAAGAACGACAGAATATTATTATTCTTCACACTTTTGATGGCCTTGTGTCAAATTTGTAAGTCAATTATATTTTTTTTTCTTTGCAAATAATTTAAGTTTATTATCCATTTTGCTCTTAGTCTGAGGAGAAGAAATTCTTGACAGAAGGAATTAAAATTTTTGTATTATATATATATATATATATATATATATATATATTAGAGAGAGAGAGAGAGAGAGAGAGAGAGAGAGAGAGAGAGAGAGCAAATACTATTCTTTACGCTTTTGATGGCCTTGTGTCGAATTTGTAAGTCAATTATATATATATATATATATATATATATATATATATATATATATATATATATATATATATATATTTCCAAACAAATAATTTGAGCGTTGTATCCGTATTGTCCTTGGTCTGAGAAGGAGAAGTATATATAGGCAGATGGAATTTAAACTTTTGTAGGAATCCATTCGGCTCCTTTTTGGTAGTTGGGGGAGAGATAGTTTTTTCCTAACTTAAAAACCAATCTTATGTTTAATGTATGAATAAGGACCAATCGAATATTGTATCCCAACTTTATAGGTATATATCTATATATGGATATGTAAATATATATTCGTCTTCTCATACAAAAGTCAGTTGGATAAGTAAGGGAGTGGAAAACACAAATCTATTTCGTTTTCTTTCTTCTATTTTTCATTTTTTTCCATCCCGATTTATACGTTTTTTGTCTGTTTATCCACCTTAAATAAAAGTTAACAGTAGTTGTTTTTCTTTTCTTTTTTTTTTTTGTCTTTAGGTCATCAGAAATGATAATAATAATTAGTATATGAAAAAACAGTTGGTTTGTTTTATGGCATATCAACCATCTATGGGTTATTTAATGCTGAGTAAAGTTTTCAAATATAATTCTATAGGTAGGATAACTACATTGCTACAATACACTGCTCTCAGAATACATTGCACTTATGTTGTGGCCCTGGAAGGATCACTAAGGAACACATGGACACTGAGATGAGTTAGAAAAGGTAAAATATATTTAAACCAAAAACAGCATAAACAAAGAGCAACTGTCGTAGTAAGGACTGCCAATATGGCAGACTACAAAAGTGCACTGACCCACCGCATGAGGAGTCAGAAGGTGGAAAAATGGGCCAACACTCCAAGAGGAGAAGCACTGCAAAAATATGCCCGAGTAGCCCATAGGAATTCCTTGGTAAGGGTGCCTCAGACAACAAGCTATAAACTTGCTCCAAAAGCCAGGAGCAAAGGCTTGGGAGGGTGGACCTTCTAGGGCTACACAGAACATTTTGTAACAGTTTGACAGTAAAAAGGCCATCGAAATGGTCCAGTTTCTGTCAGACTGAGTTTTGAGATCAGAATCTCAACTAACGGGTACAGCGAAAGTACACCGACCGTTATTAAGAGAGTGTGACACAAGGTCGGGAAATGAGGAAAATAAGTAAGAGCTCCCAGAGGAGCACTTTGGTCTTGGAAAAAGATGCCTGAGTAGCCCCGTCGGCATTTCCCGGTGAGTACGCTCCAGGCAACAAGCAATAAGCTTGCTCCTCTCGAAAGCTGGGAGACAAGACCTTGTAGTGTGGACCTCCTAGGGCTACGCAGAGCATTTTGCATCAGGCCGACAGCAAAAAAGGCCCTCAAAATGGCTCAGTTTGTGTCGAACTGATTGTTGAGGTTGGAACCTTGACTTACGTGTCCTATAAAAGTACACTGACCACATCGAGTATCGTAACTCTTAGTTAATTTATACAGTTCGAAATAGTTCATATGTTGTGCATGTGTGAGCCCCATACAATAACTCAGGAGGAAATTTCATAATGAAAGTGGGGAAATTACTCCTGGAAAAGAATTTTACTGAAAAAAGGAAACATTACTCTCAGAAAACACAACTCCGAGAAAGAATTATTTCTTTGAAACTATTACTCTTTGAAATTGATAAGCTTCTTTGTTCTCAACACTAGTGACCTTCAACCACTGTCTTCTAGTATCTATTTAGAGAGAAAAATAAAAAGGAGAAACAAGGTTTTTGGGGGTTTATTTAAAAAGATTTTATTTATTTATTTTTTTTTTTTTTTGAAAAATCACATTGAAGAACACGGTTGAGGATGAACTTTCTGATACTAAGACATGATGTGACCAGCCAAGTAGCCAGATCAGGCCACTCTGACCTCTCGTCTAACCAAAGTAGACAAATGTGTCTAGCCACCAGGATTCTTTCCTTTGGCATCATGGATTACCATTCACAGCCAAAAGGTGGTCTAATTTTCGGGGGATTTTACCTCTCTGCATGGGGTTACAGTAACACCTTGCCAACTCCAGCGAACATTAAGGACCCGTGTTGCAAGTGGGGATGTATCAGTGTCTTCACTTACAGCATTTTTCTGCCTCTAAGGTGAATACGAGTTGCAAGTTTGTGTGTACAGAAAGAAGTCAAGTATATGTACATGTTCTTTAGCTGAGTATGGAGTTCCTGGTCCTGTTAGACCACATCCCTCTGGGTAAATTTAGCTTTTTAGTTAATTGAGTGAATGAATTAAACCTCCCTGCCTGATAATAGAAATCCTGCGAGATGTCCACTATCCACTTTCAATTTTTTGTCCTCAGCTCCCCCCCTCAAACTATATGTTAGGACATCATATATTCTCCAACTTTATCCTTCATTTTATTTTCTCTCCCACTTGAGATCCCACTCCCATTCAGAGACCTACTTGTTTTCGGTTCTGAACAAATCAGAAAACAGTGGGAAGTGGGCAGTATATTATTTAAAATGGTTGAGAAGGTCTTACTAATTGTTTTTTTTTTTTTAATTTTTTTTTTCTTCGACTCTCAAATATACTCCAATGAATTTCTGTATATACAGGGTGACCCCCCCAAAAAACAGAGGACATTCAATTGTTTTTCTGAGCATTTTACAGTCAACGGAGAAAAAAAGCCAAAGACCCTAGTGTTTTGATGTGATGTTTTGAATATAATAAACTAGTTATGACCAAAGTTTCATTTCATTCGGACAAAACACTAAGAAACGGGGCCTATTTAGAGTTGGGGCCCGTTTTTTGGGGGGTCACCCTGTATAAGCATAGTAGATGTACCTGGCATAGTCCAGTATTAAACGTAACATTAAATTCCCTTAAACAAATGAAAAAAGAAAAAACCTGAGACGTACATGCAAGTATCACGTTTTTTCTAAACAGCTTACTTCTTGTAAGTAGAAAAAAAAAACATAGTCGAGCTGAGATTGAAACCAAAGCCTAAAGACAGTGAGTCAAGAACGATAACCATTGGGCCAGTTTGCCACGTCTTTAGAAAGTGTTTTCAAGCACCGTGAAACAGTTGACAGATAAAAATCCGATGATCCCCAAGTGCTGATTTTTCAATTGTGACACCTTAGCAGCCCTTTTTTCCGGATAAAAACCGATTAAAAAGTTTTCCACATGTCTTAATGGTCTATATACCAAATTTCAAAGTCGTTGAGTATATAGGTTCAGAATTGTCCTCACATACACACATTCTAGATATATAGATTTATGAAGAACAAAATTTCAAAACCAATTTTAGGATATAAAGGATAAAAGTAAATGTGGTATAGTGGTGGCAGAGATGATTCTAGTTAAAAGTATGATAGACATGTTTTTTTTAATCATTTTTGACCAATGATTATCAACAACCCCAACTTTCTCAACACTTTTAATGGCTTTATGCCTAATTTGTTCCAAATGTAAAATCTTATGTTTTGTATAAATAAATATTTTTAAGTGTAGTATCTGTTCTGTCCTTAGTTGGAAGAGGAGATATCTTTCTTGACATGAAAAATTTCTATATCCAATCCATAGTGGCCCTCTTGATGTGAGTTGGATATCTTATACGGCATAATCACGTTGATACACCGGTTCCCGTCAGATCACTGAGGTTAAGCAACATTGAGCCTGGCTAATACCAGATGAGTGACCATTTGGGAATTCTAGGTACTGTATGTGCTTTCCGCTTATCTCAGCATTGTTTCCAGTCGTCCTGAACCTCCACTTGCCACTGGTATTCAACTATGATGACTCAGGAGAAGTGTGGTTGGAGGTTGCGCAACTCCTGCCACAAAAATTTCATGCGCAGGCACCCTTACCGTGGGTATCCATAGTCTGTCAAGACTGAAAGAAGCCTTCTTTTTTTTTTCTTTTTTTTTTTTTACATATATATTAAATATATTCATAAAAAATGACCCTGTGTCTAACTTTGCCAAGGAAAGTAAATAGGGCGTCTAGTGAAATATACGTACAGTGACTTTTGTTAAATGTGACCTTCAATTTCGTACTTTGTTCTAGCAATAATGGATTGAGAATTAAATTCCACTTTCCAGTGCCAACACTGCAAACACATGTCTCCCTTAATCTATAATAAGAAGCCACTACAATGAGGAGAATCATCATGGTCATCAGCAGCAGCAAAGATAGTCGCAAGCACTGTCTTTTATAATCCCCGGAATCAGTACTATGCTCACATGAGAGGTTGTGCCAGAACGGACAAATCAGAATCCAAGTTAAATGTTTGCTCCAACCAGCGCTCAGCTTAGAAGTCAGGCAGATATTTAAAACATTCTTAACGTTGGCTTTCGTGGCTGCTATTGTTACCATTTGTAATACTACTGTTACATACCACCACAATATTTCGATTCTTGATCCTAAGCTCTTTCCTTTCTATTGCTCATATTTGTTGGTTGTGAGGTTGGTGGTTTTAAGTATCGCAGCAAAGTTACTGTTAAACAACTTGAAAAGATATATTTGAGAAATTGATTTCTATTTTAGTCATGTAAGTTATTCAGTTGAAAGAACCCACCCTCGTGCCGGGTTATTTTCATCTCTCTCACTCACAACAGTCACTTGTTCTTAGTATTAGTAGAAGCAGTATTTCTTCTATTCAACAACATCAAAAATAAACTATATCCCCCCGCCCCCCCCCAAAAAAAAAGATTGACTGCCAAGCAAAAAATATATATATATATATATATATATATATATATATATATATATATATGGGTCTTGAATTCAGCCATTTTGGATTTTTATTTTTATTTTTTTTATTTATTTATTTTTTTTTTTACTGTCATTTCACTCCAAACAAGATACAGTGCCACTGTGACGTCAGGGGCTACTATTTGGGATCATATTTTACAGGGATATTGTAGGGAGTTAAGCAGCAAGATGTGTGTTCATATTACACTTGAACTTCTGTATGTCAGTACAGTCACGAAAGCAGGAAGCCTTGGAAAGAATTCCAAAGTCTAGCAGTTCTAAGAAACTATTTGAACAGAAGATTTTCCGACATCTAGGGATCTCTACAGTGTAGGGCGGGATTTTACTGCTTGTCAGGTTAGTCAGGAGTATTTACACCGAGGGGGTACAGGTGCTTTGAGTTCGTCAGAGCACATTCCATTAAAATGCTTGTAATAATTGTGATTCCCATTAGTATATTTGTATAATCACATTCGTCTCGTACTCAAATGGTACTAGTGTTGTATAGTCAGATGGGATGTTAATTATTCAACACTAGCTCTGCATACCACTGTATCCTTACAGCAGGCACATGATAACCATGGCCATTTATTTCTCTGTTTCTTTCTCTCTCTCTCTCTCTCTCTCTCTCTCTCTCTCTCTCGCTATATATATATATATATATATATATATATATATATATATATATATTAGTGCTTGGACGATTAATCAGAATCAAGAATCGGAATCAAAAATCAGAAAAAAGCAACAGATTTTGGGATATCGCAATCAGTATCAGAGTCAAGAAAACTGGTGCCTATTTTCTGGTGCAAAAACGATTCTTTTAATTGTCTTTTTGATTTGATTTTGTTTAAAGCCAAATTATCCATTGCTGGTAATAATGATAAAAAATAAATATTTATTGATTTTATAATAGCAGTAAAGCTAAAATCTATAGATCGTCCTCCATAAGTGTAATTTTACGTTTACGAAAATATCTGCATGTTTAACATGTTTTTTTTTTTTTTTTTATTTTTTTTTTTTACAGAGAGCGGAGAAAATAACAACTTCATATTTAAATATTTAGAGACATTTTGAGGACAAAAGAATTGGAATCGGTAATTTTATCAGAATCGGAAATTTAGTATGGAATCAGTAATTGTATCGGAATCGAGAAAAATATTGGAATTATCCCATCACTAATATATATATATATATATATATATATATATATATATATATATATATATATATATATATATATATATATGTATATATATATATATATATTATGACATTTTAACTAAGGTAAATAAATGAACCTGAAGAGGCATCCGGAGTGCAGTTGAACGTTGAAATACTCCTTCTGTAACTCACTCTCATGGCCTGTCGGTCCAAGAGGGAGTGAGGGAGGGGGTGCAGTACTCTCCTTCCATAGCACTTTGAATGTTGCCATGCAAACATTCGATAATTGGTATTTAAATAAGTCTTTATTTGACACCTGAGTTGACTTTGGCTTTTTATTTAGTTTTCATCCACCAAATAACATTGACAATATAAATGCGATGCTGTTTGATTTTCAAAAGAAAACGGAAGCGGATGAAAATAAACAACATTTTTCTCATATAAGTTTTAATTTTTATTTTGATGTTTATTATTTTTTACGTAAATTTTAAAACTTTTTTTTTATTCAGTTTTTCACTCAAAAGTGGTTGACTCAACTTTACAAATTAAATTACATTGGAAAATCTTTTCACTAAATAATAGTTGATTTTTTTTCATAACGGAGTCACCACTTATCAAAGCCTAAAGGGCACTCGAGGATGAAGGTTAATGAGTGTAAGGTGGTTAGTGAGACAGCAGCATAATGTTGAAAATTGGGTAGAAATGGTTATTTAAAAGAACGGCTCAACAAAAACTTGTTTACATTGGGCTTGAAGACGACCATATTGTAATCAGCTGAAAATCAGACCTGCAGTACAAAGTTCCGTAGGTGGGCAATTGTTGGAAAGGAGCTTTGTTCATGAAATTTGAGTTTAGATTTAGACACAGATAGAAAGTGAGGGAAATTGTTGGCAGTTGTTGTAAGTAGACGAGTATTTGCTGCAATGTTTTGCATAGATTGAAGCTCAGTCAAGTATTTGCCATCACTATACAGCAAAGATAGACTTGTAACGTCTCTTTTGTTGAGAAAGTGGTTGCAGGGAGTAAAAGACGATATCATCTACTAGGTTTCAAAGCCAGTTTTAAACTCTGTCAAGGCAGGAAAGAGGTGCTCAGAAGTGAGATACCTACTGCATGCATCAGACACAAAATCAACATTTCCAGAATGTTAGATGGTGAGACAACATGATCAGTAATGGTGGAACATGGGTAGGGCTAGATTATCTAAATGGACGACTCAATAGGAATTTATTTACATTAGATTTGAAAGTGAATCCAGGAAGCAGCCCCACGATATTGTGTTTCTAGGAAATAAACTCTGCTCATTGAATATTCGTTTGATTTTAATGATGTAACTTAGATAGGGCTTAATTATTTAAGAGGGAGGCTCAACAGGAACTTATTTACATTAGATTTGAAGATGACCATGTTATAGTTAGACGGGAAGCAGATCCACCGTATTGTGTTCCACAGACGGACAGTTCTAGGAAAGAAACTCTGCTCAGTGAATATTCGTTTAATTTTAGGCACATATAGAGAGTGGGTAAAATTGTTTGCCATTGTTGTAGGTAGACGAGTATTTGCGGTAATGTTTTGTATAGATTGAAGCTCAGTCAAGTATTTGCCATAACTATAGAGCAGAGACAGACTCGTAACGTCTTTTCCGTAAGAAAGTGGTTGCAGGGAGCAGAAAAAGATATAATTTACTAGGTTTCAAAGCCAGTTTTGAACTCTGTCAAGGCAGGAAAGGGTTGCTCAGAAGTGAGATACCTTCCGAAGCTGCGGAATATTTCAAAAGTGCATGTATCAGACACAAAATCAACATTTCCAGAATTTTATAACGCATTCTAAAAATGCTCAACATGCTGCGATAGGAAGTTTAAATATAAAGTAAATCAACATCTCACTCATCTCCCCTAAACATGGTCCGAAATAGTTGCCCCTTACATCCAGGTGGTAATATGTCTTGTTTGAAGGTGAACATGACTTTAAAAAAAAAATCCTTTGTATGGTTGACACTCAAAAAATACAATCACGAATTACTTAAGACTTCTAACCAGTCGTGGCTAATCGAACAAGAGCACACTAAATAATGGGTTCCATGCAGATTCCCGAGTTTCACAGAAAGATCCCAGAGTTTGTCAAGATATACCTGAAGCAGATTGGGGGCTATTTTCATTGAAAATCACACTCCAGATGAGAACAGTAGTCCGAATAATCCAAATAATTTTTTTTTTTTTTACTCATGTTCACCCCTTACAAAGCATATCGCCACTTGGACGTAAGGGTCTACTATTTGGGGCCATGTCTAGGAAAGATTAACAAGATATTTCTTTATGTTATATTTAAAATTCTGCATATCAGTACAGCCAGACAAGCAGGCAGCAGGAAGGGAATTCCAAAGTCCAGCCGTTCGAGGGAAGAAACTATTAGAATAGAAATCTTTCTGACATTTAGGGGCAACAACAATGAAGGGGTGAGATCTTGTTGCTAAGCGGGTTTGTCGGGGATAATCATAATAATGTTTTTATATTTCAAATGATTTTGCATCACAGCGTTGAGATCAAATTTAATTTTTATATTCTAACTAGCGCTCTGAAAATGAAATGAACAATCAAAAAATCATGGATGGCTGCTTATTTCCCTCCCACGGCGAGAAGATGTGATACAAGGTCGAGAAAGTGGAATTTGAAAACTTGGTGCCCTAGACCAATCTGGCCTACAAAGAGAATGCATGGCAGCCTCACCGGCAGTGCTTGGTAGTTGTGCCTGAGGCAAATGGCAGTAAACTTATTGCTTTTAAACAGGTGAGAAGGCAAAGCCTGGGAAGGTGGACCTCCTAGAACTACCTCAGACAACCTTGAACAAGCCACATCAATAATGACTCTGGTGGATTTGAACAAATTGATTAAATCAATTTTCAAATAAAACTTGATTTATTAAAAACTTGATTGATATAGCACAGTTTGTGTAGGTGTGTCCATAAGTCAAGGATACAGCCTCGACAATCAGTTCAAGAGAGGGTGGACTGTTGTAGTTTATTTGTCAGGCTAAGATATAGTTCTGTTCAGTCTCAGAAGGACCACCCGCCCAGGCCTTACCTTCTCTTCAGAAGAGTAGCAAGGTCCATTTTATCAGTTTGTTTTTGTGTTTCAATTGTCTTATAGGTGCATTTGCGTAATAGCATTGGACGAAGTCAAATTTGATTTTGGATATCTCTACCTATCTAGCGCTTTGAAAAAAAAAATGAGCAATCAAAAATTATGAATGGATGCATTGCACAATTCAAATAATGATATTTAGTTTTCTTCTAAAATCGAACATTGACATTATTTGACAGCGGTTTTCAAAATTTTGTATATTTAATTAAAGTGACGCTTGATGGCTACAACAAAAGCCACATACTTTAATCTCTTCAGTTAGTGATTGCTGTTAGAAAACAATCTCTTAGTTTGGTTTGCTTTCTTTAATTTTAATATTTAATCCTGCTCAATATTTTTTTTTTAAATTAATACAAACAGGACCAGTCCATTTTTAAAAATATATATACTCACATTCACCCCAAACAAAGCATATTGTCACTGAGACGTAATGGGCTACTATGAATTTGGGATCATTTGTTTTTTTTTACACAGTGATCACCACTTATCAAGGCCCGGAAGCCACTCAGGGATAAGGGTTATTGCAAGTACATTACGTTAGTGTGGAGATTTGATGAAGTGTTTAATTAAGGGGGCGGTTCATTAGGAATTTGTTAACATTGGACTTGAAGACATCCAAGTTGTAGTCCGGAGGGAAGCGGGCAGATGGAACAGAGTTCCACAGGCGTGCAGTTCTAAGAAAGAAGCTTTGTTCATGGAATCCGCGTTTTGATTTAGGCACAGATGTAGAGTGGGGGAAGTAGTACATCTGAGAATGAGAGTCAAAACTCCTATGATTTCCTTTCTATAAAAGTAAAAAATAAAGTGGTCAACTATAGTCAAGGGCGACCCGAAGCCTTCCTTTTCATTGGCTACTACACCAAAGTGTCAGATAAGCGTACATGCATTTCCAGGAATACTCCACTTAGAGAGTCTTTTTGTGGACCCTGATAGACTGACACATATGTGGAATCAATATTCTATGCATAGGCGAATCGTGTTTTTTTTTTGTCTGCTGTCAGATGTGAGCCCACTTTCTTTGCAGAAGCCTTGACAATGTCTTCTATGTAGTTGTTCCAATTCATGTTACCTGTAAATTTTAGGTCGAGGAGTTTGAATGATCACCTTTCAGTTAGAGCGTTATTATCCATTGCATTCAGTGACTGTAAACGTTCTTTGTAATCATTGAAGGAAAGGAGCGTTGTCTTAGTAGCATTACATTGTTACCATTGTCCACTATTCGGCCAGCATGCTAGAGTTCAAACGATCTATCAGATTATAACAAAGATTTACTTTATGCCTCTTTGCTTAAGCAATCAACATAAGATAAGAATCAAGAGTAAATGGAGTATTCCTGGAAATGCACGTGCGCTTCTGACACTTTGGTGTAGTAGCCAATGAAAAGGAAGGCTTCGGGTCGCCCTTGACTATAGTTGACCACTTTACTTTTTACTTTTATAGAAAGGAAATCATAGGAGTTTTTACTCTCATTCTCAGATGTACTACTACTGCCACTCATGTACACCGGGTAGACATTTTTGTATTAGATAATGTTACATTTAGATAAGGATTGGAGTTATCGATTTGAGTGAGATGTGTGACGGTGTGTTTTTTTTTTTTTGTTTTTTGTCGTTTTTATTTGCTTTGCTTTGTTCTCTTTTATTCAACTGTAATATAAAAATGATTTTATCTGCATATTGTTCGAAAGTCACAGCTGTGCATTGACTGCAAGGAAGAAAAGGTAAAGTAAATGACGTTTAATAAAGCTAACATTGCTAGCAGTAAGCGATACATTTTTCGAGTTTTTCTTAGACTTTAACAGTAAATTGCTAACTTTATTGATATGTCTAACATATAAAGTTGCTGAGATAAGTTATTTTTACCTCAAACCTCTGCATTTAGTAGAGGTGCCAGGTTTATTTATTTATTTTACTAAGGAGTTGCCACATATTAAGGCCCAAAAGCCACTCGAGGATAATGGTTAAATGAGTGTCATGTGGGCGGTGAGACAGCATCACGATAATTAGTAATTATGGTAGTGATTGGGCAGAATTTGATTATTTAAGATGGTGGCTCAAAAAGAATTTATTTACATTGGACTTGAAACGACCATGTCGCATTGAGCTGGGAAGCAACCATGCAGTATTGTTATAAGAACGAATAATAAAGGAAATTAATATCAAGTATAAGTATACATTTATTTACAGTTGACGAAATATTAAAAAACAAAACAACAAAAGAAAATGTAAGCATTAACCCAAAACAAAACATTAATAAATGTAGTTTTTACTCATGTGTAGTGACAGTTCTTTGGCTCCTAAAGTAGGATATAGATATCTGAATAACCCAAATATTCTTCATTCTGTTAGATGTTAAGTCAAAGACATCCGATGTCATTGAACCGCTTTTACTTGATTGCCTTTTTAGAATGAACAAAGAGGAGACAACTTGCCGGTTCTATTCCTGCAATCTGTTTTCTTACAAAGTTATCTTGCCAGATTTTTAAAGTCATGCTCAAATAGCAATGATTCAGATGATGCTCTTTTTTCGTTTTGCCTTCAACTATGTTATTATTACGAATATATTTTAGTTCACTTTGTTTTTGTTTTTTTCGGGTAGGTCATTTTAAATTATCATCAATTACCGCGGTCCTACTCAACATAGAATAATACTTTTAATTTATAAAGATAGTAAAAAGATTGATTTACTTACTAGTGGGTGTCCGAAGAAATTACTCGTCATATTAAAGTCTTATTTTTAACACGACAAAAAAAAAAAAAAGAAATGGTCAAAAGTATTTTGGACACTTAACAGTATTAAGATTAACACCTCTTCTGATTGGTTCCCAAATTTCATAACGAAATTCTTCATACAATCACGGTACGGGCCTTTAGAAATCAGAGAGGGTCATTACAAAACCTTACCAAAAACGCCATTTTATGATGTTCACATTTTTATCACTTTATTTGCTTAAAACTCTGAATAAATATGAATGTACATTATATATTTTAATTCATTTGAAAGTATATTCATTTCCGAACAAAACAGTAGTAATTTGAAGACTTAAAGTGTTTTGGTTTAAAAAATATGGCTATTTTAGTAGAACTACCTTGAAATCTGTGATTATCCAAAGCATTTTTTTCTGTCCGTGTGTATTACTATTCACATTATTATTTTTTTTTTTTCTGAAAATAATAGTGTTGAACGATAAATTTATCGCCCTAAAGAAAACAACACTACAGCTTTATTTTAACACTTTTATTGAAAAAAATTGATTATGTAGTAGAGCTGACATCTATTCAATGTAGCCGCCTTCAGCCTCAATTAAAGCCTCAATACATGTTCAGAAATGGGAGCATGCTTTTTCCGCAAGTGCCGGTGGGAGCTCAGCAAATACTCGGCAGATAGCAGGGATCAGGCTGGCTTTGGTGTTGTGGGAAGTCATGTTGGTGATGTTCTCGACGTATGACCAAACAAAGTAGTTCAATGGGTTCGGGTTGGGGGAGGAGGAGGGGCAATGAGAGAACGGTACAAAGTCATAGCCAACATGATGAAGCCAAGCCTGAGTCTTTTTAGATTTGTGGACTAGTGCTGAGTTCTACTGCCACACCCAGGGGCTGTCAACGGTCACCTGATTGTATCAGTGGAACCACCACATCCTTCAGTACATCCAGGTACACTTTGGTTCTGACTTTCAAGCCGACTTCGAAGATGTGATGTGGCGTGATGTGGTCTTCACTTGAAACCACATCAAAGACCATAACCGTGGTTGGAAACTTTGTTGAGCTGTGCCCTCAAGCGTTGGACTATCCGGATTTGCATTTTGGGGGCGCTGGCAATGGTCCTGTTATCATAACTTGGATTGATAGTGAGCATGAGTTGTACAGCGGTGCATCTCTGATCTCGCTCGTTGAACATTGTGTCAATATCAGACATGATAGAAGGCTCCAATTGCTCTTGGGATTTGTACACAACTGGCCAACTAGTAGATGATCTGCAACAAAAAGAGAAACCCGGTTTTCATCAAACGGAAATGGAATCATGTCTAGAAAATACAATTTTATCGTTCTACCCTGTATTTAGAATGGATACATTTTTCTTCACTGAATATTTTTAAACATTAAAGGGAAGTAATCATGTAATAATTTTTTCATTAGTTTTTAAAAAATTAATATGCAAAAACACTTCATATTTTTAAACCTTTAAGGGAAGTTTCCACATTTCTTACATATTGTTTTTTTAAATAGGAGCTTTGTCACATCTTTGAGAACATTATTTTATCAAAGTTAGTTTGAAATTTTTAAAAAACAAATAAAATATTTAAAAATATTTTTCAGAGACTTTTAGTTATACTACACCTTTTTAAAAAGAAGACTGTTGGTTTTATGGTTTTTTTTTTAAATTTCCCTAGCAGTATTAACCCTGATGGTTCAGCCCCTCGTGGGGAGAAAAAATAATAAGTCCGGTGTTATTGACAGTTGTTGCCAGTCTGAAATAGATGTGTGTGTTCAGGTGATAACACAAATTTTTAATAGAAAGAGTTTGGCCACATCTTTGAAAACGTTATTTCACAATTTGATATTTTAGAAAAACAAATTATATTAAAAAATATTTTACTAAATGATTAAAATATTTTTTCTCTGATTTTTAATGTAATACACCTTTTACAAAAGGACCTGATTTTATGTAATTTTTTTTTCTTCATTTCGCTGGTGGTATTAACCCAGTGGAGTCAGTCCCTTGTCGAGAGAAAAAATGATTTTAATCATTTAATAAAATATTTTTAACATTATTTGTTTTGTTTTTTTAATTTCAAATTGCAAAATATTAGCAAATTTTTTTTTTTTTTACTTGGGAGTCACCATTTTATCAAGGTCCAAAGGCCACTCAAGGATAAGGGTTAATAAATATAAGGTCATAGTGTGTAGTAATCGTTTACAATGGGAATTAGGTAGAATTTGATTATTTATAGGGACGGCTCAACAAAAACTTAAAAGATGTGACCAAACTCCTATTTAAAATTCGTGCCACTACACACAAACACACATCTATTTCAGACTGGCGACAGCCATCAATAGCACCGGATGTATTCTTTTTCTCTCTCCTCACAATAGGCTGACCCCTCTGGGTTAATACCCCTAGCGAAATGAAG
Organism: Euprymna scolopes; assembly: GCF_053919585.1. Lineage (NCBI taxonomy): Eukaryota > Metazoa > Mollusca > Cephalopoda > Sepiida > Sepiolidae > Euprymna > Euprymna scolopes. The sequence goes on along the minus strand of NC_136500.1, from coordinate 73,173,840 downwards.
AAAAATTACATAAAATCAATAGCCTTTTTTGAAAAAGATGTATTATACCAAAAGTCTCAGAAAAATGATTTTAATCATTTAATAAAATGAGGAGGGGGGTATATTATGACGTATTTGCTTATTCAGTGTTGTATTTTTTTTTTTAAATGAGGTGTGAAGCTGTGTATGTTGGCATCAAAAATCAAGCTTTTTTTTTTTTTAAACTTTAACTCTTAACTAACCCTACTGTGGCTGTAAAATAATCCTAACCTAATCCTAACCTAAGTCGGTTTCATGTTGTTCAAAAGCTGCACCAGTACAAAAAAAAAACAAAGAAAAAAGAAAACATATTGAAAGATATCAAGCATGAAAATATATTTAAAGACAACACAAAAAAAAAAATGGATTTCATATTCTCTCTGTGAGAGCTTCATCATATGAACCAGAGCCAAACTTCTGCCCAATAGGAGGCTGTGTGTCCTACCAGGTTTTACTGATGTACTTTCTAAAGTGATCTTCAGAACTTTAATACCTAGCAGTCAGATCTGGATCGCCAGCCAACAACGTCTATCCTCTTTAGTCTCCTGTCCACCGGACATCCCGCAATAGCATTGACGGTCTATTTGAGGCAACTGTTATCCAGCTGGGGACGACACGATACTGACCGACCTTAAAAGAACTTTCTTTTCATTCTTCCCTTTTAGCAGCCTGACCTGCCAGTTCCTGCTACAAATAAAATACTCTTCATTGTTATTGTTCAAAAAGGTAGTTTGTATTTGTTCTTTGCTTTAATTTATTGGGAAGGCAAAACAATCCACCTCTTCTTAAAAACTACTTACATTTTTGTCATTTTCAACAATAAGCAATGTTATCTTCCTAATTGTCATGTCGTCACAGTTAGTTAAGTATTTCTGGAATATTACATATTTCCGTTATTCAAAGAAAAAAAAATGATTTCAGCCATGTTCTTTTTTTTTGTCACGTGTGACGTAAACACAAAGGAAAAAAAGAACCAATTATGCAATTGCTCATTTCTTTAAAAACTATTATCTTTATTAATTTTATACCTTATCATTTTTTTTTTTTCATTTTTTCATTTTTTTTTTGTCATGTGTGACGTAAACACAAAGGAAAAAAGAACCAATTATGCAATTGCTCATTTCTTTAAAAACTATTATCTTTATTAATTTTATACCTTATCATTTTTTTTTTTTCATTTTTTCATTTTTTTTTTGTCATGTGTGACGTAAACACAAAGGAAAAAAGAACCAATTATGCAATTGCTCATTTCTTTAAAAACTATTATCTTTATTAATTTTATACTTTATAATTTTTTTTTGTCATGTGTGACGTAAACACAAAGGAAAAAAAGAACCAATTATGCAATTGCTCATTTCTTTAAAAACTATTATCTTTATTAATTTTATACCTTATCATTTTTTTTTTTTCATTTTTTCATTTTTTTTTTGTCATGTGTGACGTAAACACAAAGGAAAAAAGAACCAATTATGCAATTGCTCATTTCTTTAAAAACTATTATCTTTATTAATTTTATACTTTATAATTTTTTTTTGTCATGTGTGACGTAAACACAAAGGAAAAAAAGAACCAATTATGCAATTGCTCATTTCTTTAAAAACTATTATCTTTATTAATTTTATACTTTATCATTTTTTTTTGTCATGTGTGACGTAAACACAAAGGAAAAAAAAACAATTATGCAATTGCTCATTTCTTTAAAAACTATTATCTTTATTAATTTTATACCTTATCATTTTTTTTTAATTTTTATTTATTTATTTTTTTACTGCGGCATGACAATTCAGTAGATACCATTAGTTTCACTGGAATTTCAATATTTTAATTTTCGAATCTCATTACAAAAACGAAAGAGAACCGATATTTTATAAGCTGTGGTCCTTTTTCTAACTTCGTTAGTCCAGACAACAATGTATTGTTGGCTAGCTGGGTTGTCTGTCGGGAGGGAATTGATAGACAAGAAACAAGAAACACAATGACGGAAACATAAACCAAGATGCATTAAACCGAATAAAGTTTTATTTCAGAAGCCGACGATTGAAGTGGTGAATAGGAGATAGACGTGTTATTCTTTCAACAAGAAGGTGTGGTGCTGGATATGTTGACATGAAATGGGAAACGATCCTTTATTCATTACTAGCAAGGAGACTCGACGTTACCCAGAATTGAATGAGGATCAACGAGTGTTCCACACCTCTAATATTTTTTATTGTCATTAAAATCAATGAAATTGCCCATTTTGCAATCAAATCAATTGATTGCCTGCTCTAGTTGGGGATCCACCACGATGCACTGGGATGAAGCTTCACATACCTTCTTGCAATGATTAGTCCACAATACATTGCAGTCTACATGGCACTGTGGAAAACCTATAGTTGGTTTTATAAAATTATTTTTATATAATAGTTTGAATTTAAGTTTAAAATTCAAATGTCAAGTATCATGATTCAATTGCGCTCTAGACAGAAACATTCATTTTGAACGCGGCCCTGTCTTATCAAAGAACCTACTATTGATTTTATATGCTTGGGGATTTTTTTTGTGTGGTGGTAAAACTTCTCAAATGTGCTTGTGATATTAGGCTGTATAAAGATGTTAACTTTGGTCAAAATTAGACTGTTCCATTTTTTGATCGGATTTTTTTTTTCTTTCCCTGTATTTTAATTAAACTAGTAATTTTACTATTACATTAAAATGCACTCTGCTCCTTAGACTATTGTTCTAATCTCCTTTAAATTATATATATATATATATATATATATATATATATATATATATATATATATATATATATATATATATATATATATATATACTAGCATGGGTGCTTTAAATTATAGATATATAGATAGATATAGATATATATATATATATATATATATATATATATATATATATATATCTATATAATTATTTTTTTACTATAATAATTAAATACCTACAAACACTAGTGTTTTATCCTTTCTGGAATCTTCAGTGCAGGGTGTTACGATTAACACCAGTCGACACATCCGAACCCGGCAACACGCGCCATCTGTGGCTCGATTAGCAAAGACCGTATCCAATCGGCTATCATTAACCGCGTGAAGTAACGTTGAATTTAAGCATTTTAATTTTAAATGTTCTTTATGTCATTCACACAGTGATCTATTCGTTATACGATGATCTATGCATATAAGAGCTAAAATGACCGACTTTAATTCAACTGAAAGTGCTTAGCGATAAGAAACGAGTTTCTTAAAGTGGCTGTCATAATTATTTTTTACTATAATAATTAAATACATACAGACACTAGTGTTTCATCCTTTCGGGATATATATATATATATATATATATATATATATATATATATATATATATATATATATATATATATATATATATATGTATATATATATATATATATATATATATATATATATATATATATGTATATATATATATATATATGTATATATATATATATATATATATATATATATATGTATATATATATATATATATATATATATGTATATGTATATATATATATATATATATATGTATATATATATATATGTATATATATATATATATATATATATATATGTATATATATATATATGTATATATATATATGTATATATATATATATATATATATATGTATATATATATATATATATAGAGAGAGAGAGAGAGAGAAGGGGAGAGCGGGTGTGGCGATTTCTTTACTTAACTTGGGGATATGTCGCTAACTTACTGGTCTTTATATTAAATCCACGTTAGTAGACAAAAAAAAAAGGATGATATCGTCTTTAAGATCGGTTTGTAAACAATGATTTTTTTTCTAAAAAAAAAAAAAAAAAAAAAAACCCTTACACTAAGGCAAACACTTTTAAATCTTTTCTTCGACTGCATTCTTATTAAAAGTCCTTCAAAAGTGTCGCACATTGTTTGGACCGGAAATTAGCATACTCTACGATATAAGCGCTTGTATTCTTTTCCATTGTTTTATGATGTGCCGTTTCCGGGTCGCGTCTTTGATTGAAATAGGAGAAAGGGTTTAAGCCTTACTTAAGATATTGGCTGTAGGAGTGAAAGGAGGGAAAGAAAAAAGCGCACCATGGTCTCTTTTCATTCGCGTATGCCTTTTTGTTCTTCGAGTAGTTAGTATTATTCGGTCCTCTTGTTTTATCTTGATCTTTCGATGCTTGATAACCAATGTCGTTATAGATACGAAACTGATAAATAAGTAAAGAACACAAGTTACGACATTGTCCAGAAAGTTCTGGGCGTTGTTAAGCACTCAAACAGGATAGAAATAAGATTTCCTTTTTCTTCGAAATATTTATTCCACGAAAATGATAACGAACTGTACTTTTTGAAACTTTCAACTCTTGCACAAGTGTTCTAGTTTGTGATGTTCAGAATTTGTTTTTTTTTCAATTTGTTTTCAAAATATCAATACCAAATTTTGAGGATCTTTCACTGCGAGTGTCATGATATTTCCCGTTTTGAATTTTGAAAACCACTTTAGAACGGTTGATACTCCTATAGCATTATCATTGTACACTTCACAAATCTTTTTTAAAGTTTTAGCAGCAGCAGGTTTTTTTTGGGGGGGGGGAGGGGTTAAGAAAAAAGGATAACTACCTGGACATGAAATTTGTTGCAATCCATTGTCTTATTCTTATAAAGTAAATGAATTAGGTAAAATTTTGTCAGCAATGCAAAAAAAAAAAAAAAAATGTGATTTAAGTAAACAGTTTATAGGGGTTTTTTAAAAGCCTTCAGCAACCTGTACATTTAATACGCTAATGACTGTCCGGACAACTTAATATATAGAACAACAACAACAACAACAACAACAACAATAATAATAATAATAATAATAATTTAACATGGAGTCATGCTTTTATGGATTCGATATTTTGTTTCAGTTGTGAAATTTTTAGGAATTTATTTTGCACCCGGAAAATGTTGATAATCTATGAAAGTCCTTCTCATCATCATCATCATCATCATCATCATCATCATCATGTTTAACCTTTTCTTTACATATTGACAGTGTTGGACAGATTTAACTGCACCTCTCTTTTTCTCAAATTCATCCAAATCACTTCCTCCCCTGTTCTCCCTGGCGTTCTCCTGTCAACTGACCCTGCTACCTGAAATCTTCTACTTCTACTAATCCAAGTATTGTAATCATTTCTTTCAATGTGACCATACGAACTAAGTCTCCTGTTCTGCATTCATCTCCCTATACTGTCCAGAATTGATCTTCCTTTAAGATCGTCAGATTTCAGTCCGTTTCTAAGACTCGCATTACACACCCATTACGCCATTCTCATATCAAATCATAAAATAAATTTTTAAAAAAGCATAAAAAGATAACAGATATGAAAATATGAATATTCTTCTCAAATGCATTTGTAATTTTAGGTAATATAAGGGGGTGTTAACTTTTGTCAAAATTGAACTTTTTTGGACCAGATTTTTTCGATTAGCGATTTTCGATACTTATTGAAGATATTCCAATACAAAACCAATCTAAGAACACTATCAGGCACATAAAGTACGTTTGTAGGAAATTTTGAAAAAATCGGCCCACCCGTTTTAGAGACTGTTTTGTGAAACTTCCAACTCATACTCAAATGCTGTAGTTGTGATGTTCGGATTTTCTCCAATTTTTGTCTTCAAAACATCAATATCAAATTTTCAGGGTCTTCCATTGCGAGTATCATCTTCATCTGATGTTTCCTGTTTTTGAATTTTTCAAAATCACTTTCGAACAGTTGATTCTTCTATAACAGTTGTTACCGTACACTTCACAAATCTTTGAAAGTTTTAATAGTAGTTCCTCCCATATTTTCCCTGACTTTCTACTGTTAACTAACTCTGCTACCTAAAATGTTCTACTTCTACTAATCCAAGTACTCTTATCATTTCTTTCAATGTGACCATACGAACTAAGTCTCCTGTTCTGCATACATCTCTCTATGCTGTCCAGAATCTTCCTTTAAGATCGTTCGATTTCAGCCTGTCTTTAAGACTCACATTACACACCCATTGCGACATTCTTATATCAAATCATGAAATAAAAAAAAAAAAAATAAGTATAAAAAAGATAAAAATTATGGAAAAATATTTAAAGATACCAATGTCTAAATAACTAACCAACTGAAAAAATGCACTTTGATTATTGCTAAAGCTGCCACCTCAGTTTAAATGATTCATACCGCAAAGTTTGTATGTAAAATTCTCAATAGCTGTGGAAATTTGAGAATAGAGGACTTTCATGATGATCATGTTCGACCATCGTTTGTAAGGATAACCGTGATTATGCGATTGTTCTGTGGATCCGGAGATGGCTCGGCCGATTTCTGAAGTATCTCCAACATTTGGGGCACCTGCGGAAGGAGTCTGTAGCAGAGGTGCTGTTGTATGTTTCCTCTTGCGTTCTTCAATACATGCCAATTCTGCAATCGTGGCACCTTTGGGGCACTATAAGCTGATCAATCAATTTTTATGGTTCCGGGTGTTGCAATCAGGACACATATACATGATGTGTGCTTAATGTTAAGTTACTTGTTAGACAGCCGCTATTCTTGCGCATGGCTTACTATTATATGAGTTTTTCATAATGGGTTACTTGCCCTTGGATGTTTCGTAATTAGTGTAGGTATAGATGCAACATTTCCATTAAGAAAGGATTAAGCAAACTGTTCACACTTTTCATCTTTTCATACAAATCTGTACTTGTGCACATGTGTATTATGACCAGTGAATAATCACGAAACAATCAACAAAGTCTTTTTACATACATGCATGGTCGCTGGTGTTCATTCTTTTTATCGTTGTTGTCCCATTTGTGGGTGGTGATTTTCTTGGGGGTTGTGATCTTCTGTTTATTCAAGACAATGCAATCCTCTACCTGTCTAAGAGTCAAGTACATTTTAAGATGGAGCATCGTTGCCACATCCGGGTAGGAGCTGCTCAAAACACCCTATCCTGCCTTTGCAAAGTTCAAAACCGAGTTTAAAATCTAGCGGGTGGTGTCCTTTTCTCATCCCTGTAACATCTTTCACACAGAAGAGATGTTGGAGCCTGTCTGTGCTGTATCGTTATTTTTATGGCAAGTGCTCGTCTGAGCTTCAATGTATGGTCTCTTCTTGCCAAACTTTCACAAAAAACACTTATCTAGCTGCAACCACTATCAACAATTTCCCTCACTCTCTATCTCTGCCTAAATCTAAATGCAGATTCCATAAACAAGACTTTTGTCCCAGAACTTTCCACCTATGAAACTCTGTTTTGTCGGGCTGCTTTCCATCTGACTACAATATGGTTGTGTTTAGGACAAATGTAAACAAGTTCTTGTTGAGCCCTTTAAATAAACAAGTTCTACCCAATTTGCACCACCAACGATTACTATGCTGTTCTCCCGGTGACCACTGTACACTCATTAACCCTTATCGTCGAGTAACCTTCGGCCCTTCATAAGTGGCGATCCATTTGTAAAAGAAAAAAAAATCAAAACAAATCTACTCATATATAGAAAAAAAGAGACTTGTTCACATGCAAAGGTTTTATTTAGAGAATGCTTATTCTTGGGAGAGAGACCAAGATCTTATTTTGATTACTTGTTTTTTTTTTTTTACTTGAGGATTGAGAGATGCAGACGGCATCATTGTGGTGACATTCATTTAAATTTTCAGAACATATGTTATTTCTCTCCTGCTTTCCAAGTCTAACGGCTTAGAAACTCTGCCCCCTCCCGTGAACACATAATGTTATTTTAATGCAGTATCATTCAACACCTGACTGTCTAGTGCATTTTTTCTCGTGGGCTAACCTTTTCAACACTCCCCTTTATTACACTAGTAACCCCACTAATATTTCATACTAGTTAACATAATCTCTACTTGTTGATGTAGGGTCACTATATATAACAAAGATAGGGAAATGATAATAAAGAAGAAAAAAAAAACATAAATGTACGAAGGTTGTTCCAAAAGTAATGCCTCCCATTTGCAGATTCCCTATGGATCAGAGGGAATTGCAAATTGTATTGTTATGATAACTGAACTTATGCATCCATAACTTAAAAGTTTCATCTCTCTGTTGCATATATTGACGGTATGAGACTAAGAAAACAACCTCTGTCATGGACGTGCATCAGAAGCAGAGAGGCATCATTGAATTCTTGGCAAAACTGCATTAAGAATGGTGATGACTATGTGGCAAAATAAATTCTGGAGCACAAAAGGTCACTCGTTTTAATGGTACTACTCTAGTTCATAGCTCTTCAGCTTTTTGAGTTTTAAAAAATAGGAGGATTCGCTTTTGGAATGACTCTTGTAGAACAAGAAATGCTTTTATAGATTCGATATTTCGTTTCAGCTATGGAATTTTTGTAACAGATTGGGGCCGTTTAGTGATGAAGACTCGAGTATGTTAGCTAGATTAAATATGCAGTTTGCATAGCTAAGCAATGTTAGGAAGACAGTTTTGGAAACAAAAAGATAAATATTTGACAAGAGGAATTTGAAACAAACAATAACATTGGCCTTACTTGCAAACGTCAAAGATAACACAATTGGAATTTTGGAACAGCAATACACATTAATGGACCAACCGGAGTGGGGGGGGGAGTCTTCATTTTACCATGTTGTTTTACAATTCTCATGCTCTTTTCCGTCAGATATCTTCTAACAGTTACAGTCGTTTCAGACTCCTTTGCTTCTTATTGCAGTGTAATGAAACTTTCAGAATAGCTTGCTATCTTTTGATAACTTTTTTCCTGGTTGCAACATAAGTTTCCCTCATTTTAGCCTCTTTATTAAAGTAAATATACGGGGTGGAATGATAAAATTGTCGCCTACAACTTTATTGAAAAACATTGAAAAAAATCAATTCAGGTAACTTGATTATGTAGTAGAGCTGACATCTATTCAATGCAGACACTTTCCGCATCAATTACGTAAAGGGAGGAGGGGGTGGGGGGCCAGTTAAAAAAGTGTACGCAGTCATAGCACTCCTTCTGAAGCCAAGCCTAGGTCTCTTTGGACTTGGGTCGGCACAGAGTCCCGCTGTCACATTCATGGTCTGCCAGTGGCTATCTAATTGCATCAGGGGATCATCACACTCTTCAACACATCCAGGTACACTTTGATATTGATTTCAAGCTGACTTCGAAGATGTGAGGTGGCATGATATGGCCCTCACTTGAAACCACGCCAAAGACCATAACCGTGGCTGAAAACTTGGTTTTTATCACTTTGGGCACATCCCTGTTATTTGTGGCAATCCAGCGATGCATTTTGAGAATGCTGGCAATGGTCCTTTTGTCATAACTTGGATCGGTAGAGAGCATGAGTTGGACAGTGGTGTACCTCAGATCACGCTCGATGAACATTGTGTCACTTTCAGACATGATAGAAGAATCCTATCGCTCTTGGGATTTGTACACAACTGGCCAACTAGTAGATGGTCTGCAACAAAAAAGAAAGAAACGGAAATGGAATCATGTCGTCTTTTCTAGGGTGCAATTTTATCATTTCACTCTGTAATCCACATTTGTACCTCTTACACCTAACAGCTGTGTTTCAAAATTTATAATGATCAGTTAATTAGTTTGGGTGTGAATTCTGTACAAACAAATATATAAACCTAACTTTCTATGCAGCATAATTATGTTGACACACCAGTTCTTGTTAGATCACCAAAGTTAAACGATATTGAGTCTGATAGGTGAGCAGTTAGAAATACTAAGTGCTGTATGTATTTATGTAAGTGGATATGTATGATTCAGGAAGCAGAACGCCCCTGCCATGCATATTTCCAGGTTAACCTTGGATAAGATGCAGAACCTATTAGCCTTTCCTCTTATATTCTGGAGGGTTATAATCCAGAGAGTATATGGTGCTCCTCAGCCGTGCTGAAGGCAATACATCTAAAAAGAGAAATTCTGATGTAAAACGAAATTGGAGAGAAAAAGTTCATTAGCCCGGCAATCTTCTAGTGATGTAGTCACAAGCAAAACACCCGCTTGCAATTTGTCATGAGCTAGCACGGAAGTAGTGAAGCCTAGAAAACTGTCACGAGAATGTGCAATCTGGTACAACCAGTGATAGCGAAGCATAAAAACCAATGTTCCAAAAGCCGTTTATTATCTAGTTGCAGGATTATTGAGTGACACACAAAGACAGACTGTACTTTTCTCAAGTGAAGTCATGCCTAGGCAGGTGGTTTTATCACCTAATCAGAGATCATCTGTTGCTGTTTACGACTAATGCAATTTTTCTATCAAGTGAAGAATTAAAATATGTAATATTGTATTTCTGCGTTTTTATAGCAACCATGTGTTTTGGGTATTCTTTCATAAACAGGCAACAACCATCTTGCGTTCTTGAATGCATGCAAGATTGGAATATGATAACGGATGATAATGAAGAAACAACTAAATTTGCACACACACACACACACACACACACACACACACATATAATTATTTACTATAATAATTAAATAACCTACAGACACTAGTGTTTCATCCTTTCGGGAATCTTCAGTGGAGAGAGTCACGATTAACAGCAGTCAATAGATTCGATCCCGGCAACACAAGCCATCTCTGGCTTGATTAGCAAAAACCGCATCTATCCGGCTACCATTAACCGCTTGAAATAACGTCGAATGTAAACATTTTATTTTTTAAATGTTTTTGGTTTTTTTTACTTCAGTCAGAGTGATCTAATCGTTATACGTTATATAAAACATTCCAATTTGCATCCCAGTGGGTATTAAAACTACACTTTTCATTCATCTATTTAAACAATTCTTAGTTCTTCCCTCCTTTCAGAATCTTTCCCACTCTCTTTCTTTCTGAAACTATGACACTTTCATAAAAAAAAAATTTTTTTAATGAACTATTCGTGCACGTCATTTCCAGCAAACGTGCACTTGTGGGGTTTTGCCAACGAGAGATCAAAAAACAAACCAAATAATATGTCTTTTTACATACGTGCACGGTCACTGATCTTTCATTCTTTTTATTGTTACTTTTCCATGTGTGAGCCGTGATACCTGTGTGATTCTAATCTTCAGTTTAACTCTGGGAAAATCTGCTCATGTATGAAAAATAATGGAGAGTTCCTGAGATTCCAAAAATTTGCTCTTTTTTTTTTTATAAAGGAATCACCACTTATCAAGGCCCAGAAGCCACTCGAGGGTAAGGGTTAATGATTGTACAGTAGTCAAATAGATAATATCATAGTAATCGTTAGAAGTGTAAATTTGGTAAATTGGATTACTTAAGGCGAACGGCTCATCAAGAACTTGTTTATGTTGGACTTGAAGATGACCATATTGTAGTCAGCTGGAAAGCAGGTAATCGGAAAGGAGTTCCACAGGTGTACAGTTCTAAGAAAGAAGCTTTGTTCATGGAATCTATGTTTAGGTTTAGGCACAGATAAAGAGTGAGGGAAATTAATTATAGTCTTTTCAGCTAGACAAGTGTTTCTCGTGAATGTTTGGCGATGGGATCATAGATTTGAGCTCAGGTGAGCACTTGCCATGAAAATAATGATAAAGCAGAGACAAACTCGCAACGTTTCTTCTGTGAGTAAGAGATTGCAGGGAAGAGAAAAGAACACCACCCCACGAGGCTACGAAGTCTATTTTGACCTCTGTCAAGGCAGGATAAGCTTTTCTAGCAGTTCGTGCCCACATGTGGCAACAATACTCTATCCTTTGACGTACCTGGCTCTTATATAGATATAGAATTGCATCAGCAGGTAGATATCTGCTGGATCGATTGAAGGATCCCACTATTTTTCCAGCGACCTTGGCAACAGATTTGATGTACGTATTCCATTTCAGATGAGAAGAGATAGTCAAGCCCAGAAGCTTGTCAAAAGATGGAGCCTCTCCAAGACAAGAGCCATTCATTTCAATTGATGTCAGATGGGGATCAGAATGTTGATGATGTAAAGATAGAAGCTTGGTTTTAGATGCATTAAAAGTAACCAGCCACTTTTTCCCCCATTGTACCACATGCTCAAGATCAGAGGAGAGAGAATTAAAGAGAACTTGGTAGTTTACAGCCTTTGATGTGTTGCCATAGATGGTACTGTCATCAGCATAAATGTCTACAAATGATCTAAGGATGTGATTTGGAAGATTATTAATGTAGATCAGGAAGAGAGTTGGGCCCAGGATAGACCCCCGAGGGACTCCAGCATTAATACTGTGAGCTTCTGATTTCTGCCCATCAACCACTACTCTTATGAACCTATCAGAGAGAAATGATTTAATAATTGAAAAAACATTTCCAGCTATACCATAGCTGGAGATCTTGTGAAGTAGACGTTTATGCCATACCCTATCAAAGGCCTTTGATATGTCAAGAGCAATTGCCATAGAAATGAAGCCTTTGTCAAGAGATTCGCTAATCCTATGAGATATAATCGTAATCAAACCTGCTGTAGATTTATCAGAACGGAAACCATATTGCATGTCACTAAGAAGGTTATTTTTGCTGAGGGAGCGACCACGTAAATTATTTCTTTACTTAATTTTCTTAATTAGCCTTAAAATGATAGAAGCTTGGCCAGAGTATCCGGGCAATATTCACTCAGTTTCCTTCTATATCTTTAGAACACATGTCATATCTCTTGCTTCCCGAGTCTAACAGACTAAAAAACTCTGTTCTCTTCCCCGAATATATGACGTAATGTCTATATCATATCATTTGGCACCTGCATTTCTAGCATGTTTTTTTTTTCTAGGGAGCTAATCTTCGACACCTGTATTTCTAGCGTTTTTTTTTTTTTTTTTTTTTTTCTAGGAAGCTAATCTTCGACACCTGCATTTTTAGCGTTCTTTTTTTTTTTTTTTTTTTTTTCTAGGAAGCTAATCTTCGACACCTGCATTTCTAGCGTTTTTTTTTTTTTTTCTAGGAAGCTAATCTTCGACACCTGCATTTCTAGCGTTTTTTTTTTTTCTAGGAAGTTAATCTTCGACACCTGCATTTCTAGCGTTTTTTTTTTGTTTTTTTTTAATTTTTAGCATGTTTTTTTTTCTAGGGAGCTAATCTTCGACACCTGCATTTCTATCTAGCGTTTTTTTTTTTTTCTAGGAAGCTAATCTTCGACACCTGCATTTCTAGCGTTTTTTTTTTTTTTTTTTTTCTAGGAAGCTAATCTTCGACACCTGCATTTTTAACATGTTTTTTTTTTTCTAGGGAACTAATCTTCGACACCTGCATTTATAGTATTTTTTTTTCTAGGGAACTAATCTTTGACACCTGCATTTCTAGCGTTTTTTTTTTTCTAGGAAACTAATCTTTGAACCTTCGCCCCAATCATGCTAGCTGCAGGTGGATCTATTTATGTTTACTGCCAGTACCTGTACTTATGTAACCCTGGCTAAGATACATACTAGTTAGCATAATCTCTACTTTCTGACATAGGATACCAATATATAACATCAGTTCTTTCGATTTGTTTAGAGGACGGTATAGTTTTAAACATTTTTGAGAAAAGTATATAAATTGACTTTTCCAGTAAAATTAAAGACTCCATGTTAAAGTCGACCTTTATAAATTCAATGATGATTGCTCTGAGGTTTTGTGAAGAGCTTTAGGACTCGTAAAAGTGCAGCATGTCAAGCAGATTACCTATCTCATCAGTAGCTTAATAATAATCTGACATATAATGCCATCAGGTAAATGCCACCTTTTGTCTGTACCTAACCAACTTACAGCTATCAAGTAGATTGTGACCTTAAGATGCGTATTTAATTGAAGAGTTGATATTCGTTATTAAGGACAGCTGATGTAACATTTCAAAGAGGAGAGCTTCAGTTCTAATTAGCCTACGACACAGTTCATTGTCTGTAGTATAGAGTAAGACGTCAACTAACAACACGAAATCATAGTCTGTAGTAGAGAGTAAGACGTCAACTAACAACACGAAATCATAGTCAGTAGTATAGAGTAAGACGTCAACTAACAACACGAAATCATTGTCTGTAGTATAGAGTAAGACGTCAACTAACAACACGAAATCATTGTCTGTAGTAGAGAGTAAGACGTCAACTAACAACACGAAATCATTGTCTGTAGTATAGAGTAAGACGTCAACTAACAACACGAAATCATTGTCTGTAGTAGAGAGTAAGACGTCAACTAACAACACGAAATCATTGTCTGTAGTATAGAGTAAGACGTCAACTAACAACACGAAATCATTGTCTGTAGTATAGAGTAAGACGTCAACTAACAACACGAAATCATTGTCTGTAGTATAGAGTAAGACGTCAACTAACAACACGAAATCATAGTCTGTAGTAGAGAGTAAGACGTCAACTAACAACACGAAATCATAGTCTGTAGTAGAGAGTAAGACGTCAACTAACAACACGAAATCATTGTCTGTAGTATAGAGTAAGACGTCAACTAACAACACGAAATCATAGTCTGTAGTAGAGAGTAAGACGTCAACTAACAACACGAAATCATTGTCTGTAGTAGAGAGTAAGACGTCAACTAACAACACGAAATCATAGTCTGTAGTAGAGAGTAAGACGTCAACTAACAACACGAAATCATTGTCTGTAGTAGAGAGTAAGACGTCAACTAACAACACGAAATCATTGTCTGTAGTATAGAGTAAGACGTCAACTAACAACACGAAATCATAGTCTGTAGTAGAGAGTAAGACGTCAACTAACAACACGAAATCATAGTCTGTAGTATAGAATAAGACGTCAACTAACAACACGAAATCATAGTCTGTAGTAGAGAGTAAGACGTCAACTAACAACACGAAATCATTGTCTGTAGTATAGAGTAAGACGTCAACTAACAACACGAAATCATAGTCTGTAGTAGAGAGTAAGACGTCAACTAACAACACGAAATCATTGTCTGTAGTATAGAGTAAGACGTCAACTAACAACACGAAATCATAGTCTGTAGTAGAGAGTAAGACGTCAACTAACAACACGAAATCATTGTCTGTAGTAGAGAGTAAGACGTCAACTAACAACACGAAATCATTGTCTGTAGTATAGAGTAAGACGTCAACTAACAACACGAAATCATTGTCTGTAGTATAGAGTAAGACGTCAACTAACAACACGAAATCATAGTCTGTAGTAGAGAGTAAGACGTCAACTAACAACACGAAATCATTGTCTGTAGTATAGAGTAAGACGTCAACTAACAACACGAAATCATAGTCTGTAGTAGAGAGTAAGACGTCAACTAACAACACGAAATCATTGTCTGTAGTATAGAGTAAGACGTCAACTAACAACACGAAATCATAGTCTGTAGTATAGAGTAAGACGTCAACTAACAACACGAAATCATTGTCTGTAGTATAGAGTAAGACGTCAACTAACAACACGAAATCATAGTCTGTAGTAGAGAGTAAGACGTCAACTAACAACACGAAATCATTGTCTGTAGTATAGAGTAAGACGTCAACTAACAACACGAAATCATAGTCTGTAGTAGAGAGTAAGACGTCAACTAACAACACGAAATCATAGTCTGTAAACTCTGTCTGGATAAAGAGAAAACTCAAATTTGTTGAAACCAAGGATGTTGAGTCGTACGGCATAATCACTTTTACACACCGGTTTTCGCCAGATCAGTCAAGTTAAGCAACGTTGAGCCTGGCCAGTACCAAATGGGTAACCATTTGGGAAGGCTAGGTGCTGTATGTACCTTCTGGGAAGGTTGGGCGTGGGGCCAGCCCCCCAAAAAAGAATACTTTGCTACAAAAGCATCTACAAAGTTGTAGATGGTCTATGCCCCTCCAGGGGCTCAAGGCTATTGAAGGATGTGGAGTCAGAAGGTTCAACTCTAATTCCTAATATAACCCCAAAAATTTGTAATATATTATTTTTAAGTGTATAAAAAAGGGAAATTTAAAAAAAAAATTACTAAATTGTCCGATGAATATTAATTTGTTTTCTGTAAAACAGGAGACAACATTTGACTTTTAATACCGGCCACAAAGTGCACACGACACTATTTTGCCAACATCTTAGATTTTGTTTATATCCTTCTCACGTCAAGATGTTATACAAGCTCAGAAAAGTTAGATTTGGAAAGCCAACGCTCTATACGAAGAGCACTCTGATCTACAAAAAAGTGACTGGATGACCCTATCGGAATTCCCCGGTAATAATACGCCAGCCAATTATCAATAAGCTAACCCTATCTTAAAGAGTGAAAAGGCCAGGTCTGGTAGGGTGGACCTCTTAGGACTGCACAGAACCTAGATCATACCTTAGCAAACAAGGAAGAAGCCATCTCAACAATAGCCGAGGAAAAATCCTGGATGACTAAATGTAATTATGATGGCATCGTTTTGTCATTAAATTATTGATTCAACCAGATCTTTTATAAAACTATAAATCATTGTTGTTTAGTAATGATGTTTGAAACTCTATTTATAAAACTATTAGAAAAAGGTAACACTCACAAAAAAATAAAAATGAAAGGTAAAAAAACTCACGGGTATTTATTTTAATAAAAATAAAAATAATCATATGCATTTATTTCTTTTATTTTTATTCACAGTTTTCCCACACTTAGCAAATTGTCGTCTTACTGTTGTGTTCCCACTGACTCTTGTGTTTACTGTTCAGACTTGATACTTGACTACTTAGACCTAATTTCCATAATCGGTCTTTAGTGAAGAAAACATAAAAAAGTCTTTTTTTAATCATTTTTTTTTTTTTTCGTTTTCAGTAATGATTCTCTTTACCGGCATAAAAGGCTGATATAATGTTTCAAAGAGTTCTAATTAACCTATGGCGCAGTTCACCATATCTGTGACGGAGTAAGACGTCGACTAGCAACACGAAAGCATGATAATCAGGATAAGGACATAAAAGTAAAACTCAAGTTTGTTGAAACCAAGGCTGTGAAGTCAGAAGCTTATAAGGTCCAACTTCAATTCCTAATATACTCCAAAATTTTCTAATTTGTGACTAAATATAATTATGACCGTATCGTTTTGTCATTAACTTATTGATTCAACCAGATTTTTATGAAACTATGAATCATTGTTGTTTAGTGATGGTGTTTGTATCTCTATTTATAAAACTACTAGCCTGGGTGCCCGGCGTTGACCGGGTGTTTGGAGGTGTGAATTGAGCAAAAAAAAAAAAAAAAAAAAAAAAATGGCAGCAGGCAGGCAGGCTCGAACCCCTTACCGTGAAGGAGGAAAAGAACGAGGGTAAAGGAATTAATGTTTTTATCCAATTTTTCGACATTTGTCGTCCGAAGGGTCGGACTTCAAAACGATACCGATCTCGTGAAAATCCGTCGCCTCTGTCAAAAGTTTTAGGCAGACATAAAAGCATGCATGCATACATTTAAACAGACAGGTAAGATTTATATTATAGATTAGAAAAAGGTGACACACACACACACACAAAAAAAAAAAAAATGAAAGTAAAAAATAAAAACAAAAAAAATCTCATGGGTATTTATTTAAAAAAAAAATAAAAGTAAAATAACTCACATGTTTTTATTTATTATTTTTTTTCTTTCTGTTTTTATTCCCAATTAGTAAATTGTCATCTTATTGTTGTGCTCCAACCGACTTTAGTCACCATCATATCGTATGAATCCGAAGATTCTATTGTTGGCATTGGTTTCCCCGATATTTTTATAGTCAAAATATTTTTCTAGAAAGCCATTGGGTTCTTACAGGAGAAACCACGTGAAGGTTGAAGTGAAAGTGATTTTGTGGAACGAACTGGATTCGAACTGAGAACACGCTGGTCGTCAGTTTGTGTCGTTAATCACTTGACCACACCACCTCCCTCTGATTTTAGTGTTTACTGTTCAAACTTGATAGTTGACTACTTAGACCTAATTTGCATAGTTAGTGAAGGGCTAGCAAAGGAAAGCTATATTTTAAGCATTTTTTTTGTTCGCGTTTTCAGTTATAACTGCCATTTCTGGAAGATGACAGTGGTCTAGTGGTTAATGACACGGACTGACAATCTGGGTGTTCCAAGTTCGAATCCAATTCATTTCACAAAAATCACTTTCACTCAAGATGTTGGTAACTTTCACGTGCCCCTTGTCTTAAGTTCCTGATGTCTTTCTAGAAAGAATTCTTACTAGAAAAATATCGGGGAAACCAATGCCAACAGGAGGATCTTCGGATTCATACAATACGATGATGATGATTGTCCTTAGTGACATAAATTACTTTTAAGGAAATAAAACCAGGAATTTAGCCCAAAACAACTTATTTGTCTTTATCTACTCGTTATGTATGTTTGTATGTATGTATGTGGGTTTGTGTGTCCGCTAAAAACTTTCGATAGGCACGACGAAAATTCACAAACTTGGTATCATATTGAAGCTCCATCCTTCGCTCGAAAAATATCGAAAAATTGGCCAAAAACGTTCATTTTTTCACCTCGAAATCGACAATTTTCGACAGGGGGGGGATCAACAAAAACGGTCCTCTTATGACAACGACCGGTTCTACGCATGCGTCAGATGACGTCATGACCTGATTTACTTTAAATAGTTGAAAAACTGACTAAATTTCATGTACATCGTGTTAGTTCAGTTGGTTAGCAAGTTAGTTCATTATCAACGTTTTGGGTTCGAATCGTGGTGTGAGATGTCTTTTTTTTTCGATTTTTTGAATTTAAATATTGAACCAGTGTTATTTAAGCCATTTTTCACATAACGTTCGTTTTTCTGCCTTTTTTTTTTACTTCGCTTATCCACCCCCGACCACACACCCCAAAACACCCGGGTACCCACCGATTTTTTAAATTTTAATATCGAAACAGGCTTATTTAAGCCATTTTTCACATGTTCGTTTTTCTGTTTTCTTTTTTGTTTTTTCGATTTTTACATTTAACATCGTTCGTTGGCCTTACATTAGTTTTTGTGTGTTTTTTTCGATGTTTTGATTACCCCCCCCGCTTTAAGTTTTAACGTTCGTTTTTATGTTTTCTTTTTTTACTTTGCTTATAACAAACAAACCTGGCCATTGACCTCATTTGCTGAATAGCTATTGCTTTCGTCGTTGTCGTCGTCGTAATGCTCGACGACTTCCGTGCGCGCACCTGTCAATTTGGTTCTTACTTAAATAAATTCAAACATCTTTCAGTAACTCATTCTGGCTGACCGATTTTATTTTCAAACTTCGCCTTAGGGCTTCGGGTTCAATCCTACCAACTTTTACCCCCCCCCTCCGGTTTCTTTTTTATTTAACAGCACACACACCTCCAAACACCCGGGCAACGCCGAGTACCCCCGCTAGTCTATATATATAAAAGCGAAAATGTGTGTACGTATGTATGTATGTAGGTATGTATGTGTGTTTGTATGTCTCGCAAAAACTTTCGACACGGGTCACGGATTTTCGCCAGATAGGTATCATTTTAAAGTTCCGACCTTCGCCCGACAAATATCGAAAAATTGGCCAAAAACATTGATTCCTTCACCTTAAAATCATCAGTTTTGTACAGGGAGGGGTGCCGAAAAAATCGTTCCTTCATTTTCTCTGCTCCTGCTACGACGACAATGACGTCATGTTTGACATAGAAAACGTTCGTGTTAGTTTCAGCCACCTGCAAGTGTTTTTAAATGTTTAATTTTATTCGTTACTAAGTGTATGTCTCTTTGGCGTAGGGGTAACGTGTCGGCCATTTTTTTTCCACCTTAGCCTCGATGTTTCAGGTTCAAGCCTGTCTTTCTACCTAAACGTTGTTTTTCCTCTTTTACACCTTTTTTCCACCCCCTTTTTTTTTTACGTTTGTTCACTGTTTTGCTTTGTATTGGTTTTTCCAATTTTTCTTAACATCGTGTTTTTTTTTATAATATTAAATTTTGTGTATGTCTAAGAAAGGCTTTTTTCCGAGAAGCAGTCGGTTGGCTCACAACTTCTTAAAACTTTTTATATCACATATAAATCATAATATCTACAAGTTAACAACGGAGGTCGCCTGTCTATTTAATTTGCTCGACTTTGAAAAGATAAATATTCAACATTTTTTGCTCGCCGCATGTGGATTAGGCTTTTTCATATAATAAAAGCGACACTAATTCTGGCGGTATTTTTCCGGTCGCGATCGCCAGAAATATCTGAAAGTAATCAGCTTTGATCAATGTGGAAATATTTTCCTGATATCAGAGAATTGCTATTCAATTTGGACAAGGGGAACTGGTCCCTCACCCCCCCCCCCAACATCTTGGGAAAATGAAATACTACCCCGCAATCAAAGTTGACCTCATTAAGTCATTAAAACGTGCACCTGCCAATTTTAAATAGTTAAATAAATTCAAATGTGTTTCTGTTGTATGTTGCAGTGGCCCAATGGTTAACCTTGCATGTTTTTTTTTTTCACACTTTAATTTCCAACTTTGCCTCAAGGGTTTGGGTTCAATCCTCATACTCACCTACCAAAACTTTTTTTTATTTTAACCCCCCCCCCGGAGTTTTGATGTACCCGAAACCAAACACACCTCCAAACACCAGGACATATTGATGAGGTTTTCCAGGGTGTTGGGAAGCAGTTCTCTTTAAGACAAAGCTTAAACAGCTTTGTAAGTATGGGAGCTTGTTCTGGTTGAAGCTTTCTGAGCACTATAAGAGGAATACCGTGAGGGCCATCATTTTTTACTGGAATTAAGATTTTTGATTAGCTTATGCGCAGATATTTGTGTGTTGCATAGTATGATTTCAAACACAGGAGGAAAAATGGATGGTTGGCGGCCCCGATCGCATAGGGTAAAATTAGCTGCAAGGTTTTTGGCAATGAGTTTGGTTTTGTCTGATGCTGACGAAATTACTTCAGGTCCATTGATGATGGTTGGGATAGAGCATACACTTCTATTCAGGACTGTTTGTTATTGGATAAAGTTGGTGGGAACCAAGCCGCTGCTCAGCTACTTTGGACTTGATGGACTGAGCATACAACTCTCTCACGTTCTTTATTACTCTTGTGCCTTCAATAAGTTTCCAGCCTTTTTTATATGCATTTAAAATTGTCGTAGACTCTTGAAAATTAAGTATGTTATTACTATACATCTTATTAGATGGCTGACAAATTTTTATGATTTCAGGTTCAAATGAACAACTACAGCAAGAATTGGGATGCACCCTATTAAAACCTGATTGCCATAGCTGGTGAATTTCAAAAATACAATCTGGACGTCAGGACACTTTAGAAGAACGATATGCAATAAAATCCTGTTTTAAACTTGAAAAAAAATACCACAGACACCTATGGAATGCTTTAGACTGCTTTTGGACTATCTTGCATAAATCGAGCATCAGTTTTGGAGTAGCTTCAGAGATTCAAGGAAGGCAAGGAATCTGTAAAAGATGATGAGAGGTGTGAGAGGAGTAATGAAGCCAGAACATCAGAGTTGATTGGCCAAATAAAGAATTTAACAAATAAGAACTGTCGTGTGTTTATAGAGATAATAAAGTGCACAGTTTTTTTTTTTCATGATGAACTGAAGATGCAGAAGATTTGTGCGAATGCATCAGTCTACAACTCCATAATTATCACAGACTATTTTACCAAGATGGGCATCAAGACCGTTCCTCACCCTCTGTGATTTTTGGTTATTCCCTAAGCTCAAAGAAAACCTTGGAGGCTGTCATTATGAAACAATTGAGGTGATGAAAGAGTCTGTAATGAGGGTCATTGATATGCTCAGACAAGAGGACTTCCGTGGGTTGTTGGAATGGTACAACAAGTACATTGCAGCCAGAGAAGATCATATTGAAGCGGACTAGTGTACTATCAATAAAAATGCTCATACGAAAAAAGTCTGTCATCATGTTTGACATCATATTCAGCTAAATATTATTCATTTTATTTTCTCACAATACAGCAGGGTTCATCCCTTGACCTAAAACTTTTCCTGTTTACCAGCATATATCGCAACAATAAATACTAGTTGATAGTTTTGTCCAAATACACTTTTGAATCGGATTTCTGCTGACTGTTAAATACTGACGCAGCAATCGATTATGGGCTGGCAAAGTTGCTTACATTTGCATATCTTTTATTTCTAATCTTATGACGACGACGTACTTGATAAATACTAGAAGTAAACTTTCCACTTAAGCAAAAACAAACAAAAAACAAACGGGTTTATCTGCTCGATAAGATTACAAGTGTCCACGTGCATATGTGAGTATAAAAGTGGTGCAGTGGTTACCGGCATGGACTGGAGGTTCAGTATGACCTTTACTAATATAACTTTGGAAAAGAGACACGATTCAACTCTTCTTACCCTCCAGCTATAGGTTAGATAGTAGAATAGACTAGATTTTCAAGCCTTGTCAGCGCAGCTAGTCCAGTAAAAAAAAAACTTTAATATAACACCTGTCAAGTTTCGGTCATGTGGAAAGCATTCTGTACCCGAATAATCATCACATACTTAATGGAGAGAGTGGGTCGTGCTCTCCAAACTACATGATCCATTATAATCAAAACCATGTGTGGAGAACGTCTGATATAAATGCAGAATGTGATTGAGGGTCTACCACTATAATAATAATATAGAGCTTACATTATTCTCCATATCTTGTTCAAATTCATTCCTTGATTAGTTATAAAATAAAGTATGCTATTACTAACTAGCAGAGCGATACCACTGTTGATTAAGGGAAGAATCTATCAGGCATGTATTTGCAATGTGGTAATGTATGGAAGTGAGGCCTGACGAGGACACGAGAGAAATGATATGAGAAAGATATGATCGATGTGTCATATGAAGTTTAAGGAAGGCTTAGTTCTGGTGACCTTAAGGAAAGATGAACTCTAAACAGTATGTGTGCAAAAGAGTAGACTTTGTTGGTATGGTCACCTTAAACAGATGAATGAGAGTTCTTAGGTTAGTATATGTAGAACAGAGGTACCAAGTTTAGTTCACATGGGGAAGGCCAAGGAAAACATGGGAGGAAGTGATAAAATGGATCCAAGGGGAAAGAGGGATAAATGAAGACCTGTCCAGAAATAACTTACTTTGAAAGTCAATTTCTTAAAGCCGTTTAGCATATGCCAGCACGTAAAACGAATATTGAACTGAATATGATGATGATAGACCTGGAATATTCCAAAGCAGCACTTACGGCAGCACTTGATATTTTGTTCACTTGGCCAGTCATAACCTGTTTAGTGGAGAGAGTGGGTCCTGTCTTTTTCAATGCATATCTACCTTAAAACAATTGTTAATTCATCCTCTAACTGAAAATCTACTGGGCTCTTATCTTCGAGTGGCTCTTAGCCTTAATAGTAACGATCCTAACTGTAAAAAAAGGTCTCGTAGTGTGCGCTCTTTGATCATAGACATGGCATTGATGACGATAGTCCATGTCTTATAAAAAACTTACTTGTGGGTATGCTTTTACAGGCTTTCTTAGGATGGTAATTATGATTGGAGCAACCTTGGTTCGATTATCCTTTGTTTCTTATTTTAAATTTCTTTTATCAACCCCACCCAGATTCAATTTTTGTTTCATTTAAAACTGGCCCGAGTATTTGATGTATGTTGAGCAAAAAAAAAAAAAAAAAAAGAAAGTGGTAGTAGGCAGGCAGGCTCGAATCCATACCGTGAAGGAGGAAAAGAATGTGAAGAAAAAAACATGGCGTTTTTGCTGTTGCACTCATCACCAAACCGGAAGTGACGAAGGTTTAAATTCAAGGTCAATCGAAAAGAGGGAATGACTTTAAAAAATATCGGCGAAAAAAGCGACCCCCCTTGTAGAAAAAGTGCCCAGTTGAGGGTAGAGGAATTAATGTTTTTAGCCAGTCTTTCGATATTTGGCATCCGAAGAGTCGAGCTTCAAAACGACACCGATCTTGTGAAAATCCGTCGCCTCTGTCGAAAATTTTAGGCAGACATAAAACATACATACATTTAAACAGGCAGGTGAGATTTATAATATAGAAAATGCATATGTTTGTGTTTAAAATTATCATATCGTATTAATCCCAAAATTCCATTGTTGGCATTGGTTTCCCCGATATTTTTCTAGTCAAAATTCTTTCTAGAAAGACATCAGATACTTACGGGAGGGACCATGGGAAGGTTGCGGACATCCCAGGTGAAAGTGATTTTTGCAAAACAAACTGGATTCAAACTTGAAACTTCTAGGTCACCAGTCCCTGTTGTGAACCATTTGACTGCCGTCATCTGCGTTCTAAATGAAACCAGATTTGTAGAAATGTTTCCTTTTTAATATTTTATTTACTTTATTTTTTTTTCTCTCAGTTAGAGAATGGTAATAATTTTTTTTTATTTCTTCCATTTACTCGAAAAAAGCTTAATGCATACCTAATCAATCAAATCTTAGTTTTTTCAATCACAAATACAAATAATAAAACACTATCTACATATATATATATATATATATATATATATATATATATATATATATATATATATATATATATATATATATATATATATATAAAGGGTGTGTTTTGAGAGGCGGCAAACTTTAAAATAAAATAAATCGCACAAAAACGTTTTTATTATACAAATATGTGGCTTATTCCATTATTCATTTTTGATATTTATATTTAATTAAATACAATTGCAGGCATATGGTTTCAGCGGTTCGCAGTCGCACATACATGGCATAATCTAGATGTCCAATTTTCACAAACTCTACACATTAAATTAGGCTCTATTTGACGTGCCGAATGTTCTCTACCAAGTTGTCTATTGTGTCTGGTTTATCAGCGTAGACATGGGACTTTACATATTCCCAAAGAAAAAAATCTAGTGGGGTTAAATCGCATCACCTAGGTGACAGGTTCATTTTGTGAAATTATTCTTTCATCAAATCTTTCAAAATTATTTTCAAAATGAATTTGTAAAATTTGCAAACGCTGCTCCAGTGTCAGTCTCTTCATGATGAATTGCCAAACAAAGCTGAACTCAAAATAATCGATAGTTGCTAATTCTGCAGCTCAAGAAAATAGTGGTCAATTTAAAGTTAGTTGCCTTTAAAAACACCCTATATACAGTGTATCACAAAAGTGAGTACACCCCTCACATTTCTTCAAATATTTAAATATATCTTTTCATGGCACAACACTGAAAAAATGATTTTTTGACACATGAAAAGTACTCTGTCTGTAGCATATATAACAGAGTTTATTTACTTTCCCCTCAAGATAACTCAAAATATAGCCATTAAAAGCTAAATCCCTGGCACAAAAATGAGTACACCCCTTACGAAAAGTTGTCAATATAAACATACAACATGTCAACTCGAAATATTTTGTGTGACCACCATCATTATCCAAAACTGCCTTTTCTCTTCTGGGCATGGAGTTTACCAGAGCTTCACATATAGCCACTGGAATGCTCTTCCACTCTTCAATTACGACCTTGCAGAACTGGCAGATATTTGAGACTTTGTGCTCCTGCACCTTCTGCATGAGGATGCCCCAAAGATGTTCTATTGGGTTCAAGTCTGGAGACATGCTTGGCCAGTCCATCACCTTTACCCCCAACCTCTTCAGTAAAACAGTGGTTGTCATGGATGTGTGTTTTGGGTCACTGCGACCAAGTTTTTGGAGGGAGGGGATCATGCTGGCAGTATTTGACAATACATGTTTGAGTTCATGTTCCCCTCAATGAAATATAACTCTCCAATACCTGCAGCACACATCAGCCCCAAACCATGACATTCCTACCACCATGCTTGACTGTAGACATGAAACACTTTGCCCCATTGACAGCTAAATTTCTGGTTGAAAACCGATTAAAAAGATTTTCCCAAATCTCAAGACCCCTTATGTAAAATCTCGAGTCTGTAGACTGAAAATTGACAGAGTAGTTTGGTAGGGAAATGTATACACACAGACACACACAGAGACAATTTCACTTTTACATATCTCTCTCTCTCTCTCTCTCTCTCTATATATATATATATATATATGTATATATATATGTATATATATATATATATATATATATGTATATATATATATATGTATATATATATATATATATATAGTGTTATAATGGAATAAATCCAGAGGAAATCCGGGTATGAGAGCTCAATGTGGTAAACAGAGCAATAAGATAAAAATTATAACACGGAAATTACATAATTGTCGATGCAATAATTTATTTCAACCTTATGGTATTTTCAAGCATCTAAATCAGACAATTACATTTTTGATACTGAAAAAGAAAAGAAAAATCGTGCTTCGACCCTCAAAAAACCAAAGGTGGTGGTAGTAGCAATCCACTTAATACATTTATAGAGAGGGTGGTAGGGATTTAAAAAAAAAAAAAAAAAAAAAAAAAAAAATAAAAATAAAAATTAAAAATTAAAAATAACAAATAAAAAAAAATTAGATTAGACACTTATAAGCGGCAGCTCGATGTAACCATAGATACACACACACACACACACACACACTCACACACACACATACGCAACACATACACATACACAC
Organism: Euprymna scolopes; assembly: GCF_053919585.1. Taxonomy (NCBI): domain Eukaryota; kingdom Metazoa; phylum Mollusca; class Cephalopoda; order Sepiida; family Sepiolidae; genus Euprymna; species Euprymna scolopes. The sequence goes on along the minus strand of NC_136500.1, from coordinate 73,147,342 downwards.
ACACACGCCTCTAAGATGTACGTTCTGACATGTAAATGCCTTGACACGCGTTTACTAACCTAGGAAGGGGGGGGGCGAAAGTATACGGATATATAGTGAAAGAAATAGAACAGCGCGTAATGGAAAAAAGAAGAAAAAAAAAAAAGGGGGAAGAAAATAAGAGGATACAGTGATTGAGTCATGGAAAGTAGGTCTATTAAAAGATAAATAAATTAATAAAAATATAACTAAAAAAATAAATAAATAAAAATAAGAAAATAAAAATAAAAAGAATATTATATATAAAGTTTTAAAACTATCTGTATGTTATTATGTAAAAATTGATATTATCTTATAATTCATTTAAATATTTTATATGTGATATAATACTATGAATTTAAAAATTGAGTCTATATATTTAATATTTTATATATTTTCATGTAAATAATTTTATTGGTGATTATAGCGGTCGTTGTAATTAATATTTCAATTCTTAATTGATTAAGAAGTGGGAAAATGTAATATTGATCGCCCCAATTCGATAGGACGTATCTAGTTTCGGTTAATATATACTTTTATTTCCTCCGTACAACAAAATTATTCTCATGCACGCATAAAGAAATAAGTAAAATAATTAAATTTTTGTGTTGATTTGTATCAAATCTAATAATATCTAGTTTTAGTATTTGGTCTTTTTGACTTAACTCAGTTTAATAACTAATGTATTATCTGCAGAGAAAAATTATTATCTTAAGGCTATCTCATTTATTTATAAGTAATTTGGACAAGCCAGGTACTTCGGGGAATATATATATATATATATATATATATAAATATATATATACATATATATATACATATATATATGCCTAGCTTAGATTTCGGACAACAAATCGTAAAGTAGTTATTATCGAGTATATACCGGACAACACTATAATTGCCGGTGGGGTGGGGTAGGATTGTTTATCGTAATTAATCTAGTGGTGTTAGATTCGGTGTCTTTACCATTATAGAATTCTCTGTTCGTCGGATCTAGAGTTATTGGTTATTTTAAATTTACATTTATGTCTACATCTGGCCATCAGTTCATCTCGTTTGTTTAGGAGATTACTGTGTTGGTACTTCAGGATTCTTATTTTTTCCTCAAGGCATAAACTGCATCTCTGCCTAAAGCCGTTTGGAACGTCCGAATGACATAGGATTGACCATGAAATCACTGGGGATCGATTCTCATTTTTTAATAACCACCATTGTTTAGCTAACTCGGTTTTATTCTTAAGTTCTGGGTTATTGAAAGAATGTTTGTGGTCATAAAAACGTTGTTTCCAGCTTCCGGCGGAGATACCGAAGTAAACTTTTTTGTCCCTGTTATTATCTTCTGGGTGGATAGTGGCCTTATAAACCACGCACTCAACTTTACAATTACCGTCCAGTGGGCAGTTATTTTTCACTTGGCAGTTACATTTGTCTACTGTCGCCTTATTTCTATTAGAGTTGTTTAATATTTTATTATTATGAGTGCTAATTATTCTGTCCATGTTTTTAGTGCACGAGTAACTTATTTTAATTGTTTTTCTATTAAATATCTTCCTAAGTGGATTATTTATGGTAAAATGTTTATCTATTAGGTTCAAAAATACTTTCCCTATGTTTATGTTGGATAGTTGACAGTAAGGGGGATTAAACCATATTATTTTCCGGCCTCTGTTCTTAGATTTATTTTTGTTTTTATTTTCCTTCTTAATATATGTGAGTTTTTCACTGTATCCGCTTATCTCTAGTGCTCTATTGTATAATTTTTTATTTGCTTCAAAAATTTCTTTGTTAGCCGAAAGTTTATTAATCCTAGTGTTAATCGTTTTAGGTATTTGTTTAATTATGCAACTTGGATGGTTAGATCTAGTATTAATATAAGAAGGTGTGTTATTATCTTTATTGAACGGCTTGTATATCCCCTTTCTTAAGTCTAGAGTTATGTCTAGATAATTAACTTCTTTACAATTTGGGGTAATATCTATTTTAAATCCTAGGTATTTGAAGGCTCTTACTAATTTTTTATGTATTTTCGATACCATGGGGCCGTCACTATTAGGGATAACAATTAGTCCATCATCCCTGTATAATCCCACTAAGTTAGGCTCTATGATTCTGCTAATAGTGTACATTATAAATATGCCCACTAGGTCGAATAGAATGAGATGGAAAGCGTATTTCTATTTAAGAAATGAGGATTACAACTCCAAGGAAACCTATAATTTCAGATCTCAGAATACATGTAAACCCATCGAGGCTTTAAAGCCATTCGAGACTGATCTATTTGACTTAGTTAAAAGAATTAAGTTCCGGAGGCATTCAAACAAATTCCAGTCAATCCTGAAAAATGACATCGCAGAGATTAAAAAGTCTAACAAAGTGTGGGTGAAGGCTGATAAATCGACGAATATTTACAAGATGTGCCCATCTGAATACAGGAAAACTATTCTGGAGAACATCTGTAATAGTTATAAAAAGGATACCCTCGACACTGAAAATACAATCAATGAAGAAACCAAAATATTTGCATCCAAACTGGGTATAGAAGATAGAGTGGGAAAAATAGATAAGAGAAACGCATACATACTCATCAAGGACCACAAGAAAAATTTCCACATCAAGAAGCAGTCTAGACTGATCAATTCCACTAAATCGGAACTCGGTCATGTATCTAGGGAGATTATCAGGAACATTATTAAGGTAACCCTGGAGGCCACTAAATTCAATCTGTGGAAGGATTCTTCGGATACTATCGAATGGTTTAAATCGATTGAAAATAAGAGAAATGCTTGTTTCATCCAATTCGATATCATGGATTTCTATCCCTCAATTTCCAAGGAATTACTCATGAACAGCATTAATTATGCTAGGAATTTCGTGGATGTATCCGATGATCAGGTAAAACTGATTATGGCTTGTCGCAGATCCATCCTTTTAAACAATCAGGAAACATGGATCAAATCGAATAACAACGAGTTTGACGTCCCGATGGGGGCTTTTGACTCAGCCCAGATTGCCGACCTAGTGGGCATATTTATAATGTACACTATTAGCAGAATCATAGAGCCTAACTTAGTGGGATTATACAGGGATGATGGACTAATTGTTATCCCTAATAGTGACGGCCCCATGGTATCGAAAATACATAAAAAATTAGTAAGAGCCTTCAAATACCTAGGATTTAAAATAGATATTACCCCAAATTGTAAAGAAGTTAATTATCTAGACATAACTCTAGACTTAAGAAAGGGGATATACAAGCCGTTCAATAAAGATAATAACACACCTTCTTATATTAATACTAGATCTAACCATCCAAGTTGCATAATTAAACAAATACCTAAAACGATTAACACTAGGATTAATAAACTTTCGGCTAACAAAGAAATTTTTGAAGCAAATAAAAAATTATACAATAGAGCACTAGAGATAAGCGGATACAGTGAAAAACTCACATATATTAAGAAGGAAAATAAAAACAAAAATAAATCTAAGAACAGAGGCCGGAAAATAATATGGTTTAATCCCCCTTACTGTCAACTATCCAACATAAACATAGGGAAAGTATTTTTGAACCTAATAGATAAACATTTTACCATAAATAATCCACTTAGGAAGATATTTAATAGAAAAACAATTAAAATAAGTTACTCGTGCACTAAAAACATGGACAGAATAATTAGCACTCATAATAATAAAATATTAAACAACTCTAATAGAAATAAGGCGACAGTAGACAAATGTAACTGCCAAGTGAAAAATAACTGCCCACTGGACGGTAATTGTAAAGTTGAGTGCGTGGTTTATAAGGCCACTATCCACCCAGAAGATAATAACAGGGACAAAAAAGTTTACTTCGGTATCTCCGCCGGAAGCTGGAAACAACGTTTTTATGACCACAAACATTCTTTCAATAACCCAGAACTTAAGAATAAAACCGAGTTAGCTAAACAATGGTGGTTATTAAAAAATGAGAATCGATCCCCAGTGATTTCATGGTCAATCCTATGTCATTCGGACGTTCCAAACGGCTTTAGGCAGAGATGCAGTTTATGCCTTGAGGAAAAAATAAGAATCCTGAAGTACCAACACAGTAATCTCCTAAACAAACGAGATGAACTGATGGCCAGATGTAGACATAAATGTAAATTTAAAATAACCAATAACTCTAGATCCGACGAACAGAGAATTCTATAATGGTAAAGACACCGAATCTAACACCACTAGATTAATTACGATAAACAATCCTACCCCACCCCACCGGCAATTATAGTGTTGTCCGGTATATACTCGATAATAACTACTTTACGATTTGTTGTCCGAAATCTAAGCTAGGCATATATATATGTATATATATATGTATATATATATTTATATATATATATATATATATATATATTCCCCGAAGTACCTGGCTTGTCCAAATTACTTATAAATAAATGAGATAGCCTTAAGATAATAATTTTTCTCTGCAGATAATACATTAGTTATTAAACTGAGTTAAGTCAAAAAGACCAAATACTAAAACTAGATATTATTAGATTTGATACAAATCAACACAAAAATTTAATTATTTTACTTATTTCTTTATGCGTGCATGAGAATAATTTTGTTGTACGGAGGAAATAAAAGTATATATTAACCGAAACTAGATACGTCCTATCGAATTGGGGCGATCAATATTACATTTTCCCACTTCTTAATCAATTAAGAATTGAAATATTAATTACAACGACCGCTATAATCACCAATAAAATTATTTACATGAAAATATATAAAATATTAAATATATAGACTCAATTTTTAAATTCATAGTATTATATCACATATAAAATATTTAAATGAATTATAAGATAATATCAATTTTTACATAATAACATACAGATAGTTTTAAAACTTTATATATAATATTCTTTTTATTTTCTTATTTTTATTTATTTATTTTTTTAGTTATATTTTTATTAATTTATTTATCTTTTAATAGACCTACTTTCCATGACTCAATCACTGTATCCTCTTATTTTCTTCCTCTTTTTTTTTCTTCTTTTTTTTCCATTACGCGCTGTTCTATTTCTTTCACTATATATCCGTATACTTTCGCCCCCCCCCTTCCTAGGTTAGTAAACGCGTGTCAAGGCATTTACATGTCAGAACGTACATCTTAGAGGCGTGTGTGTGTGTATGTGTATGTGTTGCGTATGTGTGTGTGTGAGTGTGTGTGTGTGTGTGTGTGTGTATCTATGGTTACATCGAGCTGCCGCTTATAAGTGTCTAATCTAATTTTTTTTTATTTGTTATTTTTAATTTTTATTTTTTTTTTTTTAAATCCCTACCACCCTCTCTATAAATGTATTAAGTGGATTGCTACTACCACCACCTTTGGTTTTTTGAGGGTCGAAGCACGATTTTTCTTTTCTTTTTCAGTATCAAAAATGTAATTGTCTGATTTAGATGCTTGAAAATACCATAAGGTTGAAATAAATTATTGCATCGACAATTATGTAATTTCCGTGTTATAATTTTTATTATATTATATATATATATATATATATAGTAGAAATGGTAATTAATAAAAACCTGAAGAAAGTGCTCAATACTGTTGTAGAGCAAATATGCGTTTTATTTTTTGTTACCGTATCTTTCCACCACAGAGAATCGAAACCAAAACGTTCAGCTCACGATTTATTTTGCCTCTGCTCTAAATGACTGGGCTATGAAAACATGTTTATTGCAAGTCTAAAAATCAATATAAACTACGTTAGGCATTCGTAATGGCGTCGTTCGACCTTCACCTGGCAAATTTCATTTTTTTAAATTTTCACACTTTTGCACCGATTTTTCCGGGCTAAAATCCAAATATAAAGTTTTGTATGGATTCAAATACCTTATATATAAAGTTTCATGTCTGTAGACCAAAAACTCTAGGAGGATTTTGGTAGGCAAAATTTGTGCAACAAAAATATATACGTATACATAAATATATATGGAAACAATTTTGTGTTTCTCTAAACATTTTATGCCAATATTATGCAAGGATAAATCATGTAGAATATCTGCATGAATATAATTACATGTAATAGTTAACTAAAGATGATCATCCCATAAGAAA
>NC_136500.1:73121221-73136221 GCF_053919585.1 Euprymna scolopes | reverse complement strand
AAATCTAAATTTACGACTCTTAACAAATTAATTACTAAATTGTATCCATTATAAGGCTGATTTTGATCTCGATAGTTCGAATTTAGTTGTCTCCTCCCTTATAAAGCATGGCTGATCAAAAATCACTATGTCTCGTTTCGTCGTAAATTTGAATTTTCTTAGTCATAGAAAAAACTACTTGATCTATTACGTGATTTTTGTGAATATGACATTTTCGTTCCATGACGAGTACGTACATCATAAAGATTTTTCTGTATTTTTTTTTTAATTAAGTATAATTTTAAATAAGCACTAACAGTTTTAGAATGTCCTTAATTCAAATATCTTTCAGATTTCTCTGTTCAATAACCTTTCGTAGAATTTCTCAAATTTAATTTTTTTTTTTTTTTTTTTTGTACTTTTGCAGTTTACGGACCATGCCATTTTTTTTAAAATATGATTTTCAATCTGTATTATCCGAATTCTCCTGTCTACTGTTCTTATCTGGAGTGTTATTTTTACAACGTTTCGGTTGATGTAACCTCCGACCCTCTTATATGTGTATCTTATCGAACTCGGAAATCTTTCTGGCGAGCTGGAGACCCCTGGCGTAGTGAATAAAGTACTTGGTAAATTCAGTTTTATAAGTTACTCTTCTGGAAGTTGATGGTTCAATCATCAGTGCAAACGGCACTCAAAATACTGTTGCGAATTACTTAGAACTTCTACCTAATCATGACTGACGAAAATATGGTACTTCTGTGGATCAAATAAAGGGTTTGGGTTCAAAATTCCGTGGAGATTCCCAAGTTCGACGAAATACACTGAAAGAAGGTCGGGGGTTATATCAACCGGAATGTTATTATAAAGATGAGAAAAGTAGTCCAAAGAATCCAAATATGAATTATCAATTTTCATGTAAAAAAATTCAGAAACATAGGATTTTCACATTTCAGATTTTACGGTATCTTTTGGTGGCGCTTATGCATTGTAGGATCTGCAATTTAGATTAGGTAGAAGGTTCCGATTTTCTTGTTCTTCCCCCAGCCGTGCATCTATACGTTCATATCGTGAACGTTTGTATAATTGTTACCATTTTTTAATTGAATTCTTTTTCTGTGTGAATGTTTTTAAATTTAAAAAAAAAAAAATTCCAAATTATATAAAAAGAGTGCGTGGTTCAATGGGGGAAGTCGTGGCTGGTTACCTTTAATGCATCTAAAACCCAACTCCTATCTTTACATCATCAACGCTCTGATCCCCATCTGGCATCAATTGAAATGGATGGCTCTCGTCTGGGAGAAGCCCCGTGTTTTGACAAGCTTCTGGGTTTGTCCTTTACTCCTGATCTGAAATGGAACACGTACATCAAGTCTGTTGCCAAGGTCGCTGGAAAGATGGTGGGATCCTTCTACCGCTCCAAAAGATATCTCACTACTAATGCAATTTTCTATCTATATAAAAGCCAAGTACGTCCAAGGATGGAATACTGCTGCCATATCTGGACAGGAGCTGCTAAAAACAGCCTATCATGCCTTGACAGAGTACAAAATAGACTTCGTGGTTTAGTGGGGGATGCCCTTTTCTCTGCAACCTCTCTCCCACAGAAGAGACGTTGCGAGCCTATCCTTGTTTTATCGTTATTTCCATGGCAGGTGCTCGTCTGAACTCCAATCTCTGGTCCCCCCTCGCCAAACTTTCACAAAAAACACCTGTCTAGCTGAATCCACTGTAAAAACTTTCCCCACTCTTTATCTGTGCCTAAATCAAAACGTTGATTCCATGAACAAAGCTTCTTTCTTAGAACTGCACGCCTGTGGAACTCTGTTCCGTCTGCCTGTTTCCCACCTGACTACAACTTGGATGTCTTCAAGTCCAACGTTAACAAATTCCTAATAAACCGCCCCCTTCATCAAATCTCCACACTAACGTACTGTACTTGCAATAACCCTTATCCCTGAGTGGCTTCCGGGCCTTGATAAGTGGTGACCACCGTGTATAAAAAAAAAAAAATTATGTTAGGCCGTAGTTTCACGTTCATTCAAGCAACGAAAATATTAGAATCTTACATATAAGAATTACCCGAAACATGTAATCTAAAAAAAAAAAAAAAAAAATAGAAATATTTTTGCAATCATAATTTTTTGTGTGAAAATATTAAATAAAGAAGGCCTAATTCAATGATAATATCGGTAGTTCGAGAAATTGATTTTTCTGCAGGTAATAGCGAATTCATTAATACGGACTTTAGAAGCTTTTTTCGTAATGTTCTTGAAAAAAATTAATTTTTCTTTTTATATTGTTACAATTTGCGATTTTTTATTTTCATAAAAAAGCAAAAATAAATTTATTTATTTTACTACTGAAAAACCAAACCTTTAGTAAAGTTTTTTTTTTTTTGTTGTTGTTGTTTGTTTAAACAAAATAATACATTTCCACTAAGATTCAAATAAAGATAATGGATTCATTATATCCCATTACCACTGAAAATTTAAAAAAAAAAAAAAAAAAAAAAAAAAAAAAAAAAAAGGTTAATTTCCTGATTTTGGGTGAATTTTTAAGTAAAGGGAGGAGTCAAAATGTCTATACATTTTGGGCATCGGCTATTCATTTTGCACGTACTTATCAGATAGACAATAAAATAGTAGACAAAAACATTTATTTGTTTTCTTTTTTCTATTTTCTTTTTAGTCTGTGCGATATTGTGGCCAATGGATTTGTCATGGTAAGTTTTTTCTTCTGTATTTGTTTTTTTCTTTTGTTTTTTTTTGTTGTTGTTGTCTCTCTCTCTCTCTCTCTCTCTCTCTCTCTCTTCTTTATTTTTTGTTTTCTTCTCTGTTCTTTCTGTCTTTCTTTCTTAAACTTCTTTATTAAACTTTGTTAAACTTCATTTTTTTATTATATTAATTGATTTTTTATTAGGTCTTTCTTTAAAGCAGCAATCATTCAATCCAGAAACAAAAGTAATTTAAATTTCATTTAAATGACAAAGGAAATTTTCTCACAAATTTACATTTTAAACAAATAATACGTAAACAGTGGCCTAAAAAGAAAATGACCACTGTCCGAGTTTGAATTTTATGTAAAAACTGAAACTAACAGAACTCCTTACTCCGCATATAAATTATAAAAGATAATTGCTTGTAAGGAAAGTTTGTTTCGCCCTCCCATTTTTTTTTTTTTTTTTTTTATTAAATGATGAAATCCGTCTTTTGAATATTTCCATCTCCAACCATCAATTGACTGCGAATAACGGTTCAATACACAATGATAAGTTACATATTTCACATTTCTAAGAATTGGTTATTTACGGAAGCTTGGCAAATAAACAATGCTTAATTCAATGATAATATCGGTAGTTCGAAAAATTAATTTTTCTTCGAGTTATATCGAATTCATTAATACGAATTTTAGGAGCTTTTTCGTAATCTTCCTGAAAAAAATTAAAAAATTAATTTTTCTTTTTTATTGTTACAATTTACGATGCTTTATTTTCATAAAAACAACTGCATTTAAAAGGACAGTTATGATATATGTCCAGTGAAAGGGGTATATTCGTTTGAAGTAGCTGGCTCGTCCTGGCTACAGTATTTGAGTAAAAACTCAGGTACTTGTGCATTTAACGAACCAGACGTAACTCAGCATTTGCTCGATTTTGTCCGCAATTTCGATATGGGCTTTCGAGATGGCGGCGACTAGGAATCTCCAGCGTGAATGTGGGTCACACAATAAGAATTTCCTGCGAGGTATATGCCACGATTACTTTCTCAGGAATCCCCGACAGATAGGAGGCCCAGAGAAAGATGACGGCTTAACAAAATTATTTACATTAAGCTTGAAAGCGACCATGTAAAGCAGCCCCACGGTATTGTTTCACAGATGGACAGTTCTAGGAAACAAACTTTGCTCATGGAATTTTCGTTTAGTTTTCAGGCATAGAGAAAGAGTAAGGCAAATCGTTGACAATTGTTGTAGCCAGACGAGTATTTATTGCGAATGCTTTACAGGGGATGGGGCATAGATTGAAGCTCAGTCGACCATGGAAATAATGATAGAGCAAAGATACTCTCTCTCAACGTCTCTTCTGTGAAAAGAAAGCAGAGAAGCAATAAGGTCCTCACCCACTAAATTTTAAAGACTGTTAGGCAAACTATTTTTCGGTGATAAGAAAATAATGAATTGAATTACAGAATAACGAATCTGAAATGATTTGAACTTATGCCGTAACGGATAAAGATGCTGATTAACGAGCAGTTAGTGAGAGTCTTCTTGAGGATAAAGGCTCAATTCTTATTGCAGGTGATAACCTCATAATTAAGCAACACATCTACCTAGTTATGGCTGATGAAACGAGAATAATATAAAACCCGCTGACTAAGTAAAGCGTTCAGTTCAAAATTCGATATAGATACCCGGGTTCAATGTAGCTGAAGAAGCTCGGGGGTTAAATTAGTTGAAATGTTGCGAAAATAACAACCAAGATGAGAAAAGTTTGAATAATCCAAATTTATAGTTATACAAAGTTAGATATTTCTATACTTTTATATATTTCTATGTATAGGATTAACTCGTAAACTAATGTAACAGAACGTGGATGCACGTATTGCAACTGTATGCAAATGACCGAGCAGTGTGCAAAGTGACGTCACGGCAAGGAAAAAGAAAAAGATTATGAAAAGAAGAACACGTGCACAGACCGAGGATGACGATTGCGATCACGTTAATGAGGTGGAAATAAATGTCTGTTGTTTAAACCTGAAACAGTGAATTGTATTTCTTTCCTATTCTTTGTCTTTGTTTCGTTTGCAACAGAGTTTACAACGTGTTGGGTCCATACATGTTAACACATGTGTAACCTAATTAATTGATCATTATACTGTTCTCATATTGAATGTGATTTACACAACGTTTCTGTCGATGTAACTGCCAACAGTCTTCAGGTGTATATTGTCGAACTCAGAAAAAGATCCAATATTTTTATGGAGCGATCCCGGCTTCTGATTAGTTGCTAGCAAACCGTAGCTCAATTTGATTGATTAGTTCCTATGGAACGCCCAACGTAGGCTGGTTGTAAAATACACTCAAATATGATATTTTAATTCATGCAGATTTCATATATATTATGACAGTCAATTTTCTATCGATTCTTATATAGCATAAAGTTGTGATTAAAAAAATATATATCCATATGACTTGGGTGTACCAGCTTGAATCAAAACCGAAAATAAAACTTATGAAAAAAAAATATATATATAACTACTTAATTTACTCACATAAAATTAATGTACGAAAGTATAGATTTATGCGTAAACTTTAAGTATTTACTTCAAAAGTGCTCAATACATAGGTAGAGCTAGTTAGTAATTTATAAAATATATATGGCGATTAAGCTACACTGAATATTCCGCATTTCATCCACTCTAGGACTCTTCAGGCTTATGCGCAAATTCTGTGGTTGTTTGTCGTTTTTATATGCTCATCTTCTATTAAGATTTTAGCCAATCAGCTTTCTAGTATCCAGTACTTTCTAGTACACATATATATATATTTATATATGAACTAACATAAAAAAACAAAAAAATACTAACCTAGTTTTAAAACAAATCAAGAAACTAAATAGAGCACACACACAAAGGAGCAGGTCAACCAGAGGTCAAATAGACCTTTGTCCGATAAATGCATGCTCATTGGCTGATAGGAAGGGCGCGGTGGATACTAGAAAGCTGATTGGCTAACTAAAATCTCAATAGAAGAGGAGCATATAAAAACGATAAACAACCACAGAATTCGTGCATAAGCCTGAAGAGTCCTAGAGTGGATGAAACGCGGAATATTCAGTGTAGCTTAATCGCCATATATATTTTATAAATTACTATACATCAGTTCCTTCTTCAGCTATAATCAAAACCAAAACTTATGAAGAATTCTTGGTAAAATTATTTATTTCAAGAAATGAAAGGTCATAACAATTAAACGACAGTCACTCGGATGTAAGCATGACGCACGAAATAAATAAGACACAAAATATTCTATTAATATATAGATGATTAATATTAAATAATGAATACAATATGGAATATTTCCTCCCCTCTCATTGTGGAAAGATATGACACAAGGTCAGAAGGTAGATATTAAAAAGCCCGTGCACCAGATGAGGTGCCCTCTGTAATGTTTTCATTAATGAGTAATCTATAAACCAAATAAAATAAAATCTTTATACATACATACATACATACATACATACATGATGATGATTGCTGCATCTTTCCAGATGATCGCCGTCACATTGAGTTCTCCCAATCTTGTCGTCGATGCCATCTCAGATGACTCTGCTGCAGATTTGCACATCTTGAAGCAGATGTGACATACAAATTGAGCAATTTCCATCGAGTTGACTTCCTCTGGAGGTTGAAGGGTATTCCTATGAACAATCACATGTCTCCTCAAACCAGCAGTAGACTTACAAACTTTGCTGCATGTTAAATAGATCGTTTTGTTCGGACTAATAGGTACAAAGTTGACCTGAACAGGAGTTTTGTGCGACTTAAGGTGGTTGAGGTAGCCAGGTTGCAGAGTAAATTCTTCCCATGTGTCGATGTCGATTTGTAAGACTTTCAAATTATTCTTCGTAGAGTCCTTGAACCTCTTCCTAGGCTTGTGTTGAGGGTGCTTGCCATTTTCCAGCTCCCCGTAAAAAATTTGTTTTGGCAGCCTACAATCTTTCATTCGAACCAAGTGGCCCAACCAACGCATGTGAGATCTGATTACAAGGATCTCAACACTAGAGCAACATGCTCTCACAAGGACTTCAGTATCGGGTACTTGTGCTTGCCACTGGATGTTTAAGATACGTCTGAAGCATTTTTGGTGAAATCGTTCAAGCCATTTAATGTGCCTTTGATGCAATGTTCATGTCTCCGATGAATACAACAGTGTGGTTAGCACGCAGGTCTTGTAAACACATACATACATACACATGTGTAGGTGTGTATACGCACTGGTCTTCTTCTCATCGTCGATATTTTTTCTCGTGGCCATTACATGATTCACTCATCTTTCTCTTTTCTTCTAGCCATGATTTGTCATCAGTGTTGCTTAGACGAATAAAACTTCTTGCAGGAAAGACACAAGAGAGACGTTTACTGAGTTTTCTTCAAGGTTTTATATTGGAGAAAATTTACTTGGGAAAGAAAGACTAATGTTTTCTTTTGTTTTTTATTTTATTTACTTAGGAGTAACCACTTATCAAGGCCCGAAGGCCACTCGAGGATAAGGGTTAATGAATATAAGGTTGTAGTGTAGTAATCGTTAATGGTGTAAATTGGATAGAATTTGATTATTTATGAGGACGGCTCAACAAAAACTTGTTTACATTGGATTTGAAAGCTACCATGTTGTATTCAACCAGGAAGCAGGCCAGTGGAACAGTGTTCCATAGGTGGGCAGTTCTAGGAAAGAAGCTTTGTTCATGGAATCTGCGTTTAGAGTTAGGCACAGATAGAGTAGGGGAAATCGTATATAGTGGCTGTAACTAGTCGAGTATTGTTGTGAAAGTTTAGCAAGGGAATTATTTACTACTTAAACTTAACTTTTTAACTTAAGAAATGAATGATATACATGGAGAGATATTAAAGCAGATTCTACAATTACTATAATTTATTGTGAAATTCTTTTCCGATAATTTTTCCTATTATCATATTAAATAAAGCTATGTGATTATTTTTCGTATGTCTTTATATAGAATAATAGGACCCATGGCATAACGGATAAAGTGCTTGGTAAAATTCAGTTGTAATAGACACTTTTCTGGATGTTGAAGATTCAATCTTCAGTGCAGGTGATACTCAGAATAAAATTGTGAATTAGTTAGGATTTTTTATTGCTGACGTAACAAGATCATGCTATTTCTGTGGATTAAATAATGGGTCCCATTCAAAATTCCTCTCAGATTCCCAAGTTCCACAGAAATATTCTTTAGATTATTGTGGTGTTTCATTTGCATAGTCATGAAATAACCAGAATCCTTCATCAAATTCTGTCCCCGTGTAGACGATCAAGGCCAAACTGACGAGCTGTGAAAGTTGTTCTGAGTGACCAGAATAACCGTTGAATTTTTTTGAGACATTCCCTGATTGGAAAGGCCCAAAATGAACTCATATACCGGGGTTAACCTCGGTTAATTGCACCAGACCTAATATAACTTTTTTGTTATAACCACTTTTATTCAGTTATAATTGTGTTTTTGGGTCCTGGAAAGACTGATCAGAAAATCTTAGTTTTCTTAAACTCGAAAATGTGATGTCAGTCGTCATTTGGCATTGTTCGACTTGTTTTGTCTATGGTGTTTAACCTCTTACCCCTGCCTTGTCCCCAATCTTTCATTCGACCATGGCAATGATTCTGTTTTACATATCCTGGTTATTATCATGCACTCAGTATGACACCTGTTAAAATTTATACTAGCTAATTTAATAGCTATTTAATCATAGGGTCACTGATATGTAACAACTCTGGCCCCCAAAAATGTCTAAGCAACTCCTTCAACATTCTCTAGTCAGGTTGTCTCTGGAGGTTAGCAATAAACTAGCCCATTCTCAAAGAGAGATGGTAAAGCTTAAGAGAGTGGACCTCATAGGATTGTACTGAATCATACCTCACCACAACAGAGCAACAGAGCAAAGCCATCAGCTTCAGAGTGGCCGAAAATCTGCTGGATTGATTGTCAAAGACGTATCCTTGATTAGTATGCTCTGCATCTAAATGTGTAACGCAAACACATGCACATGCTGTAAACAAGCATACACGACTACGTAAGAAGTGTTTCCGAATTTTTAAGATGATGATTGATTATTCGTTTAATTTGGATTGACTACTGTTCTCATCTTGAGTGTCATTTTCCACAACGCCTCCGCCAACATAACTTCTAACTTTTTTTTAGGTGTATATTGTGACGTGACCTTTCTGAGATTAGCTTTGTTATCCGATCATGATAAGTTAATTTCAGAAAAAAAAAATCCTCAGGTTGCGTGGAAGGACGCGAGCAGCTATGCACCAGCCCATATTTTGTTGACTTCCTCTGCCAAAATGAGCATTTTAAATGGGGGTAAGAATTATCTGCTCTCCTCGACTTGAAACACGGACTCTAGGCTTGTGGTTTTATAAAATAGATGTCAGATGAATGAATGGATGTATTTAGCAATCAGCTGTTCTATCGCTGTAAGGAATGGTAGGTCAGAGAAATTTCAGCATATATTTTAACATGAAAAGACAACCAATTCAACATGTGCATATATATATATTCTTTTTCTGCATGGTTATCTTTTTATTTTATTTATAATAAACATAATCAAAGAACTATTTGGTAATAATATATACAAATTTCAAAAGATGACAATATATTTATAAATTTACAAGTGTATCTTCTCTCTTTCCTTTTTCCTTTCTCTTTGTATATATATATATATATATATGTATATATATATATATATATATATATATATATGTATATGTCTGGCATACCAAACTCAGTAAAAAAAAGAGAAAGACAAGTTTACAACAGAAATAATTTACGGAGTTGTGTCCCTTTCATTATCATCTCCTTTTATGTTTTTTTTTATAATAGAACAAGGGAGACTACTCCTGTTGATTTTCCCTTTTGTTTATTTTGTTTTTTTTTTCTTTTGGGGCGATATTTTTTTATCAAACTTTAGCGAGATTTCTGAGTTTTCGTCATTTAATAGTTTTCTTAAAGTGATCTGATATATTTCTATAACGGACAAATGAAAAGAGTAAAAGACAAACTGACCTTTATTTTATGCTGATTTACACCAAGTATGTTTTCCTTCATATTTCTTGTTTCTTTGTTTTTATCAGCGGAGTTGCTTAGACAAGTTCTCTCCTTGGAATCTCTTCTGCAACTAACTTGCGTCTCAATTCTTAGCAGTTAACTTTCTTCTGACGAGACACTGATTATATTTTTCTTTATTTTAAGTATATCAGCATTTTTTGTTTTGTTTTTTTTTTCATCGCTGTTGCTGTCGTTGTCATGATGCCAGTTCATTTGATCGTTTTATTTAATTCGTCCACATCTCGGAATTTTAACCATTAAATTTATTTATTTGTGTCAATATGATATTGACATATCTCAATATCACCACAATATTATGGAACTTGGAATCTTTTTATCATACTCAGGAATCTGCATGGAATTTCGAATGGAACCCGTTATTTAATCCACTGAGTGGGGGTTGGGGGATTCATGCTCTCGTTCCTTCAATCATAGCTGGGTTGAACTCCTATGTAATTCATAATTGTATTTTGTGTGTCACCTGCACTGAGGTTTGAATCTTCAAACTTCCAGAAGAGTGTAACTTTTTTACAACTGAATTTTACGAAGTCCTTTGTCCATTACGCCATAAGTCTGTGCAGATTACCGAGTTCTACAGAAAGATTCATGAGTTCAGCAAGAGACGTCTAAAGAAGATCGGAGACTACATCGACTGAAACGTTGTGAAAATAACACAAAATAATAATACGAATACTTAAAAAGTGTTTGAGTAATGTTATTATTATAAAACTTACAGTTAACAAAATAAAATAAAAAGGAAAATGTGATTTTGGAAAGTTAACAGTGAATAAAATTCTAATTTATGAAAACCAATAAATTATATTGGTCCCCTGATTTATCAGTGGTGTCTGTGCGTCCATCCATGCGTACATCTGTGTGTCAGTTAGACCATTGCCAGATAATCGTCCATTAGATTTTCCTGAAATTTTGCCACAAATTGTATTTCCTTAAATAGATGTGCACAGTAAAAAAATTTTTTGTGAAAATTCCCGTTGCATCCCAAGGGGCGCAAAAGAGGTCAAAAATGCCCTAAAATGGCCCAAAATTACACATTTGCCTCATAAGATTTTTCTGAAACTTGGCCAAAATGTGGAGCCCATTGTTCTTATAATAAAAATCCAGTATGGATAAGCCTGGCAAAATTCTGGTTCGCGACCATGGGGACTTTTAGTGGTAAAAACGATCCTTTTTGTGGCTCTTTTTAATATTTCTCAACAAAAATCTTGATATATCTGACTATATAGTGGTTTTTTATTCACCAAGATTTGCCATCCCATGGGGACTTTTGGGGATAAATGGGGGGAGCAAATACTGAACTTAGTCATTTTTTATGCCTCGTTCACTGTGCACTCACGGGGGACCATGCATACTTCACTTGTGTTTTAATATTTTTAAAAACTTTTGTTCACCACAAACAAAGCACATTATGACAAAAGGGGCTACTGTGAATTAGGGGCCAGTTTTATAGGCGCATCCTAAGCAGTGAGATGTTTGTTGTCATCACATTTAAAAGTCTGCATGTTGATACAGTCAAGAAAGCAGGGAGCAAGGAGGGAATTCCAAAGGTAAGGCAGTTTCGGGATAGTAACTATTATAACAGAAAGCTTTTCAGCATCTGGGGACTGCTACAGTGAAGAGGTGGGATTTTGCTAAATGATAGGTTGTCGGCGGTAATTACATCAGAAGAAGTATAATTGCTGCCAATTCGTCAGAACATATTCATCCGAAGTACTTTCAAAACAATCACAGGGATGAAACATTGTGGCGATGGGGCAGGGGCTGGAGTTTGGTAGACAGTGCTTGGCTTATTATATTAGAAGCTCTTTTTTTTTTTTAACCCTGTGTGAGAGAGAGAGACTGGTGGTTGGTAAACCATCCAGATGTGACAATACTCCATGCATGAATGAATGGTAGATTTGTAGCGACATAGAATACTGGCAGATGTGAAAAAATTTGTAGCCTGATAGAAAGAAACAACTTTTTTGCAGCAGCTTTAGCAGTATCTTCTATGTATGTATTCCAATTCGTTATTGTCTGCGAATGTTAGGCCGAGGAGTTTGATCGTTCAAAGATTAAAACCTTATAAAATAAAATATTATTCCTCCAAAACGACTCAAAAAGTGCAATAAAAGTATTAGTTTAAATAGCATATTACTTATCTTCAATCCAAAATGTTAGAGAAACAAGGTAAGACGTGGATTTGATGAAAGTGTTTCCGTGGAACGGATTGGATTCGAACTTGGCACATCCATGGTTTCAGTTCGCCTCTTTAACCACTTAGCTACCGTTATACTTTTAATATTTTTTTCGTTTAGAATTTAAATAATATGTTCTTTTTATTTCAATAAATAATCGATTAATAGTAAATATAATGCGTAAGCAACATACACACTCACACAAAACCCACACGTGCATTCACACACATACACAAATATTTGAAAAGTGATCACGCAACGTTAATTATATAAACACTTAAAACATAAGCAATTATATTATAAAGGTTAAAATATTATAAAAAATTTTTTTTTTTTAAATATTCCTGATTCAGCAATGAAGCGACATATCCATTTTCCCACGGTGAGATAACCTTACGTTACAATTTCATCGGCCGTTCCTTCTTATTGCAGCTCATGTAATCAATAGCACTCTTCAATCAAAAAGTAAAGTTTACAAAGTAATTAGCAGGACCCATTTTCCGGCGTTGCCCGGGATAAAATGTAAAAGAATTATTTAGCTATAAAAAAGAAAAATATCTGTACATTTGAATGTGTAAATGATAGTATTGTGAAGTCAGTATTTCCAAGAGTTGTATTTATTATCACGTAATGTAACGGCTTCTTTGTTTTAGCAAATAGGAAATATGAAGAAAACAATGGTGTAGTTGTTAACATTTACGGTTGTTTTATTTTCTTGAGAATATTTGTCAGACGCCATGTTGAATATGGTCAGCGGTGTTGTGTAGCTTTCTAAAGAATGATCAAAACTATTGTTAATAGCCATAGTTCAGTCCTGAAAATCAAGCATTCTAAAAATTTCTCATTCTTCAAATACAAGTGTGAAGCAAGAAAGAATTTAATTTAATCTGAGGGAGCATTTATTATTTATTATCGAGATCTAGTGCAATATGTATGAATTAGTATGAGGATGGAATTGACATAATAAGCAGTCATGTAAAAAGAATGACTAAATAAGGCAAGTAAAAACCCCACTTTCTATTTTCCTTACATTACAATGTCTATAGTGGGTTTGACCACTTGAACATTACTTAAGCTGTTTCAAATCCAAATTACTAGGGCACGTTCTCTTTTGATAGGTTTAAGTCGTCTGTCTGTTTTTTGTCTGTTGACAACCTGTCATTTCTTTTTCTATTGTTCCATTCTTGCCCATTAAATTGGCATCAACTCAGCAAATCTTTTGCTAATTTGACTTACTTTGAATTACAAATTGACACCAGTCCAGAGATTTGTGTTGCTTTTACACTCCCCCCCCCCCCAAAAAAAAAAAAAACGATTGAACATGTCTTCATAGATTTTAATTTTTGGGAATATTTTCCAGAAAAAAAAATAATCTCGCGGGTTTTCATTTGCAAAACTCTTTTAATACCAGAGACTGAAAGTGTATCCGATTTTATATGGCATAATCATTTCTGATCACTGAAGCTAAGCAACATTGAGCCTGGCCAGTATCAGATGGGTGACCATTTAAGAATACCAAATGCTGTAGATAGGAGAAATTTCGGCAGCTCCTGCATTCCACCTGGCCTCCAGCTGTCTCGACTATGTCCTGCTGCTGGATCAAGCTGGTTGAGACAAAAGAGTGAGGCTAGCTCTGCACAAACCAGCTTCACCTTAAACAATCTTCCAGTGTAAGTCATATATCATCCTTGGGATTATCAGATGGTCTTTGTCGAACAAACCGCGCAGATCTTAATTTTTTTTGGTGGGAAGGGGAGTGTTGCTGGAAAGAGTTTGAAAAGATGTGACTAACTTCACTTTTTTTTTATTCAATTTTCACAGTGCCACTTTGAAGCAGGGGGCTACTATCAGGGACTTAATTTGCGGGGTCATTATGAAGAGAGATAAGTAGAAAGATGTTTGTTAACATTACACTTGAACTTCTGCATATCATTGCAGTTGGGAAAGCAGAATCCCGGAAGGGAGTTCCAAAGACCCGCAGTTCTGGGGAAGAAACTATTGGAGTAAAAGGCTTTCTTGCACCTAGGGATCTCTACTGTAAAGGGATGAAACTTAGTAGCTTGTCGGGTTTGTCGGGGGTAGTTACGTCGGGGAGGTACAAGTGTTTGCAGTTCGTCAGAGCATTCACTTGCTGACATTCACCTAAGATGGGGGTGAGCTGACTCCTCCCATAGAATACACAGCATCCAGGATGGACACAGACCATGCATAATAGTCCACAGTGGCAAAAATAGTTATGTGCAGTCAGTCCCAAGACGAGCGTCAAACACTTTAGATCTGTAGACCAGAGTCAGGTTTGATATAAGCTTTGATGGTGTGTAACCACGTCATCAGCTGGTCTCCCTGGCATCGTTACCAATTTTGGAATAGTTCTAGAGCTATTGTTTCATGGATGAACTATCTTGTGTTGTAGCACACAGCGTGGCCAAACCAACAAAGTATTCTCTTTAAAAGAGTTTTCTTAATGGTGATGATGCTGCATTGCATTTAGATTTGTGTATTTTTTTTTATCCAAATCGCTCCAGACAAGATATGAAGCTACTTAATGTAAGGAGCTAAAAAAAAAAATAGTATTTCAAGGTAAAAAAAAAACTTGTCAATGATAAGATGATTAGATGAAATAGATTCTGACCCAGAAAACAGCAATTCTTCCCTTTTTGTCAGAAACATCGATCCTGGATCCTGGAATGTGAAGAGTAAAGGACAAAACAAGAGAAGCAAGAGTTATGCGGCTGCTGTAACTAGAAAGTAAAAATTTTGCCAACTTTCTTTTATATTGAATGACTAAAAAAATATTGAGTCGGTTTAAATACAAAAATTGATGAAGCCGTTTGAAAAAAAAAATTGGTATGAACAACACAGGTCAATATTTAACATAATTCTTGTGAAACAGATCGTTAACAGATTTGTTAAAATAAAGATATTCTGGTCAATGAAATATGGGAAATCTGACTTGATTTTATATATAAGAAGAAGATA
>NC_136500.1:72948721-73116221 GCF_053919585.1 Euprymna scolopes | reverse complement strand
TATATGTGTGTGCGTGTGTGTGTGTGTGCGTGTGTATTTACAGTCACTGTCTCTCTCTCTCTCTCTCTCTCCCTCTCTCTCTCTCTTTATATATATATATATATATATATATATATATATATATATATATATATATATATATATAAACTTTGGCTCACAGATCGTCTTATGTTCTCTGTTTTTAGTGGGGCATAAGAATCTTTTACCAAAATTGGCACAATTGACGTTCAGAACACTCAAGATGACTGCCAGTTTTCAAGATGGCTGCAGAAGCAAACCTGACAACTTTCAATTTTGGTGCTTGTATCACGAAGTGAAAGATTTAATGGATAATGCCATCCTTTTGTTACTTAACCGATTATGACGTCATAAAAATATATTTTTAATATTACCCATTTGTTTTAGTGGATAGTATTATTCTTATGTGACATCATTCTATTAAGGATCTACTCAGCGTTTTTCAACTGTTTTAGTAGATGACATCAATCTCTTATTGACGTAACCTTTTCTGGCGTCATAAAGGGTCTTACGGTGTCTTTTGAATATTTTACTGGCTGGCATCATCCGTTTGTTACAGCATCCAATGTGCACGGAGACAAACAAAAAACAAACAGCAATTTGAACGCAACCTTTCTCCTTATCTGTCACTTCTTTCTCGCAGACGTGATGTTGCTAGCCTCGATCTTTTTTTTATAAATACTATTATGGCATGTTTTTCAGAATTGTCTGATTTATTCTCTGCTTCCTTTGTTCCAGCTCGTTTGAGTCGTTGGTCTTGTGGTCTTTTTTTTTTTCTTTTCCTTTTTTTTACAAAAGAGTCACCACTTATCAAGGCCCAAATGCCATTCAAAGGATAATGTTTAGTGAGTGTGCAGTGGTCAAAAGGAACATGTCGTTGTAATCATTAGTAGTGGAAATTTGGTAAATTGGATTATTTAAGGGAATCATCAATTTTCCATAATAGTATTTCTTAAAAGGACTGAGACTAGCAGCATCAGGTCTATAAAAAAGAGGTTGCAGAAAAGAAGAAAGGGTGGGGCCAATTAAGTTATAGATACGTTTCTGAATCTTGACAAGGGCCTTCAGATGGGACAGAGATTCACAACCCGAATAAAGGTCTGATAGTAGTTTTTTGCAGATATAGAGTATAGTCTTAAATCTGAAAAAGTGTTTGGAGCAAAAGAGAAAACCGTCTTCACAAGAAGCAGAAAGAGCAATGGATCTAATGTATAATCTGCAAGAAAGATTTGATGAGAGAGAAAGAACAAAGAGTTTTGGAGTCGAGTTCTCCTTAAGCATATCTATGAAATTTCCAGAAAGACAAGAGACACGCCTACGATTGAAAGACATGGGCTGAGTCTTCATCGGATGAAGTGAAACAAGCCATTTTGTGTCCTAATCTACAATTGAACTCGAGTCAATTTCTAGATCAGCTGCATATTCCAACTGATCTCAGGGAGATGGACGAGAAGAAAAACCAGAATATAGAATGGTATCATCAATATAATCTTCTGAATTTTTGCACAGCAGCAATAGGCAACAATACTTTATGCGTTTAATTCAGTTTCATTAGTGACAAATGTGTGATTAGTTTTTATTCTATTCTGACCAGTTATCTCAAGGTTCGGTACTGGGGTATTGTACGAACCGGATCTCGCTACTGTTGCATATTAAGGACCGGATTTCTCGTAAATGTCCGGTATGGCTAGACCAACAATGGTGGGTACTTGTGCATCTATGTTATTGCACTGAAATAGCGTTATTATTTAGAAACCCATTCTTAACATGAAGAGGGGAGAATGTTTTGGAATTATTCTGTATATTCACCTAACAATTTAATAAACAAAAATATCATAAAAATTGAATTTAACTTGAAAATACTATTAAAAATACTAAGAAGAATAATTTGGATGAGTTTCCGAGCGATTTTAGCGACACTCGATATATTCCACGCCAGGTGCTGATCGAGGCCGAGCGGACATTTACGAGAAATCTGGTTTATAATTGCACAATTACCGACTTCCGGTTCATACAACGTAATATTTGAGACTTCATGCAGTTTTTCTCCTTTCCATCTTAGCCGGTTCTTTTGGTGTTTTTTTTTTTTTTTTTTTTTTTTTGTATTTTTGTTTTTTTTTTGTTTTTTTTTGTATATTTGCGAACGTCTTGTAAATATGTTGTTCACATATCTACGTATTAGAAAGTTTTACATGTGAGCATATTTTAATGCATAACTTTGAAGCACAAATAAATCCTGGTATATTTTCGTAAGTAATTCTCTTTGATGGTGTGCTACAACGAATAAGAAACGGATAAATGTTATAACATGAAAGAAAGAGAAGGGAGGACATATTAAGTTATGTAACTAGTTTAAACAGTTAAAAGTTTTTATACAGTCTTAAAGAATAAAACCAACACAAAGTCAAGTATCTCGATTCCTTTGTGTTCTTAAACCAAAGGAAATGGTTGATTGTTGAATTGCGCCCCCGTTGTATCAAAGTACCTGCAGAATGTCTTCTTGGTTCTTCCTCTTCTCTTCTCTCTCCAATAATCGAGCACAGCATATAATAACAAAACTCTAAAGCACGTCTGACAGCACTGACTTCTGCCAACAGTCTCCCCCTCCTCTTAACAACACAGGCTTTTTATATCGCAAAATCGTTCACCTCTATTTGCATATTCTTCTAACTCACGTGATCACTACTCTATAAATAAGAGTCTTGACCGTTTCTTTTCTTTCTTTTTATTTATTTTCGGTGTCCGACCCGCACGTGGTCTATCCAGGTAAGTCACGCATTTCTCCACACTCCCCCCTGATCTCATGATCACAAACAGGACATGCGGGCAATCGTCGTTGGCGGGTACTCCTTCAGAGAATCGGGGGCAGCACTTCCTCATTGCTGTTTTCTTCATTACCACCATCATTACTACCAGTCTGTTCCATTATCCCGTCTCGTGGTTCCATAGGCGGTGTCTCACAATCAGGGCAGGGGGGCAGTATCCGTCTTTGTCGGGTACTTCTCCGAAGAATCGGAGGCGTCATCTCCTCAGTGTGTTCCATCATCTCTTCTCGCGGGGTTTCGCAATCATGGGGGGTGGGCAGCATTCGTCTCTGTCGAGTATTTCGATGAGGCATTACTTCCTTGTGTCCATTGCTCTCATCACTATTGTCATCGGTATGTCCCATCATTCCCTCGTCTGGTTCTGTTGGTGGTGTTTCTATGCTCACCTGAAGGGGCAGTAAGTGATCAAGATCATCTCTGAACGGTGTGTGATCCTCCTCATCGTCCTCAGAATCAGAAGAGGTATAACAAGGGCGGATATGTTTTACGTGACGTGGTATGCCACCAATCAACATGGTCTGAGGACATGATTTCGTCTATTTTTCCCCGGAAAAATTTCGTAGTGCACCCAGCATTCGGGGGTTTTATCCAAACAAGGTCTCCCACCTGATATGGTGTATTGACAACACTCACCACTGATGGTATGGCATCAACTCCTTTCACACACTGTTCATATTGGTAAATCCCATTGGCTGGTGCAGTTGCTGGTGTTGCATTGTCCTTGGGTGTTATATTATACCAGTACACAGCTTCTGGAATAGAGCACTGCATCCTGGCTGCAATTCTTTTGATGGTGCGGTGACATCGTTCTGCTATACCATTACCCTCGGGATAATATGCACACCGATAATGCATTTTAATCCCCCATTCGTGCACGAATTTCTGAAATTCTTGACATCGAAATGTGGTGGCATTATCAGTCAGAATTTCAATCGGGGCACCACGTTCAAAAAAGACGGCTCTCAACTGTCGTATAATGCTGGCTGCATCCTGTCGTGTCAACAGGCACCATATTGTGAAACGCGTCGGGCCACAATCCGTCATGGTCAAAAAAATGTTTGTCCCCATAATGTGTTATGTCCATCCCTACTCGCTGCCAGTTGCCCTCCACCTCGAGCTTCCCTTTTTGCCATTGGGATGGTGCCGGATCAATTCTCTGACACTCTTCACACGAACGTATGGCTGCTTTCACTGATGCTTTTGTAGTTGCAGGGCATACTCTTCGGACAAAATATGCAGTCCTCTGAATTCCAGGATGTCCACTCTGCTGGTGTATCATACGGATCTGGTCAGGTGTTAATTGATCCATTACAGTCGCGCATGTTTGTTGTTGAAGATCGGATCCCTGCCTCATTGCATCGATCCACCTCTTTGGTACTCGAGTCAAGCTATCAGCCAAATTCTGCATCGACGAGACTAACGTAATGTCTACCTGTAAGCTGTATTCGTCAACTAGACGCTTAATTATTGCTAGTCTCCTTCGTACTAGCATTTCACTTGCAGCTCTAGTCTTAACTCGAGCCTTTCCAGTCAAGGTGTCGGTTAACCAATGGTAAACACACAATGAGTCAGTGTGGAGATGCACAACATTAGTCTGCCATTGCAATGCGAGATTAAGACCTTTTAACGTGGCATCAAGTTCTGCCAAATTTATATGTTGGCCATCATTTTTCGGACGAAGCCAGCATGCATCTTCCACAACAACACCTAGTTGCTCCAACACGACATCTGTAGCCAACGAACTTGCGTCAACCCATGCATTTAGTTCGTTTCCAGACACTTGCCACTCACCCCGGGCAGGGTCATTCCTATGCACTCTGGACAACATTTCAGCCATCATTTGTTGGAGAGAATCATCATCCACAACATCGTCCCATCCTTTTGTTACTGTAGTCACTCGTCTTTTCACCACTCCTGTTGCCGATCGGAGCCATCCACAGACAGGTAGATGTCCTACCAATTTACCACAGATGGAAAATACAGTACGTCTTGTTAATACATTGGGTAACTTTGGAAGTGGGCTCCCTCGCTTCCATCGCAACGTATTGCCCTCCTCCCAGACCTCTAGGCCTAGCACGGGCACTCCATCCTTTAGGCACTCAGGGTCTTTGCTTATTAACCCAAACGCTTTCAGTTTTATTCGAACTGCATCCGCAGACATTATGTCCTCATTAACATAGATGTCATCCATGTAGGCTGAAGCAGCTTTTGCTGTGGTCTCATCCTGCATCAAAACAGTTTTAATAATGGTTGTCATAATCAAGGGTGCTACGTTTAGGCCGAAACCCAAACATTTCAAACAATATAGTTTTCCCTTGAGTAATACTGTCTGAAATGGCCATAATGACTCATGGACACGTATCTGCACGTAGACCCTCTTTAGATCCAGAAGTGCTACATTGCTCCCTTTTTGACGCCACTCTCTCAGTTTAGCAGCGCACACATCTGCGTTTCCGGTAAACGCATCAACATGCCGATTCAACTCTCGGTAATCCATTACGGGACGAATTCTTTCTTTGGTAGGTTGTTCAACAGCCATGAGCGGAATTAATCCCTTGGGTGGTCTCAGACGTTCCTGTGGGTATGGTATTAACCAACCATTGTCAATCCATATCTGAAGTTCTTCTTCATATGTGGCCCTATTCTTAGTAGAAACTGCATACTCTGGAATCGTGTTGCACAGCCGATCTGGTTCCTGGCCCATGGCCCATTTCCACTTTGCAGTCCACACCCTTTAGTTGTCATCAAATGTAGCACAGAAGTCCTTTTCTTCAATAGACATGGCTGCACAGACGTCTTTCCCTTCTCCAAGCCTGATACCTCTAGCTGCTGTGATTGTAACGCCTCCTAGTGCTTGTATTGCATCAATTCCAAGCTACATGTCGTAGCCAAGGGGTTTCTCCTGCATCACCAGAACGTCAACTTTAGCTGTGTCACCCTTCTCAGTACAGATTGTGACTGTCCCTTCACCACAACATACTCGTGATAAGCCATTGATGGTCATAACGCCGACTGGGTTCCTCCGCCACACCGGACAGCAATGGTCACTAACTATAGACCGGGAACACCCCGTGTCTATAAGTGCTGAACACTGCACATCATCAAGTTTAACGCTAATGACAGGCAATCTTGTGTTTATTGGTTGGCAGGAGGCAAGGGTAGCGATAGTACCTTGCCCCCAACTTCGTTTCCCGAACAGTTGCGAGATATGTGCCCAAACTTATTGCAGCGATAGCATTGCACTGGTCTCTTTGATTGTGGATATACACCTCTCCTATCAGTGCGGCACTCTTTAGCAAAATGATTGGCCTCCCCACATTTATAGCACACTGGGGTGGCATGCTTATTACTATCTGGGAGAGAGTCCACATTGCCTCCATGTCGAAAACGAGCTGCTGCTGCAATTGGTTCCTGTTCCTTACAGATGTTTCGAGCTCGGGCCAATAACTCATCAGTTGACAATTCATCAATTCTTGATGATGCCCGCAACAGTTTACTGACCTCCTCGGGTAGGCTTACCAAAAAAGCACAGCTTAATATTTTATCGTTGACCCCACCAAACGGTACAGATAATTTTCGCAGGTCGGCTAGGTACACGTCGACTGTTTCTTGGGTTGAAGTCTCCGGCTCGTGAACTGTTGCCACACAACAAATGGATCTGTACCAAGCGCTGTATACAGGCTCTGCTTGATTTCATCCCAGTCTGGTTCATCCCCGAGTTGTTGGTAGACTGCATAGGCCCCTCCGGTTAGCCTCAAAGGGATAACTGTGGCTGGTTCTTTAATTTTGCACAGTTTACAGATTTTCTCTGCCTTCTCAATCTATTCGACGACAGCCGGTCCAGTGGTAGATCCGTCGAACTCGGGTATTAAGCGAATGTCGAATCTGTCCATTTTTAGTCACCGCACACCAAGCGCCGAAATAGCTTAAAACCAACACAAAGTCAAGTATCTCGATTCCTTTGTGTTCTTAAACCAAAGGAAATGGTTGATTGTTGAATTGCGCCCCCGTTGTATCAAAGTATCTGCAGAATGTCTTCTTGGTTCCTCCTCTTCTCTTCTCTCTCCAATAATCGAGCACAGCATATAATAACAAAACTCTAAAGCACGTCTGACAGCACTGACTTCTGCCAACAGTCTCCCCCTCCTCTTAACAACACAGGCTTTTTATATCGCAAAATCGTTCACCTCTATTTGCATATTCTTCTAACTCACGTGATCACTACTCTATAAATAAGAGTCTTGACCGTTTCTTTTCTTTCTTTTTATTTATTTTCGGTGTCCGACCCGCACGTGGTCTATCCAGGTAAGTCACGCATTTCTCCACAAAGAATAACGAAAATTCTTTCATCTTCATATCTTTTTTTTAAGGGAGTCACCACTTATGAATGCCTGAAGGCCACTCGAGGATAAGAGTTGAGGGTCGCTTTAGACTAAATCTTGAAATGGAAGGAATCACTGAGTGTTTTGAGTGTTTACGTATTTTATTTATTTACTTTTTTTTACTATTGAGCCATCATTTACCATGTCCAAGAACTATTTGAGGATAAGGATTAATGAAACTGAATGATTTTCACCTAAAAGACGAGTAACACTATGCAGGTACCAACATTGATCGATGGCATTAACTGCATTAGATTTCTTATGTAACGTTTTATGATAATAATTTGTTGACATTCGATTTGAAAGACAACTCTGTTATAATCATTAGGAAAGCAGTCTTATGGTAATGTGTTCTAAAGACGATGGTAACGTCTTCTCAAAGAAGCTCTGTTCATGGGAGTTCTGCCTAGCACTAGGCAGATAGTAGGTGAAAGGAAAGTCTTCCATTGTGGTGGCGAACTGAGTTCTTGCTGCGAATGTCTTACCAGGAGGAATCTAAAAGTTGGAGCTCAGTCGAGCACCTTTCCTGGAAATAATGATAGAGTAGTGAGAGATTAGAAACATCGATGCTTACACAGATAAGGGCGCAGGTGAAAATCTCAATTCCAAATAAATTCCCAGAAAATTCTTTGATATATTTACATATCATACAAAAATAGAAGTCTACACCAAAAATTAGGACACATTATCAAGTAGAAAGCACTTTGTGTGTGTGTGTGTGTGTGTGTGTGTGTGTGTGTGTGTGTGTGTGTGTGTGTGTGTGTGTTCGTTCCCTATGGACTCTGAAATGGCTGGTTCGATGTTTTTTAAATTTCACATAAATGTACTTTATGTGTCTGGGAGTTTTTTGAACAGATTTGTATCTGGATGCCTCTGATAATTATCAGAAATCAATACTCGAATAAAGTCTGCTTAAAGAAGGATAGTTTGATTTTGACCAAAGTTAACACCTTCATACAGTCTAACATCATAAGTGCATTTGAAAAGTTTTATCACTGCACATGGAGAAGAATTCGGTATTTAGAATCAATAGTAGGTTTTTTGATAAGATAGGGGCGCATTTAAAATCAGTGTTTCTGTTTAGAGCACACTTGAATCATGATACTTGACTTTTGCATGTTGAACCATTATATAATAGGTTCGCTACAGTGCAATGTAAACGACAATATATTGTGGACTAAGTCGCTGTGGGGAGGCATGTGAAGCTTCTTCCCAGTGCCCCACAATGGGTCCCCAATTAGAGCTGGCAATCAATTGATTTGATTGCAGAATGAGTTATTTCACCGATTTTGATGACAATAAAGATATTGGAAGTGTGAAACATTCATTGATCCTCATTTAGTCCTGGGCAATGCTGGGTCTCCTTGCTAGTTAAAAATAGGAAATCAGTTTTATTTTATTTTCCGATCTGTCATTGATTAGATCGAAATACCCATAAAGCAAGGGGAGATAAATCCGTTTGTCATTTAACTAAGTAATAATGAATGGCGGATTGGCAAAATACTACTACAATTCTACTCAAATAATTTTTTCCTAATTTTTGGTGAGGATACTTATTTTTTGCATGATATGTAAGTATGTCGAAAAAATTTTATTTGGAATGCGATCTTCACTTGCGCCCCATACTTTAGAAGCACCATAACGTCATTTGATTGTAGTGGCAAGCTGAGTTCTTGGTTCAGATGTCTTACAAGGACGAATCTTTCATGGAAACAATGCTAGAATAGTTAGAAACTAGCAGCATCAGCGCCTACACAGACCGGGGCATGGGTGAAAAATTTCAGTTTCAAATAGATCAACAGGAAATATTTTTAATATACTTATATGTCAGGAAAAAGTAGGTATGTACACCAAAAATTAGGGGGAAAATATCATGCAGAATTGTAATTAAAAATAAAACTCAGTTTTGTCGTATTTTGCTGATTCGTCATTGATAAAAAGCAGAAATCACACAAAACAGGGGGAGATAAGTCAGTCTGTCATTTAATAAAGTAATAATGAATAGCCAATTGACGAAATACGAAAACTGATTTTTATTTTTAATTAAACTTCTAACGTTTACTAATTTTTAGTGAAGATACTTATTTTTGTATAAATATATGAAAGAGTATTTATTTATTTGCGAACTGTTATCCTCAGTCCAAAGGATTCCAATAATAAAATATATCCTAGAGGTTTTTTTACTTGGAATGCAATTTTCACCTGTGCTTTATACTGTTGAAGCACTACATCTCTTACTCCTGGATATGATCTTAAACTATATCCGATGGTGAGGCCCCAGCTTGCGGGCTTTGGGAAGTGTGGAGCCACCCTTTAATTGCCGTTGCTCCCAGGTCCACTCTGACCCGGAGTGGTAGTACCTGTTAGGGTCACAACTATGGGTTAAATAGAAACCGACTTTAAAAAAAAAAACAAATATACTCTATTAAAAAATTGTTCTTACAAAATCGCTGGATTCGGCATTAAATAACCTGAAAAGATATGCCGCAAAAAAAAAAAAAAAAACAACCAACCAAGTACATCTCTTCTGTGAGGAAAATGCTGTAAGGAAAAGATGAAATCATTCTCCACTAGATTGTGAAGTCGATTTTGTACTGTGTCAAATCAGGAAAGCATTTTTGTATGCAGCACTTCCTTAGATGTGTCAGCAACATTCCATATCCTAGGACTATCTGAGTCTTTTTTTTTTTTTTTTTATCTAATTGTATTATTATTTTATTTTTCTGTTTTCTTTTTCTTTTTTAGGGGCTGCCTATTGTTGTGGTGAATATCTGGACCAGTGCTGCTTTTATTCTCAAATTTACCAATTTTGGTGTAAGTTATTCCCTTTTTTATTCTTTCGTTCTAAAGAGTGGTCTGAAAATATTATATTTTTTAAACCAAGCAGCCACCACTTATCAAGGCTCAAATGCCACTCAAAGATAAGGATTAAATGAGTATCAGGTTGATGGTGAAGCACCACTATGGTGATTGGTAACAACAGCGGTGATTGGGCAGAATTTGATTATTTAAGAAAGTCTTGATTGATTTTAAGAAAGTCTTTGATTTATTTTGAAAGTCTAATCAACTTTATATAGGACTAGCCTTGCTCGGGTGTTTGTAGGTGTGGGTTGAGCAAAAAGACAAAAAACTTTTTAGTAGGCAGGCAGGATCGAACCCGTGACGCAAAGGCGGAAAGAAAATGGAGGTGCGTGTAAGGATGTCGATTGAGCAAAAAAAAAGGGAAATTGCGAGTGCAAAAAAAAAAAAAAAAAAAAGTGGTAGTTGGCAGGCTCGAATCCGTACCACAAAGGAGGAAAAGAAAGTTTAAAAAAAACAAAAAACGTGACGCATTTGCTGTTGCGCCCATCGCCAAACCGGAAGTGATGTAGGTTTAAATTAAGGCTAGACAATCGAAAAGAGGCGATAACTTTCGAAAATATATTGGCAAAAACAGTGCCCCGCCTCCCTACAGAAAAGTGCCCAGTTGAGTGTGAAGGAATTAATATTTTTGGCCAATTTTTCGATATCTGTCGTCCGAAGGGTTGAGCTCCAAAATGATACCTATTTTGTGAAAACCTGTCGCCTCTGTCGAAAGTTTTTGCGAGACATACAAATATACATACATACATTAAAACAGGTGAGATTTATATTATAAACTATCTGGCAGCCCGGCGTTGCCTAGTCCTACAATACACTTAAACATGATATTTTAATTTATGCAGATTGCATATGTATTATTATAGAATCCATCCTCTATTGATTATTATATATTATGGGGAATAATTTGCCCGGTGGACTAATTCATAAAAAAAAATAAAAAAATAACGTGATAATGTTGTTCATCAAATTCAGTGTGTGTTTGTTTACACTATCATGTCAGCTAATATTTGGATTTGATGATCTTAAAAATAGTCTTTCTTCTCTTATAGATATAAAAGAATGTTTACAGGGGTACGTTTACACCGGCTAAGGTTACACTGGTGTAACGTAAAATATTTCCCTGTAAAAATTTTTATCTATAAGAGAAGACTATTTTGAAGATTGGACTTTTTCGATTTTGGATACTTATCAGACGAATTTCTGTACAAAACATATTTAAGAACACTGCCAGAAATATAAATTACCTTTGTGTGAAATTTGCAAAAGATAGACTCAATCGTTTTGGAACCTATGAGAACTCTCACGCACACATACAAAGTGACTTTTATATAATAGTAGACATGCTTCTTTTTTTTTTTTTAAATTGACAACTCGATTTTCTTTAATTGTTGATCTGGAAACTATCGGTTATTTTGAGTTCAGCTTGGTTTGTCATTATGAAGAGACTGACACCTGAGCAAAGTTTGCAAATTGCAAATTGGAAATGATACGATCAATTTACTGGGAGAAAAATTTTATGAAAAAATAATTTCACAAAATGGATTTGTCAACTAGCCGTTCCATTCATATGATTTCATCCTTTTTCAAGTAGGGAAACCTTTTTCAAGTAGGGAAATTATTCAAATCTTTTTCAAGTAGGGAAATTATTCAAACCTTTTTCAAGTAGGGAAATTATTCAAACCTTTTTCAAGTAGGGAAATTATTCAAACCTTTTTCAAGTAGGGAAATTATTCAAATCTTTTTCAAGTAGGGAAATTATTCAAATCTTTTTCAAGTAGGGAAATTATTCAAATCTTTTTCAAGTAGGGAAATTATTCAAACCTTTTTCAAGTAGGGAAATTATTCAAACCTTTTTCAAGTAGGGAAATTATTCAAACCTTTTTCAAGTAGGGAAATTATTCAAATCTTTTTCAAGTAGGGAAATTTTCTTTTTCTTTGACATCGTCCTGTTTGGTGTTTTTTATGGCCACGAATCTCTGATGGAATGAGATTTCTGTTATATGTAAGTCCGAGGGTATGATGCGGGCTCGCGTTTAAATTTTTTTGTTTTTTGGAATCCTTTGAGATGAGGCTTCGGGGCCCGTACCACAGTAGATAGAGGAATTAAATCTCTATTGTTCCAGGTGAGCATTGTTGAAGATACTGGTTTTAATTCTACTCCAGCAGTCCAGAGGATTAGTTTGCTAAAACGTGGTGAGACAAAAACTATGGAAAGCAGTAATTACTGGGGATACAGTTAAGAGACTTAGCATTCCTATCCCATCACGATAACCACATGAAGAAGGCCAGAGGATGAGTTGGCCGAAACGTGGTTAAACGACAACTATGAAGATGAGCATAACAGTCCTCAAAAAAATAAATACATAAACTACATATCTATATATTAATACGGTAGCGTGTGTTATTTTGTGTATCACGCTTACATCTTTTTTGTTCTGAGTGACTGTCATTTAATTGTTACTAGCAGGAGTACCCGGCGTTGCCTGGGTGTTTCGAGATGTGTGTGCTCAGGCGGGGTGGGGGGGGGGCGTTAATCAAAACATAAGAATAAGCGAAGTAAATATTTAACAAAAAAAACACAAGAAAAACTAACGTAAGGCAAACGAACGATGTTAAATGTAAAAATAGGAAAAACAAATAAAAGAAAACGCGAAAAAGAAAAAAACAGAAAAAGGAACGTTAAAACTCTTTAAAAAAATCTGAAAAATAAAAAAAACCAAAAAATAACCCTGTTTCAATATTAAAATTTAAAAAAGCGAAAAAAAAAGACATCTCACACCACTATTTGAACCAAAAAGCTTTAGATAATGACTCTGCACTCTAAGCAACTAAACTAAGACGACGTCGACGAAATTGTGTTGTTTTTTCAAATATTTAAAGTAAATCATGTTCCGACGTCGTATGACGCATGCGTAGAAGCCAACTTGTCATGAGAGGACGGTTTTTGCTGACCCCTCCCTGTAGAAAACTGATGATTTTAGGGTGAAGAAATTAATGTTTTTGGACAATCTTTCGATATTTGTCGGGCGAAGGTTAGAACTTTAAAATGATACTGATCTCGTGAAAATCCGTGACACATATCAAAAGTTTTTGCGAGACATACAAACACACATACATACATACATACATACATACATACATACACATATTTTCGCTTTTATATATATAGAAGATGACTTTCCATTTCTTGTAATAAATAATTTTACCAATAATTCTTCATAAATTTTGGTTTCAGTTTCGATTATAGCTGATGACACTCAAGGCATCTATTTTTTTATAATAGTAATTTTGTCAAGTTTTCCTCATAAGTTTTGGTTTCGGTTTCAATTATAGCTGAAGGAACTCAAGTTCAATTTCGATGCAAGCTGATGCACCCAAGTCATATGGACATATTTTTAAAATTTTTGCAATCACCACTTTATAATATATAAGAATCGATAGAAAATTGACTCTATAGTAATATATATGAAATCTGCATAAATTTAAATATCATATTTAAGCATATTTTATGACATGCTGGGCGTCCTTGCAGTTTTAACAAAAGAACTACAATAATATCAGGGCGAATCAGTTTACGCTGAACATCCAGAGAATGCCAACATCAATATATTACATGTGAAAGAGCCCTCTGTGGAATTTCCACAGGTCCCGCTACTTTGTATAATAAAAATATTTTTGTGTGATTTATTTTAATTTAAAGTTCGCCGCCTCTAAAAAAAAAAAGTATGCTTTATATTAGACTAGCCTGGATGCCTGGTGTTGCCGAGGTATTTGGAGGTGTGTGTTGAGCAAAAATAAAAAAGTTGTAGTAGGCAGGCAGGCAGCCAGGCTCGAACCGAAGGCGGAAAAAAAAAACGTGGAGGTGTGTGTAAGAGTATTGGTTGAGCAAAGAAAAAAAAAAAGAAAAATTGCAAGAGCAAAAAAAAAAAAAAAAAAGGAATAGTGAGCAGATTCAAACCCGTAACATGCAAGAGGAAAAAGAGGTGAATAAAAAACCGCTCTTATCAATGTGCCTACCGCAGTTATGACGTCACGGACAGTTGAAATAACGCCTCTTATGCGACGTCGTTTACGCGAGGTTTGAATAACTTGTAAAAAACGTCAGCAAAAGAAACGACCCTCCTTATAAAAAACTGCCCAATTGAAGATGAAGAATTGATGTTTTTGGCCAAATTTTGCAATATTTGTTGTCCGAAAGGTCGAGCTTCAAAAGGATATTGATCTTGTGAAAATCTGTCGCCTCTGTCGAAAGTTTTAGGCATACATACATACTTACATTTAAACAGACAGGTGAGATTTATATTATGGATATGTCACTTTTTCCTTTTTTCTTTTCAAGGGTTTTGGTTAATCTGGGCCGGCGTCTTCTTTGTACTTGCCACCTGTTCTTACCTGTGTTGGCGACAAAAAACAGAACAGAATTTATTGAATCGCCAACAAAACAACCCCGCGATTTCAGTGCCTCAGTCAAATCCAAGTTCGTCTTCGAGTGGTGCAGGGATGCCACCTCCTCCACCTTATCAAAATTATCAGACATACGATATTCCAGGGCAACCACCCGTAGTAATGCCTGTTCCTCCTGCATACGAAGAAGTAAGTCACCATCTTTCTTCTCTTGTTTTAATTTTCTTATCACTTTGTTTTTCTTGAGGATGGGTCATTTTGCCGGATGCCAAGCATTCTCTCATTAGTTTAGTTACTCCAACCGAGAGATCTTTTTAAGATTCTAACCGTCCCTTTAAGTGCTATTGTTTGTATTTCTTTTGCACTTGGTTCATTGGGTATATTCGCCAGATAGTTTTTGAAACTCTTTTTCATTAGCCCGGTTGCTCCTATGATGACTGGTATAATTGATACCTTCTTAAGATTCCAGTTTCTTTTTATGTCGTACATAAGTCCTTGGTATTTTGTTATTTTCTCCCTCTCTGCTCTGTTAAGGCCAGCATCATAAGGGACGCTTACTTCAGCTACGGTTGCCACATTCTTCTACAATGCATACGTCTATGTTTTTTAATTGAATATTCCTAAACTAGGCATTGTGTTTAACGGCAAGTTCCATTTTTTTTTTTTTTTTTTATATGTAGAGAAGGTGGTCCAAAGCTTTTGGTAATCCCACCATGAAGTAATAGCAATAAAGAAAAAAGTAATATAGCAATAAAAAAAATCTCATGTTCTGGTTTTACTTTAAGAACAATAAGGAAAAATATGATTACTAGAATAATAACAGAATAGGAGAATAGAAAGTGGAGCTTGGTTCTACTTTTGGCAGTCATGTAATTCTTGTTTCTCTTATTTTATCATGCTATGAGCAATTTTTCTGACAAAGAGGGGAAAATTAATTTTTCTGAGTAAGAATCTATGTATCTAATTTGAAATAATATTTTTATTAGCTCCTTACATCACATACAACGAAAACAGTCTTCTGTGGATTACTATATATATATATATATATATATATATATATATATATATATATATATATATATATATATATATATATATGAGCAAACAGTTAATGAAATATGTTAAAAAACACTTTGAAATGAGTTAAAAACATATTTAATTTGAAAAGGAAACACTAGATAAATGAATAGTCCTTAATCCGCGGAGTTTTGAAGAAATACTCTCCTTCTCATCAGAGGGTAGGAATTAGCAAAATGCGGGATCGGATTTTGCATGCAGAAGTATTTGATGAAACAATAAATAAGTCAAAGATCTTACTTGAAAACAAAATAAGTTAAGCAGAGGGAATACAAGTAAGATCTTTGACTTATTTATTGTTTCATCAAATACTTCTGCATGCAAAATCCGATCCCGCATTTTGCTAATTCCTACCCTCTGATGAGAAGGAAAGTATTTCTTCGAAACTCCGCGGATTAAGGACTATTCATTTATCTAGTGTTTCCTTTTCAAATTAAATATGTTTTTAACTCATTTCAAAGTGTTTTTTAACATATTTCATTAACTGTTTGCTCATATTATAAGCTCTATTTCCTATTTGGTATTATCGAGCTTTTATATCTGGCTAAGATAAGTTTATAAATATTAATTCTTTAATATTTATAATTTACTTTAATTTTACCATCTTGGATCATTTTGGTAAATTCAATTGTAATTTTCATTTTATATATATATATATATATATATATATATATATATATATATATATATATATATATATATATATATCGGCGCTACTTCAACATTAATTAAGAAAAGAATATCAAACCACATTTCTTCTTTTAACAACCATAATTCTAATAATAACAACCAAGGAACTTCTCTAACCACTTTAATTAAAAAACTTAACTCTAACAATACTCCCTTCTCAATCAAATGGACTATTATAAAAAAAAGTTAAGTCTTATGCTCCAGGCTCTAAGTCATGTCGCCTCTGTACAACCGAAGCTATAACTATAATTAATTCCCCTCAAAGTAACAATATAATAAATTCTAAAAATGAACTGATCTCTTTCTGTAAACATAAGTCCAAATTTAATTATGGCAATTTTGAAATTACATAGTTATTACTTTTACCTTTTATATAGATACTAGCGGGGGTACCCGGCGTTGCCCGAGTGTTTGTTTCCGGGATGGGGGGAGTTTTAAAAAATGTTTTGGTAGGTAAGTAGGAAGGATAAAACCCGGAGTCATGAGTAAAAGTAGGAAAATAAAGTGTAAAAAAAAACAAACATCTGCAACATTAACAGTTCGGCCACCAAGAAAAGTCCATTCCAGTTGTTTAGGAAAAAACCAAAAAAAAACGACTACGGTAGGTCGGCGCGAACGTGAAAATATAATGTGAATTGTCCAGCACGCTAACCACTACGCCACAGAGCACTGCAGCTTAGTTTAGTGATTTTATAATAACTTCACATGAAAGAACTACGAAGCCAAACCGGTGTTCTCTTCTCAACTGTTCCTTGTGAACGATCCCCAAACGGTGTTAAGTGGTGGCAGGGGGAGGAGGAATTTATTAGAGAGAAAATATTTTACCACTTCCATTGATCTTAACCAGTTTTGGCCGTGACTTCTCAGCAGAAAAAGTATAGAAATCTAAGATTATCGAGGAATTTGAGAAATAATAAGCCTATAACACACCTCAGATATTGTTCTGCCGTTTGTGCATATTATATTTGCATGAGATATCTTGATTTTTAATCCTATTAAGGTCAAAATCAGACGGGAAAAAATCAGTTCATTTTATTTATATAGAGATAAAATATTTTTTCTTTAACTTTTTCGTTTTTCGACACACTTAATACTTTATAATTTAATAACCCTTTATTTTAATTCTTTATCTCTTCTTTGTATGGCCGGTTTTTTATCTGCATTCTCTGTTTTATTCTTTAAACTTTCCTATCTATCTAATATATCAATCTACCCACACTTTCATATCTTGTATGTATATTTACTTAAATTTTACTATATGAATTGACTTACTTTTTTTCCCCCTGAAATTGCAGATACCGGCCATCTTCTCCCCTTAAATAATTTTTATTTTTTATCTTTATTCTTTTCTTATTCTTATTTTATTTTATTTTATATTATATATTATATTTTATATTTTATTTTTATTATATTTTACTTATTTATTTATTTATTTATTCTTTATTATCTATTTATTTATTATATATTTATTTATTTTTATTTTCCTTTTTTATTTTTTATTTTATTTTTTATTTTATTTTTTATTTTCCTTTTAGTGTCGTTTAATGACTCTTACTGACATTTTTTTAAGTGATAACCTGTACATTTCAGTTGACCTATATTATTTTGCCCTATATATATTTTCGCGCCTTTAACATTTCCTGTCTGGGTCGTTTTGACTTTTGTTTCCCTTTATTTTATATTTAACTTTATCATTTTTTTTTCTCTCTCCTTTTTTTTTCTCTCTCTCTTTTTTTTCTTTTTTTTTTCTCTCTCTCCTTTTTCTTCCTAGATCTTTTTTATTTATAGTTATGTCTCGGAAGTAGAGTGAAAAGCACATCTTATTTTTCTTTTATTAATATTATTTTTTTCCTTGTACACATGTTTGTGAATTATTCCATGGATTTCTGCCTTTGGATTATTATGGACCATCTTCTTCCAATTACGGGATTTCCTTGGATTTTACTTGTACAAATGGAAATTCTTTTAACTTTCTTGAAGTCTTACATTTGGATTTTACCGTCACTGGATTTTTTATCTTCCACCAGACTATCCATTCATGTGTAATCACCTTTTTCTTTACCATATTCCCTCTGCTTAACTTATTTTGTTTTCAAGTAAAATCTTTGACTTACTTGTTGTTTCATCAAATACTTCTGCATGCAAAATCCGATCCCGCATTTTGCTAATTCTTACTCTCTGATGAGAAGGAGAGTATTTCTTCGAAACTCCGAGGATTAAGGACTATCCATTTATCTAGTGTTTCCTTTTCAGATTAAATATGTTTTTAACTCATTTCAAAGTGTTTTTTAACATATTTTATTAACTGTTTGCTCATATATGTGTGTGTGTGTGTGTGTGTGTGTGTGTGCGCGCGCGCGCGTGCGTGTAGGAATTGGTATTAAGGCTCTTGAAAGCCTATTTTAGAATTTAAAAACATTAAATAAACATCAAACTGTTTTTAGAACACGTTAAAAAAGCAAAAATATTTTATTAAAAAGAGGGAAGTAAAAAATGATTCAATTTCTTTCTTTGTTTTTTTCTTTTTCTTTTTTACTTTTTTAAAGTTAAAATATTTCAACTTTAAAAAAAAGAAAAGACAAGAAATTAAATCGCATTTTTCTTCCTTCTTTTAAATAAAATATTTTGCATTTATAACGTGTTCTAAAACAGGTTTATACATTTATTCAATGTTTATATATATGTGTGTGTGTGTGTGTGTGTGTGTGTGTGTGTGTGTGTGTGTATTAGTCCTTGCGCAAAAGCGCAGGACACAAAATGTTTTAAATAATAATAGAATAACAATAATAACAAAGTCTTTCACTAGCGTAACCAGTTATACACTCCTTTTGAAATTTTCATCTCTATTTTCTCGTTATCTACTGAATATTTTTAATGAAACTTTTATGAAATATGTTCCTTATTAAATTGTAAAGATTTTCTATTCTGAAAGAAATTTTAAAAAATTTAATCTAAA
Source organism: Euprymna scolopes (assembly GCF_053919585.1). Taxonomy (NCBI): domain Eukaryota; kingdom Metazoa; phylum Mollusca; class Cephalopoda; order Sepiida; family Sepiolidae; genus Euprymna; species Euprymna scolopes. The sequence goes on along the minus strand of NC_136500.1, from coordinate 73,097,007 downwards.
AAAGTTATTTTAAAGTTTTTGTTAAAAAAATTCAGATTTTCTTATTATTCAGACATGTATGACAAAGAAGGAGTTGCAAAAAAGAGGTGTGGTATGAGGAGAATTACGAACTGAAACAGAGAGAATATTCAGACCTGTAATAATACAAAGAGGGGGTTGCAAAAATGAGATGTGGTGTGAGGAGAAATACAATCTGAAATAGAGAGGCAGAGAGTTTTTATAAATAAATACAAAAGCACATTCATCTTTTTTTAAATCCAAATTAATAAATTAAATAAAATATAATCTTAAAAAGACACGATACAAGTTAGAAAAGCATTTCATCCAAGGCATGAAAATTGTTAAACAAAATGTTTTTACTATAGGCTTTAAAAATAAAGGTACAAGATTCAATTTGAAATTTATTTATCTTCAAAGTGCACTTTTATGCATTTTACAAAGTAAGGTATTAAATTTTTATACCTTAATTTGTAAAATGTATAAAAGTGCACTTTGAAGATAAATAAATTTCAAATTGAATCTTGTACCTTTATTTTTAAAGCTTATAGTAAAAACATTTTGTTTAACAATTTTCATGCCTTGGATGAAATGCTTTTCTAACTTGTGTGCATATATATATATATATATATATATATATATATATATATATATATATATATATATATATATGTATATATTAGTACAATAATAAAATATGTTGAGAAACACTTTAGTAAGAATTAAAAACGTATTTATTATTTGGAAAGGAAACGCAAATAGAGGTGAAATCCTTAATCCGCGGAGTTTCGAAGAAATACTTAGCTTCTCGTCAAGTAGGAGTTAGCAAAATGCAGAAAGAAATTTTGCCTGTAAAATATTTAAAGAAACTTAAGTATGAAAAGGATCATACTAGCGTGAAAATGAAACAGATGGAGTGGGGTAAAAAAGAAAAATGGTTTCACGTGAGAGGGTGCTCACATGGTTGTTGGGTCCAAAATCTGGTGAATCCAAGAAGGTGGTGAAAATAATAAGCTCTAATCCCTATTTAAAAAAAAAATGTTTTATTACATTTTCACCCCAAACAAGGCACATTGTCACTTTGATGTAGGGGGCTACTATCAAGAACATAAGCTACAAGGGTACTATGTGGGGAGTTGGGCAGCAAGATGTCGGTTCATGTTACACTTGAACTTCTGCATGTCAGTACAGTTGGGGAAGCAGGAACCCGGAAGAGAATTCCAAAGTCTAGCGGTTCTGGGGAAGAAACTACTGGAGTAGAAGGCTCTCTTACATCTAAGGATCTCAACTGTGAAGGGGTGGGATTTTGCTGATTGTTGGATTTGTCGAGAGTATTTACGTCGAGGGGGTACAAGTGCTTGCAGTTCGTCGGAGCATTCACCGTTTCTTGTAGAACAGGCAGAGGGATGCTAGATTTCGTCGATGGGACAGAGTCTGAAGCTTAGATGACAGTTCAGGACCTATCTAGGAGTGAGAGACTAGTAGCAGATGCACCGGCTCAAATATGGCAACAATACTCCATACATGGGCAAATGGTGGCCTTATAGAGGTACAGGATACTTTCGGGCGTTAGTAGCTTTTTAGCACGGTAGAGAGAACCTACATTTTCCACAGTGGTCCTGGCAACGCTCTCAATGTAATTATTCCAACTCATGTTTCCTGTGAACGTTAGGCCAAGGAGTTTAAAAGATGTACTTTCAGATAAAGAGTCTTTGGCCATTGCTATTGGTGATAAAGAAGGTTTCTTGTAGTTATTGAAGGAAACAAGTTTAGTCTTGGCAGCATTGAATGTGACCATCCATTTTTGTCACCATTCCACTACAGTTTGGAGGTCATCCTCTAGTGTTTCTGCCATTTCTTTAGATATGTGTTCATTTGTTTTCCTGTCATGTCTGTTATAGAGCATGGTGTCATCAGCATATATACCCATCTCAGAGACAATTTTGTCGGGGAGGTCATTTATGAATATTAGGAATAATAGAGGTCCAAGGATGGACCTCTGAGGCACTCCCGCATTTATATCATATTGTTTAAATGTACGACCATCGAGGACAACCTGGATTTTTCTCTTATCTAAGAAGGATTTAATTATGTTAAGTATTCTTCCAGCGATACCGTATGATCTGATTTTCCTGAGAAGACCTTCATGCCATAACCTGTCAAAAGCCTTAGGTATATCTAGAGCTACATCTGGTTAAAATTATTTTATGGATATCAGAAATCTAATATCTATATTACTTTCGAGTTTACTGTATTGATTTACCTTGTAAACTTAATTGTACTACTACTTTCTTAATATACATATATATATGATGGTTTCATGCTTTGTCTGGAGCGATTTGCAAAATAGAAAAGCACACACACAAGAAAAGACTTGGATTCACTTAAAGAATAATACTCTAAAGTCACTAGAACATTTACTTTTATTAGTATTTATTTGTTTTCCCACCAAAGCAAAATGTGACACAATGTCGTTTTAAAATGTGGGGTTAAACCAACTCCTCCCTCCAAAAAAGGCAAAAGGAGCACTCTGGTTGGGACAAAAAATAATACTTGTCCCAGTATAGAGGGTTTCCCCTCCATTGACCGGGACAAATTACATTAAGTACAGCATCTGCAGAGACGATACTACACTTTGATCCTGGCCAGAAGGCCAAGAACGACAATTAGCGCTGTCAAACATCAGAGAAGCTATTTATGAACATTGTCATTTTTATAGCACAAAATGATGCTGCAGCATCATGTGTGTGATATTTTGCGAAGCTGTGATTAGATTGCTGTTACTTTTAAGTAGGGTCACTGAAACCAAACTTTTTAGAAAGAACATCGTGCTTCACGTGCCAGAAAAGCGCACAGTATGACCATGTACATGTACAGATATCCCTACATGAAATCCCATAATAGGATCCAACTAAACAAGTGGTGTTATGCACAAACAGAAACCAACAAACTTGTCTACCATATCTGTAACAAGACTTGTAAAAATAAATCAAACTTGCCGAAGCATCTGTGTGCCCACAACAAGATATTGTAGTCTTATAGGAATGGTCTTCTGTAAAGAAGTGGTAATTACTTTATATATTAGTCGCCTGGCAAGGCCACAGGGGGCGACAACCAAGCAAAAAAACAAACAAACCCAAAGCAACATTCATCCCAAAGCAACAAAACTAAAGCTGTCTTGCCAGGACACTATATATACAAATGTAGGCAAATTTGGGCGTATTTTATTGGTTTGAAAATATAGGTTCTTTTTTACCAACTGTCATAAGTTTAACCATAGAATAGTATTAAACTCAAAACGCCTGCAAAATGTTCAGGTAGTTTCGTCCCATAGAACCGAAGAGCATTTCAATATCCAATTTGACTATGAGTATATGAGTATCCATATAAAATTACCAAAAACGATGGTGTGTATATATATATATATATATATATATATATATATATATATATATATATATATATATATATATATAAACTGTGTCAATTGCTTTATTGCGGATTAGTAAAATATCAATATTTCACTAAATATAAGTCACAAAAAAATAAAAATTGTATAAACAAATGACTGCTTTAAGGTTACTTATTTCCCAAAATTTTATTCAAATTCATGCAATATTCACAAGGTTATGACATTTTATTCTTTATCAAGGAATTTCCACTGCCCATCGCTTTATTGCAGGTCTCTTAAAATGTTGTATTAGGACAAAAGTACAATGTCTAATCATGAAAACTTTACTTTTTATTATATTTTTCTGTTAAAGAATAATAAACAAAAGCACATCCTAGGTGTTAAGCCTCAAATAAATGAATTATTTATCGCCATATTCACCATTTTTTTAAATAACTTTAAACCACCTTTTGTCCACCGAAGAAGTCAATTGTTTGATCTGATAAGGAGTTATGGTTCTGACGACATCAGCTACTTTCCTCCACATGGCATCCTTTGAAGTAAATTGTTCTCCTCCCCCATAAACATCTCTTTTCAATATTGATCAGAGATATTGAATAGGGTTAAGATAATGAGAACACGGTGGCCAGCTCATAAGGGTTTCTCCAAAGAAGCCTATAGATTCAAGGAAGGCTGCAGTCGCCCTAGCAGAATGGGATGGTGCATTGTCATGCATAAAAATCATCTGAAAGCGACGTGACAATGGTAGATCATCTAGCCATGGTGGCAAATGTTTATCCAAAAAGGCTGTGTATGCATTGCTGGTAAGTTTCACACCCTCTAGAACTCGGAATCGTCCAACCAACTTATCCCTAATGATTCCCCCCCCCCCAAAACATGATACCTCCACCTCCTTGTTGGCGGTGAACTCTGTAAGGGGTTGGAGTTCCGTTTGAGTTCCAAACTTTGGCCCATCCATCCGGACAGTCAAGAGTAGTACGGGTTTCACCTGTAAATAAGACATGTTGGAAATCCATTTTCATGTAATTCTGTGCCCAAGCCTTTCGTTTTTCCTTATGTTGTTTTCTCAATGGAGGTCTTGGAATAGTTTTGATGTTCCTTGCCATCTCATTGAACACATTACATCAAACCTGTCAGGATCTTGAAGCGATTCCAGCTCTTGCAAAAATGGAAGCACTGGTGCTGTTTGAGCTTTGGTTGACTTCCCTACAAATTTTCTGAATATTACAATGTGAAAGGTTTCTTCTAGTGCCCTTATCCTTTCTGGCTTTGGTCTTGGGGTTGTTCACGAATGAAGCCAAAGTTCTTGGATCCATTTCCAGCTCCATAGCTAAGTCTTGGATGAACAATCCTTCTGCGAGTCCAGCAACAATCCTTTCCTTTTCGATAATCGTTAATCGCCCCTTTTTGGCATTTTAAAAGATCTGCAATAAAACAATGGACATTATAAATTATTTGATAATAAATAAAATGCCATCATTGCGAATATCGGTTTTGAATATAATTTTGGGAAATAACTCACCTTGAAACAGCCATTTGATGATTCAATTTTCATATTTTCATGACGTATATTTTGTGAAATATTGATATTTTACTAATCTGCAATAAAGCGATTGTTTATATATATATATTCTTTACTCATTTTTCTTAAATCAGCCTTGACAGCCGTGTTTTAAAATCTCTCCATTTCTACGCACAATTAATCTTTTAATAATATTATTTGAACTCATTCCTTTTTTTCCTTGTACCCATTTGTGAATTATTCCACGGAATTCTACCTTTTGGATTACTTTGAACCATCCTTCATTAACGCAATTCCTTTGGATTTTACTTTTGGAAATGGAAATTTAATCAACTTTTTTGGATTTTACCGTTATTGGATATTTTACCCTTCACCAGACCATCCATTCACGTGAAATCACCTTTCTCTTCCTCCTATTCCCTCTGCTTCACTATTTTTACCAAGTATGATCTATGTGTAGCTTCATTAAATATTTTTGCAAGCAAAATCCGATCCCGCATTTTGCTAATCCCTACCCTCTGATGAGAAGGAAAGTATTTCTTCGAAACTGGGCGAATTAAGAACTATCCACTTATTTTGTGCTTCCTTTTTAAAATTAAATATGTTTTTAACTCTTTTTCAAAGTGTTTTTTAACATATTTTATTAACTACTTGTTCTTATATAAATATACAAGGGACATGCAATAAGTAATGCCCCTGACCCACCTCCCATAGCAGTAGAGCAACGAAACTTGGCACAGTTATTAGTCTTTCTCTACATAGGAACCACTCAGAGTTATGCATTTCTCCCATCGTTTGATGCAGCTCTGGAGATCGTTTTTGTAGAACACCCCAGGTTGGTCCTCAAACCACGACATGACTTCAGAAATCAAGGCTGCATTATCTGGGAAACGCTTTCCTTTCAAAAACAACTTCATGGCTGGGAAGAGATGAAAGTTAGAGGGTGCAAGGTCAGGAGAGTGGGGAGGATGGGGCAGGATTTCATAATCACACGCCCGTGCTTCTGATCTGGCGACATGCGAGTTGTGGATCGGAGCATTGTCCTGCAGGAGGAGGGTACCTTTGCTGATCTTGCCTCGCCTCTTGATTTTCATAGCTTCCCTTAATTTCCTCAAAAGTGAAGCATAATAGGCTCCTGTAATTGTGGTACCTTTGCCAGGAAATCTATCATCACTACTCCGTCCTGGTCCCAGAAGACTGTGAGCATGATCTTGCCAGCGGAGGGCTGCAGTCTTGCCTTCTTTGGAGGTGGTGAGTCCAAGTGCTTTCACTGCATTGACTGGGCTTCCCTCATTTCCTCAAAAGTGAAGCATAATAGGCTCCTGTAATTGTGGTACCCTTTGCAATGAAATCTGTCATCATTACTCCGTTCTGATCCCAGAAGACTTTGAGCATGACTGCCAGCGGAGGGCTGCACCCTTGCCTTCTTTGGAGGTGAAGAGTCCAAGTGCTTCCACTGCATTGACTGGACTTTGGTCTCTGGATCATAGTGATTGACCCAGGTTTCATCCTGTGTAATCAGTCTTTTGAAAAACTGTGATTCATCTTCTTGGCACATCTCCAAATTCATTCTCGAGCACTCGACGCGTTCTCGCTTCTGGAATGGTGTGAGCAACCTGGGAATCCATCTGGCAGACACTTTATGCATATGCAAATGGTCATGAATGATAGTTTCCACAGACCCTGTACTAATCTTGATATCATGGGCTATTTGGCGAATAGTAATGCGCCGATCTTTCAAAATGGCAGCCTCAACTTAACGGACAGATGCCTCATCAATGGCAGAAGGAGGACGACCAGGTCTGAGAGCTGTTTCCACAGACTTCCAGCCATGTTTGAATTCACGATGCCAGCGTTTTACAAGGTCATATGATGGGGCATTATCACCATAAGTTTGTTTCATTTCATCAAAAGTCTCCTGTGGTGTGCGTCCTTTCAAATACAAAACCCAGATCACTGCTCCATTTCACACCTGACTCAGTTCGAACACCTGTAAAACCACAATTAGTTCAGAGCTGTAATTTGCCACATAACCCGTAGAGATATAAATCATTGCACATGCAAAATTTCAGCTTGATCAGACAACTGGAAGTGAGTCAGGAATATTACTTATTACACACCCCTCATATAATATATATATTTAAAGGGGGTAGAACAGCAGTCTAAAGAGCAGAGTGTATTTTAATGTGATAGTGAAATCACTAATTTAATTAAAATACAAAAAAAGAACAGTGTTCGTTGTAATGCAGATATATAATAAGCTTGATGGGCATATATCCTAGAGCTACTTTAATATTTAGTAAGATGATTGATAATTTATAATTCAAATTAAAATTAAAAATTAAAAATCTGTTTCATAAAAAGGAACACAACAAAGTCAATAAATTATTGGATTCGTTGTGTTCCTTCTTATGAAACAGATTTTTAATTTTAATTTAAATTATCAATCATCTTACTAAATATAATATATACATATATATATATATATATATATATATATATATATATATATATATATATATATATGTATATATATATATAGAATGATGCACCTTCTCAAAATAATTATGTCTCTAGTAATATATATATATATATATATATATAAATACACGTTCACATACACCTTTCACGATAAAGATAGAACCCAGAATTAGATAGAATCGTTGTCCGTTGTCGATGCAATTGCTCGATTCTATCTAATTCTGGGTTCTATCTTTATCGTGAAATGAGTATGTGAACGGGTATTTATATATATATATCTATAATCTCCTCTTAATGTCTAATATATATATATATATATATATATATAGAATGATGCACCTTCTCAAAATAATTATGTCTCTAGTAAGCTAGTAAGAGCACTAAACTAAATACTCTTCTAGACCAGATGAATTCTTGTCCTGGAATCGGGTAAAACCAAAGGATCACAACCAAGATACACATAATTAATTGGTCAGTTGAAGAATTGATGTTCTTCCTTTCTTTATTAACTCAACATTTGAGAGCCAAAGAAGAATTTTAATTGAACAACCTGATGTCTACGAGGTTTTATACAAAGGTCAAGTGTTAGCCCTGAGAAGGGGTTCCTTGATTTTTGAGACTTTGCATTTGGCATCTGTTTTTTCTTGTGCTAAAAACAAGACACGGTTGCCATTTTAATTTTCTAGTACTGACACGAATCTATTTCAAAGTTATTCAAGTTCATTTGACAATTCTCTGGTCATTGCGAAAAACGAAATGTTATTCATTCGTCTTTTAATTAATAAGCACGCTTTAAAAGTGATAAAAGTCATGATTAATGGAAATATACTGTTTTCCCCCCTTCCATTGAGTCATGAGTTGTATATTTCCAAGTTTATGAGTAAGCTTTAGATTTGAATATACGCTTCAATGCATTGAGTGACGTCATGTCTTCATATTTTTTGTGTGTGTGTTGTAAAACATGTTTTTGCATTATTTTCTCCTTGAAAATATTAGAAAACTTTACATTGTTATGAGAGTATGTTTAGTTTTTAATAATATAGATATGTTCACTATGTGTGTGTGTGTGTGTGTGTGTGTGTATATATATATATATATATATATATATATATATATATATATATTCTCTCTTTTTTGTTTTATTTTACTTCAGTCAAAGTTCTTAGAAATCAAGGGGCCCACAACCAGGGGCTAACACTTGAAATCTATATGTTCCATTAAAGTTCTGTATTTCTCAAGCACTGAGTTAGTAAAAAAATTGAGAACATATTTTCTTCTCCCCAATTAACCATTTTTATACGCTGTAGTATATCTTTCATGTTCGTCTCTTGGTCTTACTGGATTCCAGGACAAGAATTTATCTAGTCTGGTGGAGTATCCAGCTTCGTGCTATTATTTGAGGTAATATCACTTGGAGAAGGTGCACCATTCCTCAGAAAGCTGTGGAGTAGCCGTAGTGAGGAGATCTTATTTGGGCTGCGAATACGAAATGTGATTTTGAATATTTGGTCAGGATTTACTTCTATGGAAAAAGTATCCTCATGCCAGATTGTTCTGGCAAACCCCTGTACAGAGAGACCTTAGACATTCGAGGACAGTGTCTAGTAGGCATTCAAGTTCTCCCCATGTGTGTGTTCAAGTACGTCTGATTGAACACAACAGAGTTATTCCTTTGTCCGATTTTTTTTGATATCTTTTCAATTTGCCGAGCGGTCTTTTTTTTTTATTTTAGCTGGCATGTTATATATTACAGCGCCCAAAAGTTGTTGTTCAGCCATATTCGTCTCAAGCGCTTTCTATCGATTCATCCGATCGTCGTCAGGAGCGATTGTTATTGCTGTCTTTTTTTTTCTTTTTTTTCCTTTGAGGCTTGGTGTATTTAGAGTTATTTTTTTTTTTAATTATTATTGGTTATAATAATAAAAAATAATAATAATAATTATAATTTTTTTAACTTATTATTGTTTATAATAAAAAAAAACTATAAATACAATAACAACAATAATCGCTCCTGACGATGATCAGATGAACATGATGTTAAAATAATAATGTCATTATTTAAGCATGTTCTGTACTATTCTGCATAAGTATCCAGAGTTCTAATAATAGCTGATTTTCTTTCACAACAAAAAAGTTATAATTGCGCATATAAATATACATATATGCATTTTAGAACGAGAATGCATAATCAAAATGGAAAAATGGCTTTCTTTTTTCACATGGCCACCTTTTCAAGGTAAAAATAAAAATCAATTTCTTTTATTTATTTTTTTTTACACGCATATTTTTCTTTGATATTTGAACAAAATTAAAAATGGCTTCCTTTTTTTTTACATGCTCAAATCTTAAGATTCAAATCACTTCTGTTTTTATTTTACATCTTTGAATATATAAATATGTATTTATATTGAACAGAATTAAAAATGGATCAAAAGGATATTCCCATTATATAAAAAATAGGGGGAGGGGAGATTTTTTATATTTAATGAGGGTGTGCTCCCTCAAAGTTGGGATATCCTATTTTAAATGCTGTTGATAGAAACTGACAAAACAAATTAATTTACGTTCTGTTATCAACCAATCAGAAACCAGAATTGCTCCATTGAATTTTTTAGTATTCCCGCACATAATTTTCTCATGTCAACACCAGAAGGGGCTTTTTCTCTTTGCTTGCAAACTTATAAGGTCCAGAACCTGTACAGAACAGCTGCCCACTCGAGAGGTCTTTATCTCCAGGACTTGTATAGAATAGCTACCTATCGGAAACTCTTCTGAAACTAACCATTCAAGATGGTTCTTTTGGGATATGCATTCTCAAGTTGTGGCGTAGGTGTCCTATTACTCTCCAGGACATCTAGGAAGGTTTTTAATCTTAGGAGGTGTAATGCAAAACCGAATGTATCCCATGATCTGACCAGGGAACCTCTTAATGCAAATCTTGTTCACACTGAGAATGACATGCAGGTGATTATGGACAACTTTTCACAGGTTTGTGATATATATTCAGGCTCCAAATCAGCTTGAAGAAAACTAAGGTGATGTTCACACCTTCACCTGGAGAGGAGTACATTGAGCAAAACATCTTGATTAATGGTAGTAGGCTTGATGTTGTAGGTGTTTTAGTCTACCATAGAATTATTTTTATCCAGAGATAATTCCTTGGATGCCGAGATATATGCCTGCATTTGGGAAACTGGAGAGGACGGTGTGGAATGATCATAGACTTACCATTAACACCAAGGTAGATGAAGCCATTTATATGGTGTGTGTTGTCACAGTGCTCCTTTATGCCGCAAAGATTTGGACAACTCACCAGAGACACATCAGGGTTCTGGAACACTTCCATCTCAAGTGCTTGAGAAGAATTTTAAATATCAAATAGCACACACTGAACACACAGATTCCATAAAAAGCACTGAGCCCAAGCCTTGAATCTATGATTACCTCTGCAGAGTTGCACTGAGTGGGTCACCTTGTACATATGGATGATGGCCACCTTCCAAAGCGACTTTTCTATGGAGAACTTGTGAGTGGTAAACGTCCACAACATAAGCCCAGAAATCGCTGCAAGGATGTCCTCAAAAGCAATCTGAAGGATAAAGATATTGGTGTCGACCTCTGGAAAACAACTGTGGTTGATCATAGTGTTTGGCAGGAATTGGTAAAAACTGGCTGTGGTTCTCTTCATGTTAAGATGGTGGAGTGTGCAAAACTGAAAAGAGCACTTAGAACAGGAAACCTAGAGAATTTGCCATGCAACCATGCAAATTGGATCTGTGAAATGTGTGGACATGTTCTTCTTTCGAGGGCAGGGTATGTTAACCATATGGAAATTTGTATTTACAGACCATCATCATCCAGTGTTCGACCACGACCTGATAGCACAAGGTCTGCATGTAGACTGAAAAGGCAGATGATTGTGCACAAAGACTATTCCTCATCCAGATCCAATCAACCTTGTTAAGATTTTGACTTTTGTGTTTCATGTTTGTCATCATCATTGGTAATCAGCTGGCAGCCTTCAAAGCCACGTGAGGACACATGATAAGCTATTTGATGCAGAACATGAAACTTGAGATGACAATCTGTAGAGATGCTGCAATCATATATATATATATATATATATATATATATATATATATATATATATATATATATATATATATATATATAAATTTAAAGGAGATTAGAATAATAGTCTAAAGAGCTAAGTGTATTTTAATGTAATAGTGAAATTACTAGTTTAATTAAAATACAGGAAATGCTCGTTGTAATTTAGATATATAATAAGCTAGATAGTTAAATGTCCTAGAGCTAATTCAATATTAAGTAATGTGATTTATAATTTAAAAATTTTTAAAATTTAAAAATCAAAATTTAATTAAATTAAAAATCAGTTTCATCAGACTCCAACTGTATAAAATAAACCAAAAAAAAAGAAAATGAAAACAAGTTGAGAACTCTGTATTACGATCACAAAAAACGTGATCCCTTCTGAGGATTTATAATATTCGTGATTGCTTGCACAGCTCTCTTGCTACATTTAATTTGCACATGCTTAGATATGCATACACTTGCATATGCACATATGCACCTAAATGGGCTCATTTTTTTTTTTTATGTAAATCGCTCCAGACAAGGCATGAAACCATTTGATATGAGAAGCCATCTCACATCTTCGAAGTTGGCTTGAAAGTCAACACCAAAGTATACCCGGATGTGCTGAAGAGTGAGGGGATCCCTTGGTGCAATCTGGTGACTGCTGGTTGACTTGGTGCCGGCCCATAAATCCAAAGAGACCTAGGCTTGACTTCAAGAGTGCTACGACTTTGTACCCTTCTCTCATTGGACCCCCTCCTTCTCCGACCTGAACCTGCTGGACTGCTTTGTTTGGTCATATGTCGAGAACATCACCAACATGACCTCCCACAATACTAAAGCCAGCCTGATCTGCACCATCCACTATTTGCTAAGCTCCCGCTGGCACTATCCAGACAAGGCATGAAGCCATTTGATATGAGAAGCTAACCAGAATGAAAGATGATTGGCGCAAAGACAGAAGATGCGTATTGCCATTAGTCTTAAAAAGACCAAGGGTGTAAGTAGGAGGAAAACAGTCAGAAGGAAGAGATTGTATACACATACAATTGCCCCCTTTCTTTTTTTTTATTTTCTTATAATTTAGGCCCCTATTTCACAGTAGCCACTTACGCCTCAATAGCAATGTTCCTTGCTAGGGAGGAATAAAATTAAAATAATTTTTTTTTAAGTCACAATCAATACAATTACGAATGTTTGAGTTTTATTTCTCTCTTCTCATACCTTGAACACTCATAGGCCCACAAAGTAATTTCAAGCTAGTTCATTAGCTTAAGGTCAAGTATTTTATTTACCTTTTTCCCAGCAAGCAAGGTCAGGTGTGATTTTGAAAAGTATTAGCACACTCTGGCCTTCAGAACATGCCTGAGCATCCCTCTCTGCATGTCCTGGCAGTTACACGACTGGCGATTAGCAATAAATTAACTTCTTTTCAAAGAGAAAGTAAAATCTGGGAAGGCGGACCTCCTTTGAAGCAGTACAAAACGTATGATGGGAACTGGAAATACTGTTTATAAAAGTCTTATAAAATTATATAATTCTGTCAAATCCCACGTCAGACGCTCTTAAAATTTGTCCAGCTTTTGATAGACTTTATAATTTTGGAGATGTGATAAAAGCCTACTCTGAACTGGGACAAAAGTGAACATTAACTCAGTCTAGAAAGATTTCTCCTTCAGTGACTTAGAACAGAAAAGATGGAGTGTGGTATCTAGATACTAGACGTTGTGTCTGGTCAAAGGGAACATTTTTGCTTTGGAGTCGTTTCTTTACAAAAATAAATATATTATGAGTTATTTCCCCTGTCAAAATGTTTAAGAATTATCTCCCTTGAATATTTTTCTTTCAATTTTTTTTTTTTTTCAAAATTATCTTTAAATGTTATTTTTAAGATTTATTATTTTTGAATTTTCCAAAATTATCTCCCTTTAATATTTTCAAAAATATTAAAGGGAGATAATTATCTCCCGTTGAAGGGGAAAACTTTAAAATATTTTGCTTTGCTTGCTGCTTTTTGTTTGCTGATCAATAAATGCTTGAAATATCTTTTCTCGTTTCAGAAACCGCCTGATTACACACCCTGAGATTTTAAATCGCTGCTTAACAGATAAACAAACAAAAAATAAAAATAAATAAAAAAGAGTAACAAACTAACATTTTGTGATTAAAAAAAAAAACAAAAAAACTTTTCAATAATACTAAAAACCGTTTTATATTAAAATAATTATAACTACGAAAAAAATCGTTATTAAGTCATGACAAAGTTAACTACCTTGGCCTATAGACATATAATATTGTTATTCTTATTGTGACATAAATGAGACATTGATGATCAGTGGTTTCATATGTACAGGGTTCACCATAATTGACTATATCATTTCTAACTATATATTTCGACATTATAAACAGAACATGGAAGAAATATGCAACTACAATACAGAAACTAAAGAAGAGGTACACTAATTTTTAATTTAATTTTTTTTTTTTTTTTTGCATTAAACGTGATGTTTATTCAAGCGTTTATGAAAGCCTCCCTGTGTTTTCCATGGAGCTTAATGAATGCTCTTTGTAACCTGCCAGAAACATAGTTGCACATAACAAACAGATCGAATTTGTTCCTTAAGTTCAACAATGTTATAGAAATGTACGATTTCTGCTTTCACATGAAATAAAAGAAAGTTTTAAGCAGCAACAAAGTTACAAAAAAAACAAGATATATATGGCGAACTGTGTCTATATTTCAACGAGATCCGTAACCACTTAATAGGGGTGCTAGTATTGGCAACAGCAAATATCAACGAAAAAAAAAAATTTTTTTTTAAATGGCAAGTTTATAGGCAAAGGGAGTTAACTCTGCAATGACTTAATGGTACCATTTTCTATTCATTTTTACTTGTGACCTTTTCTAACAACCATAATAGTGCTCAAAAATATTTAAAATGTACAATGGATGATGTGACTTCATTGATATAAAAGTTTGTAAAAACCGTGAAGATGATGATTTTGTCTCATGTGGGTCCTTTAGTGAAATCCACCTCATTCTATGTAGTTATAAATTATGAAATGCGTGATCTTGCTGATGATTTCAATTGGGAAATAAGGATTACAAAAGAATGTCTTCCTGACTGCTGATAAATATTAACTACAGTCCATAATGTCTTTTTCGCAACTGATGACATTCACACACACACACACACACACACGCGCGCACACACACACACACACACACACACACACACACACACACACACACACAATGTTATAGAAATGTACGATTTCCGCTTTCACATGAAATAAAAGAAATTTTTAAGCAGCACCAAAGTTACAAAGAAAACAAAATGTGTGTGTTGGGACGATTAATCGGAATAAAAAAAATTAGAACTTTTTAAGTATTAGAATTGATAAAAATGTATGCATTTTTTCTGATGATAATTTTACTGATTTTAAACTACCAATAAAAATAAAATCAGGAGATCACTCCCACAAGTGTGATTTTACATTGGAGAAAATATCTGCACATTTAACATGTGCTTTTACGATAATCAAAGGAAAAAATAGCAGTTTTATAATTAAATATTAGATATTTATAACGAATCGGAATCAGTAATTGTATCGGAATCAGGAAAAATATTGAAATCGTCCCATCACCAATATATATTATTTTCTTAAATATGAATTAACGTTTGTGTTCTTAAAGCTATTGTTTTAATATTACAAAATATGTGTTAAAATATACCTTAGTTTGTGGATTGAGTTATGTTTGAAAAAAAATATGTTTATGTATGTTTATAATTAACTGACCACTCTATGATCTCTGTGTTTCTCTTGCCTCTTTGACTCTGTTGATTCATCTACTCTATAATATTTCTTAATGTTTCTATGAGTATTTAGAGAAAGAGTGACTCTGTTTTTCAGTATCGTCAACTCTTTTACATATGCATGTCTGTACACACCATAGACAATATAGGTAAATTAGACGGCAAAATGATAAGTTATTTTACTTTTATATAAGAATAATAAAGAAGAATAACACTGTATAACAATAATAATAATAATAATAATAATGATAATAATAATAATAATAATAATAATCCTTATTTTGTTTGGTAATGGCTCTCTGCAAAGAAATGAGATTCATTCTTAGAGGTCTCTTTCTCAATCTTGGCTCCAAATCAGGAGCTTCACAGATCAAGGATCTAAGGATATTGATGGTACCTAAAATAGCAGAGGTCTGAAGACAGCCCAACATATCACGAATTCGTAGTTTTATTTTCAAATGTCCTTCCAGACGACTTGATACTACACTTAGCATACCTACTACCACCAGGATTATTTGGGTTTCAACCCCATACATATGCTTTATCTCCAATGCTAATAGAACATAATTGCCACACTTCTCCTTCTCAATCACAATTTGAAAAATCCACGATCTTTGTGAAATCTTATTAATCACTACCAAATCCACACCATTATGTCCAAATTGTTTCACTGTCATGACACTTTAGTCCCACCATACCACCGCATTGCCATTCTCACTTGTTCTTACATCATCAGACCACTTCTAAACACACTTCACCACAAAATAATAATAATAATAATAATAATAATAATAATAATAATAATAATAATAATAATAGTAACTGTACTAGTAATACATATACTAAAATTGGATGGATAGAGAGAAGATTAGCATGGCCCGTGCACAAGGATGACATGCAAATTCGTGAAGCATTCCATATTTTTTAAGATTGAGTAGCACTAACCAGACCTCCACTGAAAAGTTACGAATAATACTGGAACCTTGGAGAAGTTTGTTGCCACCCAAATCTCAGATGACCAATAGCCGTTGCCATCAAGGAATCAGTCATAAACAACTGTTGTTAAAACGAAAAATCCTTTACAATGATTATCAAGAGTACTAGAAATCTGGGCAGACTTGTTGTTATTCAGTCTCTAGGGAATCCAACTGGTTACTGTGGGCGAGCAATCATTGATAACAACTGGGGTGAGAACTCCTAGTGAGTAACAGTAATAATCATAGCAATGATGATATGGAAATAAATTTGTTTTTAGTTATGCAAGAAGAATGTGTTAACAAATATGTCACTTGTTATTGGTTTTTGAAAGAGATAAAAGCAAAATAAATAGTAGCAGTAGTAGTTGTGACCCAATCTATATGTTACGAGCATGTCTAAGCCTTGATAAGTGGTGAACTAATAGTAAAAAGAAAAAAGTATAAAATAAAAAGTGTGTGTGTGTATTTCTCCTCTAAAAATGATTAATTTATTCACATTTGAAATGTAAAAATTAGCCGTTAGGAAAACATGAGCGCATTCTAATTTTAGGTGTTAATGTAGTATTTAATATTTTGCACAGTTCTCTTCCCTTTTTCAAAAGACTATAAGACATTTTTTTTCTATTTTTCAAATATGAAGAAATTCATTATTTTAATGCTGAGAAACAGATGTTAAATTATATGGATTAATCAATTTGTAAATTTATTTCATAGTTTACTTTAATAGTTAAAAAGTTTAAACTAAATAAACATAAACAATCTCTAATTTTAACTGATACTATCTCTGTTCGCGAAATAGCTTGTGGCTCTGTTTGTGTCAACAAAAGAAGCATTGCATTTCAGCACTCGATCACATGTAATGTTGTCGTGATATATTAACATGGATCCACACATTTTATGCAGATATAGTTGCAAAAGAACAAAAAAGGAAATTTGACTCTGCTCTTTTGTTAGATGATATAAAAGGCATTTATTCATGGCACTTTCCAAAAACACATTGCGTCTTGGTTTAAAAGTGTTAGTTCATCTCATCTGCCATTTAGTTAATGAAACCCTGCCAGCTCGACATAGGCTTAGCAGTCTCTCGGTCACACAGGCCACACATTCTTCTCGCGCCAACAAGACTTGCCGATCCTTGCACCGTGGTTCCTCACTGTCACCACACACATGCTTCACCATCGCTTGCCACTCACATGTGTCCTTTTTTTCTCTCTGCTTTTCTTTCTCTTCTCTTCCTCTGCTGTGACGTCACATCACACACCAGCTTGGTCATTTACATACATGTCATGTGGCTGCTGCTGCTAACATGCATCAGCGGCCTTGTTAGATACATCCGAAAATCATATTATAAATAATATGATAGCGGTATAATTTCTTTTTTGTTTTCAGTTAAAATTAACTTTTAGTCAAAGTCTAGATTTAATATATTTGTTCTTTTTATTCTTTAATGTCTTTGGAAAATGTTACCTTATGCTACAACAGAACACCGACCATTCTAATTTGGATTTTTATGGGTATTCGAGGTCGTTGAAAACGAATCTGATAATCAAACCCGTCATAAATTTACCGTTTCCATGGTATGAACCCCTGGACCCTGGGACTATTTTACGCCATTTTACCACCTTCAGTAGTGTTTTTTTACATGATGCGTTCGCACGCGTGTAGTGAAGTGACTTATCACATCGTGGAGGAATCTTTAACGGATATTTGAAATAACAAAGTTTTCAAAATAAAAAAAAAAGATGTGGTTTATATTTTTGTGTTACATAGTTTTTAATGCTTTTTAAGTAATTTAAAAAAAGTTTTCACAAGTTTACAAAAAATATTTTTATATTTTCCGTTCCTTTTCTTTTGGTGGGGGGGTATTCAATTATAGAACTTGTGTAGTTTAACAAGTGCTTTTGTTGTTTAATTAACCGTTTTTCCATAAGTAACGTGCCAACATGTACCGAGTAGAATACCATTTAACATTTCCAAAAAAATTCTGTTTACATTGAGGAGAGGGCAAGGGTGATTGAATTTATTGCATTTTGGGCTTCAAACTCTTCAATTACCAAATACTTTAATCATCAACAAATGCTGTTCATTCAGCTATAGAAAAATATATACTATTTATGATTCAGCAGTGTTTCAAGATGCTGATCGATAGCTGGTATTCTTTGAATCATTCTACTGCAGATTCTCATTTTGGTTGTTATTTTCGTAATGTTTTGAAGCAATAGCTCTTGATATATCAAAGGCATTTGATAGAGTTTGACATAAAGATCTACTTTACAAGATTTCCAACTATGAAATATCTGAAAATATCTTCTCAAACATCGAATCTTTTCTCTCCGATAGGTTTATACAAGTAGTCATCGATGGGCGTGCCTCAAAGATCCATCCTGGGCCCAAATTTCTTTCTTATATTCACAAGTAATCTCCAAGATCATATTCTAAGTTCATTCGTCAACATATTTACAGATGACACTATCCATGGCAACACCTCAAAGGCTAACAACGACCAAGATCTCTTTTAGGCTCACTCCTCAGGCCTTGAGCATGTGATACAATGGGGTAAAAATTCAATGTTAATGCATTCAAAACCAAGGTTTTATTTTTTCACTATTAACGCTCTGATCCTCACTTAGCCCCAATTGATAGGAATGTCTCCCGTCTAGAAGTGGCTCTTTGTTTTGACAAACTTCCGGATCTGACCTTCACATCTGACCTGAAATGAAAGACTTGTATCAAATCTGTTGCCAAGATCACTGGATAAATGGTTCCGTCATTTTACAGATCCAGAAGGTATCTAACTCCTGGCGCAATCGTCTACCTATACAAGAGCCAGATACGTCTTCAAATGGAATATTGTTGCCATATCATGGCAGGAGCTGCTCGGAGTACCCTATCCTACCTTGACAATTTAAAACCAACTTTGAAACCTCATAGGTGATGCCGTTTTCTTTTCCCTGCAACGTCTACTCTATCGTTACTTTCATAGCAAGTGCTTATCTGAGCTCTAACCGATAGTTTCCACCTTGTCAAATTATCACAAAAAAAACACTCGTTTAACTACAACCACTATCAACAATTTCTCCCGTTCTTTATCTGTGCCTAAATTTAATCGTGGATTCCATAAACAAAGCTTCTTTCCTAGAACTGTTCACCTGTGGAACTGTGTTCTGCTGGCCTGCTTTCCAGCTGAAAGAATTTATTTAACAAAATAAGAGAGAGAGAGAGAGAGAGAGAAAGAGAGAGAGAGATAAAAGACATATGTATGAGAGAGAGAGACAGAAAGAGAAAAAAATTCATTGGAGAGAGAGAGCTACCATTTAAATATACTGTGAGGCCAACTTTTGGCCCACCGTCTTTGTCCTCCTTTCGGGCTGATCGAGACTGCTACATCTTGCATCTGTTCTCGTCGGTGTTGGCAGGCTAAGAGAGATAGACTTGCTCTCTGATGGAAGTGACATGATTTCTTGACTTCTGCTGTTAGGCTCCCCCCCCCTCTTTTTAGGGTGTTCTACCTCCACTCCCCTTCTGCTATCTAACAAAGATTCGCAAGTGCAAAAAGATAAACATGAAGAAGGTCGATGTTACTGTAGAGAAATTTGTAACTTACTTGGCTAGCATATGTGCGTGCTTCAAAGGGTCAGTCGTATAACAAAAAAAAAAGTAAAGAAAGAAAGAAAGGATAAAATGGCGACACCCAGTTGGTTTTATGGTTGATGGTCACATGAGCAATGTAGAGTGTCACCATTTCTATGCGAATGAAACAGGTGAAATAAAACGGGCGTGAAACGGACAAGGAAAAGAGTTGGGAAAAGGCGTGCTACATATGTAGCCATGTGCATGTCAACTTGAAAGTGAGTTGAGTTCTTGGAACCAAATTGAACAGGTTGAAATTTAAAATGTCATACGAATTATGATAAGAATACTTTCGTTTTATTTTTAATTACAAGCTAAAGTGTAGTAGCTGTTCTTCGGATGCTGCACTTCCATTTCTTGTTCTCTTTTGGTGGAAGATCAGTCCTTCACGACTGAGACAATTTTTTATTTTTGTACCTTTTCGCCACGTTAAAAAACGACCCTGGTGTCTAACTCTGTCCCGTGGGGAGGCATAGTAAATAGGTACAAGCTATTCTAACATGAAATATAAAGTTGGTGCGACCAAAACAAAAGTGGGATTTCTGAAAATTGAAAATTGAAAGCGTCAAGGTTACTTTTAATGCATCTAAAACCGGGCTTCTATCTTTACATCATCAACGTTCTGATCCCCATCTGGCATCAATTAAAATGAATGACTCTCGTTTCGGGGAGGCCCCAAGTTTTGACAGGCTTCTGGGCTTGACCTTTACTCCTGATCTTAAATGGAATACGTACATCAAATCTGTTGCCAAGGCCGCTGGAAAAATGGTCGGATCCTTCTATCGATCCAGTAGATATCTCACTGCTGATGCAATTCTCTACATAAGACCAAGATACGTCCAAGTATAGAATACTATTGCCACATATGGGCATGAGCTGCTAGAAAAGACTTGTCCTGCCTTGATAGGGTTCAAAATAGACTTCGTGGCCTGGTGGGAGATGTCCTTTTCTCTTCGCTGCAACCTCTATCTCACAGAAGAGATGTTACGAGTTTGTCTCTGCTTTATCGTTATTTTCATGGAAAGTGTTTGACTGAGCTTCAATCTATGGTCCCCCTCACCAAACTTTCACAAGAAACACTCGTCTAGCTGAAAACACTATCAATAATTCCCCCCACTCTTTAACTGTGCCTAAACCTAAACATAGATTCCGTGATCAAAGCTTCTTTCTTAGAACTGCACGCCTGTGGAATCGTCTTCCGTTTTCCTGCTTTCCAGCTGTCTATAATATGGTTGTCTTCAAGTCCAACGTGAACAAGTTTCTGATGAGCCGTTCCACTTAAGTTAACAAATTTACCGAACTTCTATTACTATCGATTACTATATTGTCCTTTTGACTGGTGTACACTCTTTAACCCTTATCCTTGAGTGGCCTATCGGCCTTGATAAATGGTGACGCCTATGTAAAAAAAATAAAATAAAAAAGACAGCCCGATTCCAGAGTTACCTAGTGTGTTGACAAGACGCATCACGTTTTCTATTTGCGGTAAATTAGTAGGACATTTACTCACCTGTGGATGGCTTCGATCGGCAACAGGACTACTAAAAAAGACGAGCAACAAAAGGATGGGATGGCATAGTGGATGACGATTCTCCCCAGTAAATGATGGCCTAAACGTTGACTAGAGTATGTAGGAACGACCCTGCCCAGGACGAGTGGCATGTATCTGAACATGAACTAAATGCATGGCTTGACGCAAATTTGATTGGCTACATATTTAGTGCTGGAAATTTTTTACAGCAGTGTGTCGAATTTATCGGAGAAATTGTTGGTTTAACCATATTTGCATGAATCAAAATGCTGTGACAATAGCAAACAAGATGAGAATAACTGTCTGAATAATAAAAATAATATTAAGCTTCCTATTATTGCTTTAAAAAAAATGTACTTTTTCCTGTTTTTTTTTAATTTTTTATTAAATATTTTTCAATTTATTTGGTTAATAGTGCTATATGGAAGATAGTTGAAATTCTTTGTAAGGAATTTTGTGTATTAGGTTGATGAAAAAACTGTCGTTAATATATATATATATATATAGTTGAACGTCAAAAAACGACATTATTTTTGCACCAACCTAATACTTTAACAAGCATACTGTCATGAAACGAAAATGTAGCTTATTATTTTATTTATTTTGCATGGTCCAATATTGTAAGTTGAGGTTCTAAACTCTAACAATTTCGATGCATTTTGATAAAGATAAATAATTCTGCAGAGTGTGTGGTGAGTGTGTGTGTTTGGGGGGGGGGCTTACAGCACAAATTTTACAAGTGCTGGCATCTTTTTCTCTCTCTATTAGACGAGGTTCGCCAAACATTGAAAATAAGACTCATGCAGCATCCAAATATCAAATTGGATATAACAAACTGAGTTGGTGAATAAAGTATTGAAAAAGACTCGAAACCTTGAAACCGTATAATAAACAAATGATATTAAAATGCAAATGTTTGAGAAATTTGTAAAAATCCATTTTGCATAATAACAACGGAGAAAGGGAAGTTACTCGTCATGCTATGAATTGAGAAAGGTGAGTTATCGTTCTTGGATTGTTTTAGTTTTATAATTGTGAACGTTTTTTTGGGGGGGGAAGGAGGGGTTACAAGGTAGTCACCACTTATCAAGGTCCGGAGGCCACTCGGGGATAAGGGTTATTGTGTATACAGTACGTTAGTGTTGGAGATTTGATAAAGTGTCTTACTTAAGGAGGCGCTTCATCAGGAATTTGTTTATATTGGACTTGAAGACATCCAGGTTGTAGTCATCAGGATTTTACTTTACGTAGAGAGCGTTTTGTGTTTCATCTGCTGCTGTAAGTAAAATTTTTAATAAAAAAAAATACAAAATTACTTTTTGTTTGAATCATATCATATAGATGGAGAATTATTTTTATTTACCACAGTAATAGGTGCACATTGGTAAAAACGCAGTATCAACGTTGCTGAAAATAGTCTGTGGCGTTAGTAAGCACTATTAAGTTGTAACTGACACTTTTTCGGAGGTTGAAGGTTCAATCCTCAGTTCGAGCGATACAAAAAAATACAATTGTGAGTTATCTAATATTTCTGGTCATGGCTTCCAAAATGAGAACACGCTACCCTCGTAGATTAAATAAACGGTTCCGTTCAAAATTCCATGCAGATTTTTTAGTTAGGCAGAAAGATTCCCGATTTCGACAAGATACACCTGAATAATGTTGAAGATTACATCGGCTGAAACGTTGTGAGAATAACACTTAAAATGAAAATAGTAGTCCAAATAATCTAAATAATACAAATTATTAATCCTCATCTAAAAAATTAAGAGGCGGAAAAATGTTTATTTGTTACCGGAATTCATCAACAAATATGCCAGCATGCGTAATAGCTAACAAGGTTTTTGTTGACACTAATGGTGGTAAGTGCAATTAATTGTGACATCTCTTATGGGAGTAAAGCTATTTTCCTTCCTCGTCTCTTTGTTTGTTGTTATGATGGCTGTAATCAAAAACATCAACATTTTTTTTAGAAATCAAGAAATGAAAACGAAAATGTCTAAAATGGACTCTATCTATATAATTATAAAACTCAGACCAGTTTGCTAACTTGCTTGCTTGGGCGTTGAAACTATGTTTCCGGTTTCAAAAACTCTGCGCATGCGTAGATTAAGTTTTTATTTTGTTTAATTAATTTCTGATGTTTTGATATAATCGTTTCTTTTAGCACAGTGTTTAGGGGACCAGACTGCAGACCCTAAGATTTTAAGTTTCGATCCCCATTGACTTTTTGTTGATGATTTTTAATCTCTTTTAAAACTATCATTTATTTCAAACATAAAAAAAAATACGTTTATATTAAACGTTGAGTATTAAACAAATAAAAATGAAGCCATAAATGACATCTTTTTTTTTAATTACATTTCTTAGAAATGTAATTAAAAAATAAATCAAATAAATACTTACGGTGCTTCTACAGGGTTTGAACCGAAAACACACAAAAGAAAACTTACACGGATTGGTTCATTTAATTCTTTTTTTTTTTTTTTTTTTTTCTGGGTTGGTTGGTTGGTTGTTTTTGTTTTACGGCATATCAACCCTTTTCGGGTTATTTAATGCCGAATCCAAAGATTTTGAAGAAAATTATTTTAGTAGAATATATTTGTTGTTTTCAAGTCAGTTTCTATTTAACCCATAGTTGGAACCCTAACAGGTACTACCACTCCGGGTCAGAGTGGACCTGGGAGCAATGGTAATTAAAGGGTGGTTCCACACTCCCCAAAGCCCGCAAGCTGGGGCCTCACCACTGGATATAGTTTAAGGTCATATCCAGGACCCCCATTGAGGGACTTTTACCCTCTGCAGGGGGGCAGTCGGTGTATTCTGATGCCCTACCGACAGGGCCTTTTTTCTGGGAGGGGTTTTTCTTTTGAAATCGGTAAAAAAGCTTTTTCTAAATTTCTTTTTATAAAGTTATTCCTATTAAGGTCTTTTTACATTACGTCCACCTCCACAATTTTCTGTAAAATGACGAAGTTCATAAGTTTTTGACTATGCTGAATAAGAACATCTCATTTAAATTTTGCAGAGACAAGTAGTTTCCGAGATAAAGCTATTGTAATTCCTGACAGACATTTTTTTTTTTTTTTTTCACAACTGAGGAATTAGTAAAGCGCAAGCGTGTAAAACTAAACAATTACGACTTTTTCACTTCCTTTCTACACCTCAACAATTTTATTTAAAATGACCATTTTTAAGGATTTTCGACCATGCTGAATAAGAAAATCTCATTTAGAAAGCCGTTCTTAACATGAGAGGTTGGGAGGGTCTATTCTGAAAGCTGTTCTAAACATGTAATTATTACATGTTAAGTTGTACACAGGCACACAGATAGACGAACAGACAGACACGTTCACTTTTATAGATATACTAGCATTTCAGCCCGGCGTTGCCCGGGTGTTTGGATGTGTGTCTGTTGAGCAAAAAAAAAAACAAAGAAAAGTGGTAGTAGGAAGGCAGGCTCGAACCCATACCGCAAAGGAGGAAAAGAATGGGAAAGAAACCTGACGCCTTTGCTGTTACGGCCAAACCGGAAGTGACGTAGGTTTAAATTAAGGCTAGACAATCGAAAAGAGAGGATGACTTTCGAAAATATCGGCGAAGAAAGCGAACCTCCCCTGTAGAAAAGTGCCCACTTAAAGGTAAAGATATTAATGATTTTAGCTAATTTTTCGATATTTGTCGTCTGAAAGGTCGAACTGCAAAATGATACTGATCTTGTAAAAATCCGTCGCTTCTGTCAAAACATGCAAACATACATACATTTATATATTGGTAACTAAAAATTTTCGACCCAAACCGATTAAAAAGCACAGACACACAGACACGTTCACTTTTATATATATATATATATATATATATATATATATATATATATATATATATATATATAGATAGATAGATAGATAGATAGATAGATTCCTATATAACAAAAATAGAATAGAAAAACTATGAAATTCACTTGCCACCTCACCAGGGCAGAGGTTAGATTTTCTAATAAGAGTTGTTAAAGTTACCTTTTTTCATTTAAAATATGCAAATACTTAGGTAGTAGTTTTTATTTATTTACTAGCGGGGGGTACCTGGCGTTGCCCAGGTGTTTGGAGGTGTGTGTGTTAAAAACAGGTGTTAAAGAAAAAAAAAAGTTTTGGTTGGAAGGTCGGATTGAACCCCCGAAGCCTTGACGTGAAGGTGGAAACGAAAGGGAAAAATGTCAGTCACCTATCCATCTGTGCCACGATGGAGAGGAACTGATAAGGGCGTTATATGAAGGTTAATGAAGCGCAATGAACAGGTGCGAGGAAGTCTGACGTGCAAGCCAAAGCATTCGCGGACATACGCAAGAAGAAGAAGAAGAAGAAGCGGACACACATTTTTGCTTTTATATTTATAGATCCCCCCCCACCCCCGGTTTAGCTAATATATGATGGGAGTAAATTTTCTGTAAATGCAAACAGCGGACTTTGTTGAATTTGTTCTGCTAGTGTCCAATCTGGCGAAGAAATGAAACTGTATTTGCCCCCCCCCCCCCCGGTAAGCAAAGGACCCAAATATGTATAATGTTATTTTTATGTGTTTTATCCGTGTAAAATTGAAAGAATTAATGGCAAAAACTGGAGAAAAAAAAATTAAGAAAGGGTGTTAAGAAATCATTTGTAGGTGTTTAGGGCCCAAGAAAAAATTAAAAGGAAAATGAAAGTAGTCCTGCATAATTTGACCCTAATTCTTGTGAATTCAGAGTACAGGAAAAAACAAAACAAACAAACAAAACGAACTGGAATGAATACAAATGGAGAAAAAAAAACTCCCAGAAAACTTAGCATGTAAAATGCAATTATGTTTATTTTATTTTATTTTATTGTATTTCATTTTGTTTTGTTATGATTTTTTTTTTGTTGGTTTGTTTTCTGCAATAAAACCAAAGAAACAAAACAAACAGGAAAAAAATACAAATGGGGGGAAAAAAAAAGAAATAAATAAAACCCGAAAACTGACTGTGTATAATGAATAAATGTTTAATAGATTTTATTCATAATTTTTTTTTTTATTGTTGGTTTGTTCTATGCAAAAGAAGTATTTTTTAATCGTATAATTGTTAGGTGTAAGTATAACGGTTTGTTATTTGTTTTGTTTTGTTTTCTTTTCTTTTTTGTATTGTTTTCTTTGTTGTTGCGTTTTACCAATTGGAATGTAGTCTGGTTACATATCGATAGCGTAATAGTAATTGGGCTTATGAAACTACCAGAAATTCAATGTATAGAAATAAATAATGAATGAGTAACTAATCCGAAAATAAGAAGTCAGCTCTCGCCCTTAGTATAACGTATGAAATCACTGGAAACATAATAGAGGGAAAAATACAGTAAGTAAAATATATAAATTGAGTAATTGTTTGAACATTTGAAGAACGCTAGCGGCTGACTGTTATAGGTTGTTGTAAAACCTTGAATCCAAGGTCAGTTCGTTTAAGTAACCCTTAGAATCGCAGCCCCCCCCCCAAAAAAAAGGGGAAAAAATAGAAAATGATAAAAAGAAAAAAAAGAAGAAGAAATAAAAGAAATGGTATAAGTAACCCATATAATAGATGTAATCGAATGTTGCGTTTCACCTGACGTTAAAATGCCATTCCATTTTTTTAAGCAACTAAGAACTCCAACCAGTGTTTACTCCCAAATTCTCCTATGGACGTATCCACAACAGTGTTAAGTGGTCACAGGGGGAGTATGAATGTAATAGAGAGAAAAGATTTTGCCACTTCCATTGATTCTTACAGGTTTTGGCTGTGAACTCTCACCAGAAAAAATATAGGAATGTACGATTATCGAGGAAGTGTAAGGGTAATAGGTCTATAGCACACCTCAGATAATGTGCTGCAGTGAATGCACATTACATTTGCATGAAATTTCTTGAGTTTTAATCCTATTAAGGTCAAACTCACACGGGAAAAAATGACTTCATTTTATTTATATAGAGAGAAGAGATTAAATCGTTAGGTGAAAATACAGAAGTTAACAAAGCTGCCCTTGTTTAAGAGGGTCTTTCACATACTCTTCCAATGGGGTTCGAGACCTGGAAGACGTTTTCATCATCACAAGCAAGTAAGCATGTTCATCTGAGCTTTAGAGTTGAAACGACTCGGAGTAATCTATCTATCCATCAATATATATTTTTTCATTTTAATATACTTCTGCAAACATGTTTTCCTTTTGTTTTAAAAGAAATATTTGATCTACGTGCTTTTTTCTTTTCTTTTTTTTTTTTTTAAATATTTTTCTTTTCTTTTTTTTTTTTTTTAAATATTTTCTATCGGTCATACATGTATCGCTTATACATTAATTCCATAGCTAGATATAACATATACTGACCCAACGGGTCACAGGCAGACTAATTTATAAGCACCTCCAAAATTCACCACAGAATTACCCCCTCCCATATGTAACACGATGTAATTTTATTATAAATTAATATTATCAGTAGAACTTTTGTACCATTTAAAAGAAGGGCAAAATAAACTAGCAATAATTTTTAAAAAGTTTTTTCATTGTACGAAAATAATGAAAATGCGAGACGAAAATCATATTTACATAATTGACGCTTTAAAATAACGTTCCGATGTAGTAAGCATTCCGAACAAGAAACCATACTCGTGTTTAATAAATCTAGCAAAACTCAACTAATGGTCAGATTTTCGTGAAATTTTTGATACTTATCCATTTTAGAATGAAATTACATATAAAATGCATTTTCCATAAAATATATGAGGGAAATATTTTTTGTGCATGCCCCCCCCCCCATATTTATTTTTTTCGAAATTTGAACAAAATATATTTAAACTAGCAGGACCCGTTAACTGGCGTTGCCCAGTGGGAGCATGCTCGACCCTCGTAAAATGTTCTATGTCGGATAAGGACAGCTAGTATATCATTCTTGTGTGGATGGATTTATTTTATTTATAAACAAAGATAATTTTTTTATTGGAATTTGATAAAAAAATGAATACTTAAAATGTTCTGAATATTTTTGAATGAAACAATTATCATTTATAGTGTTTATTTTTTTACTATTATCTTTAATATTGATATTTTTTTATTTTACAGACGTTTAGGATTAAAAAGGATTTTTACGGACGTTTAGGATTTAAAAAAAAACAAAAAACAATATGGTGCTTTTGTTTTATAAAGAAAAAAAAACATACAAAAAACAGAATTTTTATGTAACATTCTTCGTTGTTTGTCTTCAGATTATATTTTATACTGAATTTGGACAAAACTTTCTAAAATCATTTAAAACTCAGTTCTTCAAAGAAAAAGACGGGAAAATATGTATGTCATTATGGTAATTTTATCTGAAAAACAAAATCTTTTGCTAAAATAAAACCGAAATTACTGAAAAAAATTCTTTTTTTTAATTCTTACACAGATAAAATTGTTCTTTTTATCTGATATTGAAAGTTTGGATTTTTGTTTCAAAGCTATGATGAAAATTGTGGGTTTTTTTTTAAATTTCATTTTTGTCATTAAAATTGCTTTTTATTTCGATTCCTAGAATTGTATTTTTATGAACTAACTCTATTAACATATTTTTATGAACTAACTCTATTAACATATTTTTATGAACTAACTCTATTAACATATTTTTGAAAACCCTTTATTTTAAACCTGTTAAAAAAAAAAAATGATTTTTTTTTTCTTTTTGTTTTGGGAAAAGAAAAAAAAAGAAAAAAAGAAAAAAAAAGAAAAAAAAAAAGAAAAAAAGAAAAAAAAAAGAACTGAATAATAAATAGATGAAATATTGATGTAATAAATATAAGTACATCCGGGTCTTTTCCTGATGCAATATTGTGACTGTCTGGCTAAGCCATCAATATCGGTTGTGAGAGAAACGTCGAAAGGTACACAAGCTTCACACTAACAAGTTCGCTTCAACTACGATACTCGTCCATACCGCGACATACCCGATTTATTACTCGAACTGAAGCAAGCCCGCTCCTTTACTTCAGACGATATATATCTCCTTCTCGGGATCATATCTAATATAAATTAAAGAAAAGAAAAACGTTTAGATACATATAAAATTAGAATATTCGATGTTCCATTTTATTAGTTTTTATAATAATACGCATGCTGGATTCTCATTTCCTAAACGATTACCGCCATATTTAATCGGTTATATTTTTTAGATTATATAAGAGTCAGAAGTAAAGGGGGGGGGGAGGACAATAATGTAAAAAAAAAAAAAAAAAAGAAAAGCGTTTACAGTTACCAACTAACACCATTTATAACACCGTATACAGAAAACTAAATAAAATTAGTTATTAATGTAACCCAAATAATGTAGCCCTTTTATGCAGAAAAGCACACATATTTTAACAATTTTTTAAGCGCATGAAAGTTAATAAAACTAATTAAAAATGATTTAAAATATATATCTACTTATATATAAAAGTGTGTGTGTGTGTGTGTGTGTGTGTGTGTGTGTGTGTGTGTGTGTGTGTGTGTGTGTGTGTGTGTGTGGGTTCCCTATATGGACTCTAAAACGACTGGGTCTAATTTTTTGGAAATTTCACAAAAATATATCTTATGTGCCTGGGAGTGTTCTTAGATAGGTTTTGGATCGAAATGCATTCCATAAGTATTGATAATCGAAAAAAAATCACATTAAAGAAGAAACAGTTTGATTTTGATCAAAGTTAACACATTTTTTTACAGCCTAACATCGCAAGTGCATTTGAGAAATTTTATCACCACACAAGCAGAAGGACCCAGCTTATAAAATCAACTGTAGGTTCTTTGATAAGACAGGGGTGAATTCAAAATGAATGTTTCTGTTTAGAGCACCATTATACTTGATATTTGCATCATAAACTTTAATTAAAGCCATTATATAAAAATAATTTTATAAAATCAACAGTAGGTTCTTTGAAAAAACAGAAGCACATTCACAATGAATGTTTCTGCTTAGAGAACAATTGAATCATGATATAAATTTTTGCATTGTAAACTTTAATTGAAGTCATTATATAAAAATAATTTCATGAGATCAACAGTAGATTCTCTTCGGGTAGGCATGTGAGTTTCTTCCTTGTGCACTGTTGTGGTATCCCAAATAGAGCAGGCTTTGATCGACGAATCAGCGATTTCCCTGATTTCAATCGTAATAAAATTATCCAAAGACTAGAAAATTCATTGATCTTCATTAAATTCTGAACAATCTATAATATAAATCTCACCTGTCTGTGTGTATGTATGTATGTATGTATGTATGTATGTATGTATGTCTGCCTAAAACTTTCGACAGAGGCGACGAATTTTCACAAAATCAGTATCATTTTGAAGCTCGATCCTTCGGACGACAAATATAAAAAAATTGGCTAAAAATATTAATTTCTTCACCCTCAACTGGGCACTTTTCTACAAAGACGGGTTGCTTTTTTGCCGATATTTTAGAAGGTTATCCCCTCTTTTCGATTGACTAGACTTAATTTAAATTTTCGTCACTTCTGGTTTGGCAAAGACGTCACGTTTTTCTTTTTTTGTTTTTTTTTTACGTTCTTTTCCTCCTTTGCGGTACAGGTTCGAGCTTGTCTGCCTACTACCACTTTTTTTTTTTTTGCTCAACCTCGAGACACCCGGGCAACGCCGGGCACCAAATAAATAGTAAATAAATAAAAATGTGTCCTGTCAAAAGAGGAGGTTAATCCAGGCATTTGTGTACAAGGGAGCAAAACTCTTTATCAGTCTAAATGATTTGAATACAACCTCAGTGTTATATATTATTATTTTTTTATTGGAATCCTTAAGATGAGTAATTTGTATATTTATTCATTTATTTGCGGATCACCACGTTTCGGCCAACTCATCTTCTGGTCTTTGTAGGATGCGACGGGATAGGAATGCTGAGTCTCTTAAGTGTATCCTGAGTAATTGCTGGCTTCCATAATTGTTGTTGTCTCACCGCGTTTTGGCCAACTAATCCTCCGGCCTGCTTTGAGTAGGATTGAAACCGCTATCTTCAGACAATGCTCACCTGGAGCCATAGAGATTCAACGCCTCTATCCATTACATCATGAGGGTGATCCAGATTGGATTTTTTTGGTCTTATAAATCAATTCGTTTTTATTTGGTCCTTCATCGTTGGTATTATTTTTTATTTTTATTGGAATCCTTTGAAAGGTGTAATTGGTACATTTATTTATTTACTGAGGATACAATTAAGAGACTCAGCATTCCTATCTCGTCACGGTTAACCACCTGACGAAGACCAGAGGATTAGTTAATCGAAACGTGATGAAACAACAACAACAACTATGAAAATGAGGATAACAGTCCACAAATAAATAAATAAACCGCAGTGTTCTTATGTTGCATCTATCGCTCATAAAAACAATAACAAAGTTAACATATATGTACACACACACATTTATTTTCTCATAAGGTAGGTTTGTCAAGGACAAATATACAAGGCATAAAATAAAACCTGTTGCATGAAAAAGGGTATGTATTAATGGATGTAATTTTATTGGTTATTGCATGTAAATATTTTGTCGTTAATAGCTTTTTTTTTCTGACAAAATCAATATTTGATTCGGTTCGTCTTTTTTTTTTTTGGGGGGGGGTCCTTGTAATATTTTATTAAGATCAATAAAATGTAAACTAATAATTTAAATTATTCCAGAATATACTTTAACCAAGTTAGAATTATCTTCATATGAACATCATTCTAATAAAGGGACGTAACTTGTATTTGTCGATACAGGGTTACTTCCCTTTATAGCAAAATAAATGTATAGTTTGTATGCAAACATATATGACCAGAGTAAACACATTAGAGAATGCCGGGTTCTGTAAAATAAACAGAAATTACTCTGGGAACTATTTTGCACAAGAATGATATGGCTAGCTGTAAAGTGCCATGCTGAAATTGTTATCCATCTGTAGAGTGCAGTCGAAACTGCCAGAAAAACGAAATCTAGCAACAAGATGTCAGCATTGTGCAAACAATATAAAAAAGATCCAAGCAGATCGGTTTGCCAGCTTCAAGCCTCAGTTTCGAATCTCGCGCCATACATGTGACGGTGATTCAGTGGTTAATGACACGGACTGATGACCTGGGTGTCCTAGTTTGAATCCAGTTCATTCCACGAAAATCACTTTCACTTAGGATGTTCGCAACCTTCATATTGGTCTCTTCCATAGGAACCTGATGTCTTTTTAGAAATAATTCTGATCAGAAAAATATGGGGGAAACCAATACAAACAATAGAATCTTTGGATTCATACGATATGATGATGAGCATACATGTGCAAGTGTTTTTTGTACTTCAAAATTAAAGAGTCATTCTCACTTTTCCATCCGCAATGACGTGCGATGTTTTGGATAAAGTACTTAGTAAAATTGAGTTGGAGATTGAAGTTTGAGCAATACTGAAATGGTTATCTGTCTGTGGAGTGCAGTCTAAATTGATAGAACAAGAGTATGCTACCTCCATGGATTTAATAAAGTGATCCATGCAGATTTCTGAGGTCAACACAAAGATTCCTGAGTTCAATAAGATTAACTCAAGAAAAGTCAGAGGTTATGGTATAACACTCAAAATGAGAACAGTTGTCCGATTGATCCAAATAATACAAATCATTCTCACACAAGGCTGTATAATTCAGGGGAGATGACTTGGAAATTGTTCAAGAGATATAGCTCCATTATACCATGCTAACAGGCAGAAAGGAGGAAAACCTAAAACAAAAAAAATGCGATGTTTATTTGTTTAAAATACTTGATTTTGTTTTTAGAATAGCGGGGGTACCCAGCATTGCTCTGGTGTGTGTACGTAGTGTAGTAAGGAACCCCGAGGGGGGGGGGGATAAAAAAGTGGTAGTAGCGGGGAGGGGGAATCAAAACAACAGTAGGCAGTTTGGATGAATAGAGGTGTTAAAAAAAAAAAGTGGTAGTAGGCAGGGAGGTAGGCTCGAACCCGTAATGCGAAAAAGGAAAAAAAAAAGTCTTAGCTGATGTCTTCATCACGTAACTGAAAGGCGAGAGCATTGAAATTAAGCATAGTCAATCCAACAGAAACGATAACTTGCGAAAATGTTGACACGAAAACCGACTCCTCCTTGTAAAAAACTACGCAGTTGGGGGGGGGAGGGAGAGGAATTAATGTTTTTGGCCAATTTTTCGATATTTCTCGTCCAAAGGATCGAACTTCAAAACGATACTGATCTTCTGAGGATCCGTCACGTGTGTCGAAAGTTTTTGACAGACATACAAACACACACACACACACATTTTGTCCTTTATATATAGACTAACGGGGGGGTACCCGGCGATGCCCGGGTGTCTTGAGGTAAATCAAAACTCCGGGGGGGGGAGGGGGGGAATAATAAAAATAAATGTTTTGGTAGGTGAGTGTATGAGGATCGAACCCGTACCCTTGAGTTGGATATTAATGTGTGAAAAAAAAAAACGTGCTAAGTTAACCATTGAGCCACGGCGACAGACAGCATTAAGCAGGTTATTTAACTATAAAAACAGGCGTGCGCAATAAAAGTTAACTCTGCTGCTTCCATTTGACCTAATTAAGAAGGTCAAATAGAAGTCACCCAGCGTTTGGGTTTGTTTACCCAAATTTAACTGTTTCTTCCCCCAACAGATGTTGGGGAGGGGCGAAGCAGCTCCCAATTGTCCAGAACTGTCTGATCAAAGCTGATTGATTCTGGACGTTTTTCCAGGTGCAATGCCGAGAACACGTCATTTGAGTTTAGTTTCACTTTATAAAAAAAACTAAAAAGCCCAATCAAGATGCGAGAAGCTAAAATAGCAATAATTTTGTAAAAATCGACGTAAATAAATCTATACGCTACGCGGTTTCCTAATTCCTAGATATTATTATATAGGACCTATGTACACAGTTTTAAGTGATAGTAACGAACCCGGGAGCGTGTGCGAGAAAAGCATTTTGAAGACATACACGAAATGGTCACACACATTTTGCCTTTTATATATATAGATAGATATCTTTCTACAAATTCAATAGTTGATTCTGGTTCATGGTTTTTTTTTTAAAGGATCCTAGGAGTATGTTGTTGAGATCAATAAAATGTTATTCAGTTTAATTTCTTATAAAAAAATGATTTGACCAAGTCAAAATAATTTTCAGATAAAAACCATTTTAAAAAAGAGATTTAACTCTGTATTGACAAGTGTAGAATTACATTCCTTTGCAGCAAGAAATAATAGTTTGCAAAAACAAAAACACACAAAAAAAACTGCATAATTAAAAAATAAAATGCAAGTACAACACTACAGGGCAAGACTAAGTAAGTACAGCTAATTAATTAT
The DNA here is from genome assembly GCF_053919585.1 of Euprymna scolopes. Taxonomy (NCBI): domain Eukaryota; kingdom Metazoa; phylum Mollusca; class Cephalopoda; order Sepiida; family Sepiolidae; genus Euprymna; species Euprymna scolopes. The sequence continues at coordinate 73,062,203 of NC_136500.1, read as the reverse complement.
AGAATTGGAGTAAGTAATTCAACATGGGAAAATTTAAAATAATAGCATTACCTAAAGGGCGATAAAACCAAAATCTTATATATAAAACACTGTCTGTCTGTCTGTCTGTTTCCATATTTTAAAACTCTATCTCCTCTGAAACTAAAAATCACTGAGCGGCACAAGAGGCCTCAAACGATTGGATTTTTTACGGACTGTTCCTTTATGGGTCTTTAGCCGGTTAAAATATTTTTTCAGGGGTTAAAAAATGGGTAAAAATTGAAGAAAATCGTTATACATTTTGTACATTCATCTTAGTTTATTTTTTATTTTTAATCTGTTCATATGCGTGTCACGTTAGTACAGTGGTAATGTCACCAGCTTTGAATGCTACAATTTCAGTTTCGATTCTAACTGATAGCATCCACATTTTTTTTTTTTTACTTTTGGAATCACGACTCTGTAATAATATATATAGGAAATCTGGACAAATTAAAATATATTTTAGCGCATTTTACACAGATTAATTATATGTACAAGGAAAATGGACAAGAATGGAAACAGGTTCTGGTTAATTAGCATCACTAACATCGTTATATAAGACCATGGAATTTTCGTGTGCCTAATAATCCAACTCTCATGTGATGTCTCCTGTGTCTGCAAAGCCAAATCTGTGGGTGTCGCACACAATCACAACTGTTACATGTACATATCTGTTCTGTGATATTAGTGATATGATGGTTGTTCTGTGATATTAGTGATATGATGGTTGTTCTGTGATATTAGTGATAGGATGGTTGTTCTGTGATATTAGTGATATGATGGTTGTTCTGTGATATTAGTGATAGGATGGTTGTTCTGTGATATTAGTGATAGGATGGTTGTTCTGTGATATTAGTGATATGATAATTGTTCTGTGATATTAGTGATATGATGGTTGTTCTGTGATATTAGTGATAGGATGGTTGTTCTGTGATATTAGTGATAGGATGGTTGTTCTGTGATATTAGTGATAGGATGGTTGTTCTGTGATATTAGTGATAGGATGGTTGTTCTGTGATATTAGTGATAGGATGGTTGTTCTGTGATATTAGTGATAGGATGGTTGTTCTGTGATATTAGTGATATGATGGTTGTTCTGTGATATTAGTGATATGATGGTTGTTCTGTGATATTAGTGATAGGATGGTTGTTCTGTGATATTAGTGATAGGATGGTTGTTTTGTGATATTAGTGATAGAATGGTTGTTCTGTGATATTAGTGATATGATGGTTGTTCTGTGATATTAGTGATAGGATGGTTGTTCTGTGATATTAGTGATAGGATGGTTGTTCTGTGATATTAGTGATAGAATGGTTGTTCTATGATATTAGTGATAGGATGGTTGTTCTGTGATATTAGTGATAGGATGGTTGTTCTGTGATATTAGTGATATGATGGTTGTTCTGTGATATTAGTGATATGATGGTTGTTCTGTGATATTAGTGATATGATGGTTGTTCTGTAATATTAGTGATAGGATGGTTGTTCTGTGATATTAGTGATATGATGGTTGTTCTGTGATATTAGTGATAGGATGGTTGTTCTGTGATATTAGTGATATGATGGTTGTTCTGTGATATTAGTGATATGATGGTTGTTCTGTGATATTAGTGATAGGATGGTTGTTCTGTGATATTAGTGATATGATGGTTGTTCTGTGATATTAGTGATAGGATGGTTGTTCTGTGATATTAGTGATAGGATGGTTGTTCTATGATATTAGTGATAGGATGGTTGTTCTGTGATATTAGTAATATGATGGTTGTTCTGTGATATTAGTGATAGGATGGTTGTTCTGTGATATTAGTGATAGGATGGTTGTTCTGTGATATCAGTGATAGGATGGTTGTTCTGTGATATTAGTGATATGATGGTTGTTCTGTGATATTAGTGATATGATGGTTTTTCTGTGATATTAGTGAGAGAATGGTTGTTCTGTGATATCAGTGATAGGATGGTCGTTCTGTGATATTAGTGATAGGATGGTTGTTCTTTGATATTAGTGATATGATGGTTGTTCTGTGATATTAGTGATAGGATGGTTGTTCTGTGATATTAGTGATAGGATGGTTGTTCTGTGATATTAGTGATAGGATGGTTGTTCTGTGATATTAGTGATATGATGGTTGTTCTGTGATATCAGTGATAGGATGGTTGTTCTGTGATATTAGTGAGAGAATGGTTGTTCTGTTATATCATTGATAGGATGGTTGTTCTGTGATATTAGTGAGAGAATGGTTGTTCTTTGATATTAGTGATATGATGGTTGTTCTGTGATATTAGTGATAGGATGGTTGTTCTGTGATATTAGTGATAGGATGGTTGTTCTGTGATATTAGTGATATGATGGTTGTTCTGCGATATTAGTGATGTGATGGTTGTTCTGTGATATTAGTGAGAGAATGGTTGTTCTGTGATATTAGTGATAGGATGGTTGTTCTGTGATATTAGTGATATGATGGTTGTTCTGTGATATTAGTGATAGGATGGTTGTTCTGTGATATTAGTGATAGGATTGTTGTTCTGTGATATTAGTGATATGATGGTTGTTCTGTGATATTAGTGATATGATGGTTGTTCTGTGATATCAGTGATAGGATGGTTGTTCTGTGATATTAGTGAGAGAATGGTTGTTCTGTTATATCAGTGATAGGATGGTTGTTCTGCGATATTAGTGAGAGAATGGTTGTTCTATGATATTAGTGATAGGATGGTTGTTCTGTGATATTAGTGATAGGATGGTTGTTCTGTGATATTAGTGATATGATGGTTGTTCTGTGATATTAGTGAGAGAATGGTTGTTCTGTTATATCAGTGATATGATGGTTGTTCTGTGATATTAGTGAGAGAATGGTTGTTCTGTGATATTAGTGATAGGATGGTTGTTCTGTGATATTAGTGAGAGAATGGTTGTTCTGTGATATTAGTAATATGATGGTAGTTCTGTGATATTAGTGATAGGATGGTTGTTCTGTGATATTAGTGATAGGATGGTTGTTCTGTGGTATTAGTGATAGGATGGTTGTTCTGTGATATTAGTGATAGGATGGTTGTTCTGTGATATTAGTGATAGGATGGTTGTTCTGTGATATTAGTGATATGATGGTTGTTCTGTGATATTAATGATATGATGGTTGGTTTCCTCCTTGGTTTATTGGCCTCTCGTCAAGCACAATAAATATACAAAGGCATAAATATCGATCGTTAAATTAAAAAAATTTTTTTTTTTGCTGCTGCATTGTGCAGCTCCAAAGACTAGCGATCAAGCAAGGAAACCGAAACTTTAAACATGTATGAATTATTGTTGCATATTGCTACCAATAGGTGTAGCATTATAGTACAGCGAAAAAAAAAAAAAGAAGGAAAAGGATGGAAAACCAAGAAGAACAGTGGACTATAAGCCGTTAAAATTCCAATGCAGACACACCTCACTAGATTGCCATTCTAATTGGCATTACAGATACCACACAAGACAGTGTTGGATGCAACCCTTCTAAATGGGGAATCTCAGCCACTTATAGCTGTTGATATTTAGATATCAACTATTGATCACTTTAAACCAGTACATGTTGATTGGATTCTGCATATTCTCCTCTCTCCAGTGAATGAGTGCTCAGACTCTCAACATCACCCAGCACAATTAAACAAATGTCAACAATGTCTGGCTATTCTCTCATAATCAACCAGGCTAGAAAGAACTCATCGGTTTCCAAATGCCATAATGTTAACATATAAAACCAAGAGAGTAGGTTAATAGTAATAAATAAGAAATATGCATGTAAAATTTTTGGTAGAAATCACACTAGACAAGACATGAAGCCACTTGATTGTAAGGAGCTAAAAAGAAACTACTATTTCAAAGCTAAAAAGTAGCCAACAATAAGTGTTACAGGGATAGATCTTGACCCAGAAAACAGCAATTCTTCCCTTTTTGTTAAAAACATCGATCATGGAATGTGAGGACTAAAGGACAAAATAAGGAAAACAATAGTTACAAGGCTGTCGAAAGTAAACCAAAGGCCCACTTTCTAACTTTCTATTCTCCATTGTCACAACTAGGGGATGAAAGAATAAGAACAAAATGGTGTGTGTATGTGTGTGTGTGTGTGTGTGTGTGTGTGAGAGAGAGAGAGAGAGAGAGAGAGAGAGAAAGAGAGAAAGAGGGAGAGAGAGAGAGAGAGAGAAGCAGGCAAGGAGAATTATTATATAAACAAAAAAAGAGCCTAGTGAGAAAATTGATTACAGAAAGCAACAGACAAATGGATTTTGGTTAGGTCGGAATGTCTTTTTGGTTTTGGAATCAACAGTCAAGAGAACGTTATTACCATTACCTCCTCCTTTGGGATATAGTGTAGTATCTGTTCTGGTACTATGAGACTATCCTTCTAGGTATTACTTCGTCATTGGAAGGTAGTGTAGCATATTGTGTCTCTAGTGAAGAATCACATCTAATTTTGATTTGAAGCTTATGCCTAAAGTATGAAATCAGATCGTAATCAGAAGAGGATCCACTCTGACTCCCTATCTCTGAGTGTGAAATCCACACTAGCAGTCTAGCTGTGGCGAGGATCATGAGCGAAAAGAAAGCAGTCGTTTCTTTTTAAATCACCAAGGATTCACATTGTAGGCGAAAAATGCCAAATCCGTGTCAAATGCACAGAAACAATGCAACTAACGAAAACTCACAAAACTTGCTGCAATTGAAGAAGATATGCTCTGCCATTCCTTCTATCTTCTTTGCAGTGTAGACAAAAAGAGTTATCAACCAATTAAGTTTTGTAGACTTCAGTAATTGAGAGGTAGTGCCTTCTGGACCAATTGCCAGATCAGGGAATACTCAGTTATTGAAATATCTCCGGTCTGGTGACACTTTGGTGAGCATATTTCCTCCTACGACTATCCCTGTCACTTCCCAAGCAGATCCAAAACAGTACTTACCACTAAATCTAAATACAGTGTCTTCCTAAACTATGCAACATAACTAGACTCTGGCAGCACTGCTTCTGATGTACTATGATTGACTGTTTGGTTTATGACAGAATTCAATCAAATGGTCAGGGATGAGGTTAGAAAAAGTGTTCTCAACTGCAGGGCCCTAAACACTCTTCTATCAAAATGAGACCTCGAAATAAGTCTCCTGGCAAAACTTTCCAAGTCAGAAATCCTGAAGTATCCAGTAGCTGACCCGGAAATAATTTCAAAAGTTCACAAACGTTTTTTAGCCGATCGTAAATTGTATAAAATATCAGAGATGTTATATGAACATATCAGAGATGTTATATGAAGTTATCAAGAGGCAGTCTATTCACCATTTTGTCAATGTGAAAGCTGTGTTCAAAGTGTATCTTATGGTTGCACACAGTCAGTCAAAAACAATACTTCAAAGATTCAGGATGCTTTGCAACTGTTTCAACACTGCAACAGGTCGTTTTTGCATCAATATGTGATGAAATGGATGAAACATGGATCTACCGCTTCCCTCTAATCAGTATATCAAAACCTGTCAAAGCGTCCAAAAACACAAACATCAGCAGTCAAGGTTTAGGCCTACATATTTTGGAACGCACGAAATATTTTGTTCATCGATTATCTTGAAAAAAGAAGAAAAACATCAAAAACTAATATTATACAAATGAGCAAGGAGTGATTAATCATTGGTGTGTTTGTAGGAATAAATCGCCTAAAACGGACGCAAAGAGGAAAAAGTACTCCTTCACCAAGATAATGCATCGTGTCACAAGTCGATTTCAATGATAGAAAAAAAAAACTACATGAATTGCACTTCTAATTGTTTCCACATCTATTCTCTAGACTTGACCCTAGCAACTACTAGCTGCTTGCAAACTTCGAAAGAATTCCTGAGGGAAAAAGCTTTTGTTCCAATAAAGAAGTAATATTGGAAACTGAGTCATGTTTTGGGGTCAAATACAAATTGTTCTACACAAAAAAAAAAAGACATTGAGTTGTTAGGGAAGCACTAAAACCAGTGTATCAGTCTAGGAGGAGACCGTTAGGTTTGTAATTATGACTAATACTATACATTGAAAGTTTGGTTAATTCCATTAATATTGGAGGCTTCAGTTGTGGGAAATCTGGCCTGCTGTGAATATAACAACAGTTTCATCCTCAGACAGTAATCAAATAGAGAATTATCTGAAATATATATAAAAACTTTGAATGAGGAAGGAGTGATTAAATGTGGAGTGATTAAATGAGGAGTGATTAAATAAATAAATCTCAGTCCTTCATCTTGGTCCAATTCAATGACCTGTACATGTCATGCATGACAATTTTTACTGCGCATATGAGAGGCGTTCATTAAGTAAAGTTCCTGTTCTACTTCCAGTTGTCAGGTCTGGTTGAAATGTTGCGTTTGCAATGATTTATATTCCTATGGGTTATGTGGCAAATTACAACTCTGGACTAATTGAAATTTCTGATTTTCAGGATTTGGAACTAAGTCAAGTGTCAAATGCAGTCTGTTGAGTGTCAGGCAGTGGTCTGGTTTTTGTTTTTGTATTTGTATTTGGAAACTTTTGATAAAATAAAAGAAACGTATGGTTATGATACCCATTGTGAATTCAAACATGGCGAGAAATCTGTGGAACCGAGTAACAGATGCTTCACCAATTACAAAAGGAAGCGATTAAGTCTGGGAGCTGCCATTTTGAGAGAATCGCTGTGTGATTATTCGCCAAATAGTCCAAAAGGTCCAGGTTAGGGTTAGCGTTTATAGAAAATATCATTCATGACCATTTACAAATAAATTCCCAGGTTGCTGACATTTTGCTAGAAGCAAGAACATATCAAATGTTTGAGGATGAATTTGGAGATGTGCCAAGAAGATGAGTCAAAGTTTTTCAAAAATTGATTATACAGCGCTTACACTGGGCCTATCTATCACTATTATCTAGAGATAAAGAGCTCAGTCAATGAAGTGGAAGCATTTGGACTCAGTAACTCCAAAAAAAGGTAAGGGGGCAGCCCTTCACTGGAAAGATCATGCTCACAGTCTTCTGAAATCAGGATGGATTAGTGATGACAGATTTCCTAGCAAAGGATACCACAACTGTAGGAGCCTATTATGCTTCACTTTTGAGGAAATTAAAAGTAGCTCTCAAATAAAAAAAAAAAAAAGCAGAAATATATCAGCAAATGTATCCTTTTACTGTAAGACAACAATTTAGTCCACAATACAAACGTCACCACTTCAGGAGTATACACATGTGGCTATGAAATTCTAACCCATACCCCCTACTCTCCTGATCTTGCACCCTTTGGCTTTCAATTCTTCCGAGCTATGAAGTTGTTTTTTAAATGAAAACTTTTCTCAGATGATGCGCTATTGATTTCTGAAGTCGTGTTGCATTAAATGATGGGAGAAATGCGTTACTCTGCATAACTATGTAGAAGAAGACTAATAAATATGCCAAGTTTTGTTGTTCTACTGTTATAAAAAGTGAGTTAGGAGCATTACTTATTGAACACTGCATGTACCGTGAACTTAAGTACCAGCTTATTATTGCAGTGGAGATGTGGGGGAGCAAGTGCCCTATGACTCCATTCTGGATAATTTCTTACTCATTGACTTGCTTTCCATAGCCAAGAAATAAAGATTGTTCAAAATATATTGAAAGCCTCTCCTTTAATTTGGTCTTTCTCTCCTCTAGTATTTATATTCATCCTCTCTATATTTTATGTCACTGTTTTCAATCGTAGATATGAAAATAATAATAACTAGTGGGGGGAGTGTGCTTAAATATGATATTTTAATTCGTCCAAATTCCGTATATATTATTGTAGAGTCATGATTTTAAGAATAAAAAAAAGTATTTAGGTGTCATCAGCTAGAATCGAAACTGTAATACTCAAAGCTGGTGACGTTACCACTGTACAAACGTGGCACGCATATAAATGTTTTCAATTTTGACTCACTTTTTACCCCTTAAATACAATTTTAACCGTGTTATATTGTGGGATGTGTTATGATCATATAACATAAAATATCTTACCCGCAGGGTGTTCAGCATTCATGTGGGTATATTTGTTGCTTATGATGAAAGAATGGAATAATTATGAACAAATAAGAAAATCACTCGCTGTTACATAACGATATACATTTATTATGGAGACACACACTCACACATAACGACAATTCAAAAATAGTACATGAAAGGTTAGAAATCCAAGTATGATAACTGGAACGAACGGGAATGATGCTATTTCTCCATTTTGAAAGTCACTGTGTTTTTCCTCCATTCTTTCTACTTCCGGTCGTTGATTTCGCGAGAAATCGCAAGAATTTAAAGTCTAGGATTACAGACAATGGGAGGCAACTTTGCCCAAAGAAGTAAAGAGGTACTCCCCTTGTATTATACTTTTGTGTCGTCCTAACAAATTGGTTAAAAGAACTGACCATAAAAAATCCAATCATTTGAGACTCCTAGCGCCGCTCTGCGACTTTTAGTTTCAAAGGAGATAGAGTTCGAAAATATGGTGACAGACAGACAGACCGACAGATATATAGCCATTTATATATTAGATAATGGATTTTTAATGAATAAGAATAAAAACAAAATATTAAAATTTCACCAGCTGATTTGATTGTATTATATGTGTATATTCGCATGTTTTGCATTTTATTTTCAACTGATGCCAAATTTTATTTGAACTGTTTCATTCATCTCGTAATGCCTTCTCTTTCTTCTCTGTTCAACAGGTGAAACGCAAAGCTCCTACAACTAAGTGTGCATGGAAGGACAACGACAGATGGTCTGAGAAATTACAAGCAACTACTTTTAACAATCTGCCTTTTACCATCTCAACTGGTGTCAATTCTTTAAACACGGGAAGAATGTTTTAGTCTTTAAATAACAAATTCTAAAAATAAAAAATAAAAAAGCTTTATTAAACAAAAATAAAAAAAAATTATGTTATCTAATAATATTTTCCTAAATGAAAGTTATTTATTTCTCTCTCACGGCGGGATCATGTGACACAAGGGTTGGAAAATGGGATTGAAGAACTAGCACCATAGAGGAAGAGTACTCTGGCCTGCAAAAATGCCTGGGCATCCTTGTCGCCAATCCCCTGTAGAGGCGCCTCAGGTGATTAGCAATAGACTAACTCCTTATCAAAGGGTGAGAAAGTAAGGCCTTGAAGGGTGGACCTTCTAGAATTGCACAGGATCAGCAACATGCTGTAGTCAACAGGGAAAAAGTCATTTCAAAAATGGTTTAGAATTTGTTGGCTTTAGTGCCAAAGGAAAAAAAGGGATAAAGTCCCATATTTGCATGTGTGTGTGTGTACGTATGTTTAGTCATCATGTTTACCTTAATGAAAACATGTTGCCTTAACACACACACACACACACACACACACACACACACACACACAGCTCTACTTATATATATGAAAGGCACTTTGTTTCTCTCTTTCTGTGAGTTCGTTCCCTACGAACTCCGGAACAGCTAGGCAGATTTTTATGAAATTCCACACAAATGTACTTTATATTCTTGGGAATGTTTTTAAGTAGGTTTTGTATCGAAATACATCCGATAATTATCAAAACTCAATAATCGAAAAAATCTGATTAAACAGAAACAGTCTGGTTTTAACCAAATGTACATTTATACAGCCTAACAGTGCATGTGGGAAGTTTTATCACCACACAAGCAGAAGGGTTGAGCGTATAAAATCAACAGTAGATTCTTTTAAAAGACAGGGGGCATTCAAAATGAATGTTTCTGTCTAAAGCACACTTGATTCATGATTCTTGACATTTGTATCTTAAATTTTAATTAAAACCATTAGATAAAAATAATTTAATAAAATTAACAGTAAGTTTTCTACAATGCAATGTAGACTAAAACGTATTGTTGACGAAATGATTGCAGGGAAGCATGTGAGCTTTCTCCTGGTGCACCACGGCGAGTTCCCGAGTAGAGCAATCAATCTATCCGATTGAAAAATGGGCAATTTCCCCAATTTCGAAAACAATAAATGTATTGGAAGTCCAGAACATTTGTTGATCTTCATTCAATTCCAGGAATGCCAGCTCTCTCTTATATATATATATATATATATATATATATAAGGTAGTTTTTTTGAAGCATTGCTGATAAATAAATACGTATAAGAATGCTGTAGTAATGGAAGGTGTAACACCATCCTTTGTCATGGAACCAATTAATGTAACCAGGCCATTGTCAGCTCCTAAACAAGAGGTCTAACTCTAAGTCCCATTGGCTACACTTTTATCTTTGTCTATTGATGGACCTTTCAAAACATAACCAGACACTTACTGGTCATTGAAATTACTGCTCTCATGCTTAGAGCACACAAAATGCATGATCTTAAGGCTGTGTATTAATACGTTTAACATGCTGGCTGTTCGTTGTCAGTCGTCAGGGATGAACTCTTCCTTTACAGATGCATTGATCAGCAGACATGCGACCATCACAGCTGCAGCTCTGTGTTGGGTATAGGGTAGATCTGAAAATTAACTGGATTATTCTCCACAATCAAAATAATCAATAATCAATGATAACTCTAGAGATCAGTTTTTTTATGAACGAAAATAATTATTGCATAAGATATTTTCACATACAGTAGTGCAAGGAAAGTTAAATTATTCCGGTTCTTTTAGACTTAGTAAATGTATACTATTTCTAGATGCAGGATTTTTCAATTAAAATTCTGTCAGACAGCTTCTGGTAGGAGGATGAAAAGGCGATCTTAGGTCCTGGACAGCCAGCCCCAAAAGCTGACCTGCTCCATTCAAGGCCAGCAGGCAAGTCTCTCCTATCTGTTAAACAAAAGGTTTTATGGAAACCCGAAATCTGTCTCCCATGTCTTTGAGATTAGCATTTCCTCCTCTATCGTTTGGAGATGATCCATTCTTCTTCTATTCTCTTCTCCCCTCTTTTCTCTTCTGAATCTTCCCCTCCCCCTTTTTTCCTCCCTTCGCTTTTGAACTCATTTTCTTTTCTTCTCTCTCTCTTTCTTAATCTCTCTTTGATACTCTGCCCTCTCTCTCTCTCTCTGTCTCTCTCTGCCTTTCTCTCTCCCTTGTGAAGTCGTTCCATCTCCTTCCTCTTAACAGAGTAATTCGATTATCTAACATTTTGGGTAGCCTTTTGCTTGACATAAATATATGGCTTATTTCTAAGATTACATGTTACACTGTGTCACCCAAATATCTATTTTACTTTGTTGAGAAATTAATTTTTCTCCTCGATATCTCAACAAAAACATATTCTATCATTTCTCGGGGCATATGAGAATATTTTGACTAAGTGTCAACACCTCCGACCACAATTAACCCTCATGGTTACCAGCAAGATTATCTGGTGCTGTCCATGTTTGAAAATAGTGCTATATTTATGCAAAACACTGGAGTACTGAAGTGATGTGACGTATGAACAAAAAGCAGACAAACAAACGAAAATTAATTTTATTAATCTTATAACTTTTTATTTTTCAAAATCAATTACATATAAAAGGCAGTAAACATCAACTTACTATTTAATATGAACAGGATGGTGAATGTCTTTGATATTTCGAGAATAACGGCATTGTTTTTGTTTGTTTTGTTTTCTCGAAATCATCAAAGACATTAACCATCCCGTTTATATTAAATTTTGAGTTCATGTTTACTGATTTTTATATGTGACTGATTTTGAAAAATAAGTAGATGTAGGTTGGTTTGGTTGTTTTGTTTCATTTTGCATATCAAACCTTTTCGGGTTATTACCGAATCCAGTTATTTTGGATTACTTGTGTTGATATTGCATCCAGTTATTTTGTAAAAGGTTTTTATCCTTCATCTTCAATCGCTAGTTTGTAGTGTTTGGTTTGGTTGTTTTTATTGTTTTATAGTGGATTTTATCGTTTTTGTTCCTTGGCCTGCAGAACATTTTTTTTTTTTTTTTTTACATGGGGTTCACCACTTATCAAGGCCCAATGGCCACTCGGGGATAAGGGTTATTGTGTGTACAGTAATCAAAAGGATAGTGTAGCAATAGTATTGGAGAATTGGTAAGGTGTCATTACTTGGGGGGGGCGGTTCATCAGGAATTTGTTTGTGTTGGACTTGAAGACATCCAGGTTGAAGTCGGGAGGGAAACAGGCAAGCGGAACAGCGTTCCACAGGCGTGCAGTCCTAAGAAAGAAGCTTTGTTCATGGAATCTACATTTTGATTTAGGCACAGATAAGGAGTGGGGAAAATTATTGATGGTGGTTTCAGCTAGTCGGGTGTTTTTTGAAAAAGATTGGCGAGGGGGGACCAGAGAATGAAGCTCAGATGAGCACTTGCCATGGAAATAACGATAGAACAACGACATGGATGAGTTTTGCAATGGGAGAGGAAAAAGGGTTACAGTATTAATGTTTGATACATTTTAAGTCAGGAAGTGGGGGAGACAGAAAGAGGAAATGGAATAAAGGAAAAGGGGGGAAGGTGGGTTGTTGTTTTTTTTATTTTGGTTTTGCAGAACATAATTAAGCTTTGCAAAAGGAAGTAGAAAAACAAAACGCATCAATTTTAGGTGCGTTTCGTCTAAGGAAGCCAATATCTTCAGACAGCCTGATCTGGTAGCAGCAGTGAATAGATGTACAAATATTTATAAAATCAACAAGACCTTCTTTCATTGGTCTGTTTTTGCTTATACGTCACCCAGGTAACTGAAGATGCATAAATATTACTTCAGTTAGATATGGTTTTAACACACAAATTCAAGTATAATAATATCGGACTAAGACTGATGGATGTAATTTGTATTATTCTGTGTGTTGCCTCATTGTAAATAACATGTCTCCATCCAGTTAACTGCAAGTATCCTCATTTTTTTCCACTATTTTCTGTTATCCATGTGCTACGCACACATATTTGTCTTCAGCATAATTTTCTGCAAGGCATTAATAGTTATGATATGCTGACATCCCCATTCATAAAAATCCCTTTAGATTTTCATGCATTAAAACAAATTTGGGTCGCCATTTGGGAATAACAGGCGTTCTATCTCGGGGAACGTCAACCCCTCTCTGCAAGAACTGCAAAAACCTAATGTCATCATCTCCCCTGATAGAGATATGCAAGCCACTCATGAATTTGATATTCCCATGAGGAGGAAGCCAGTTTAACCTACCTAAGTTGAATACTGCTTCAGATAGACAGAGAATCTCACTAGCATCCTCCTGTGCTCCAATATGTCATTATTCTTTTGACAAAGCATGTATAAGCAAAAATGTTCAAATGTTAGCATAGATGTAACAGAGTGTGGACATGCGTATGACAGCAGCAGCAGCAGCTGTATATAAATGACCGAGCTATGTGTGAGATATCACAACGAAGAAGAAAGAAAGAAAATGATTATAAAAAGACAGAGAGAGTCGTGTAACACATGCGGGCCGAGAGTGACAGGAAAAGACCCATCCTAAACATGGCCAGAAAAAGACAGAGTACCACATGTTTGACATGGCAGAGTCTTGTTAAGCACATTGGAGTACCAGAAAGCTTTTGAACAAGAGACAAGGTGTTATTCTGCAAAGTACCTGTAAATAAATGTCTGTTGTTTCACTGAAAAAAAATAATGAGTGAATCAAATTCTTTCCTTATCTTTGTTTTCTTGCGACTGTCAGCATACAACGTGTGGGTCCCAAGTGTTGACAAGTTAACACGTGTGTAACATTACATATGAATCTCCTTTGGTCCTTCTAGATTTTCATGCATTTAAACTAATTTTAAAGACCGGAACCTGGCAGAAGGATGACCATTGCTGTGATATTTTGCCTCGATCCTGCTAACATGGCTGCTTGCACCAAATATCTGGACATTACCCGCCCAAAGTGTTGGCGCAGTTTTGATTGGGAGATAATGTGCTGTTGGCTGCTTGTAATTATATCACTTTTGTCCAAAGTGTCCATTCCAAAATCGTCATCTTTAAGACCAGACAGACCACTAGCAGGGTTAGTTCTAACATCTTGTTCACTTTTAGAACCTAATGCTGCCAAACTTGATTTTGTAGATGATTTGGAGTCTTTTTGACTTTGTTCATTCGTATCTATGAAAATCATATGAGAATCTGTATCGTTCATATTTGTAGATACAAATTTTTCTTCCTTTCTTTGGCTGCTGTCGTCATTTGAGGATCTAGTTAGTGTATATTGTACAGATTGGTTGCTTATAATTTTTGAGTCATCGTTTCGACACGGGGATGGTCCTGTTGAGAATCGGTTGTTAAAAAGCTCCATTAAACTTGTGCTGACTCGGCTGGGGACCGGAAGCCGATTCATTGGGAGAAGCTGTAAAATAAATAATACCAATCATTATTTGCAGGAAGGTGAAGGTGGCCAAGTGGTTAACGATATGGAATGATGACCTGGAAGTTCCAAGTTCCACAAAAAATCACTTTCACTTAGAATGTTGGCAATTTTTATGTGGTCCCTCCTGTAAGTACCAATGTTATTCTAGAAAGAATTCTGACTAGAAAAATATCGGGGAAACTAATGCCACCAACAGAATTTCAGATGATGATGATGATGATGACGATTTGTATATCTTTTGATTATCTCTCTTCTTGCCATTGTTACATGATATAAAAATATAGGTGATCATTACTTCTACCAACATAATTATTTCAAAAGGAAATACAATTGGGAAATTAGTTGAAAGCAATTTAAATTTGCTTTGCTTGCTCATTTGTGATCTACTTGAGTTACAAGAAAAGAAAATTATTTAATAGAAGTTATATTATATAGTAGCACTGCCGGTGTAACGCTAAGTGACCTAAACGATTACTATTATGATTGTTATTGACGTTTGGAAAATGTTTTGTTTTGTTATGTACCAGGAATGCTAACTTGGTAAAATGGAATCTTAGAAACAGTTAGGAATTTAGCTGACATAAACAAAATTACATGACAAGCATCAGGAGATGATTCTTAAGTGCTATGTCGCATTAATTAGTAGTCACATGGTCAGAGAATTAAACAAATATGGTTTGGATACACTGTTTACTTTAGCCGGTTGTACGTTACTTCGACTTCATGCTGAGTTCTCTCCTCACAACGGCTTGGGCCCTGTTTCCACTGTCTGGGTGTCAAAGTAGATCTAAAATGTTCTGCACCTTCAATTCGACAGGCAATCAACAAATAAAGAAAAACCAGTGGTCATTTTTCTTATAACAAAAAAAAAATAATTATTCACTAAAAGTTACAAAACTCTGATGGTTCATAAGTTGTGACTAAATACAAATGCTCTGGAGACTGGCGACCTCCATTAGTAAAGTTATACTTATCCTTCACAATGTAGATTCAGGCACTTAGAATAGAGTGAATCTTAAGTCAGGGGTTTCTTTTTGACTGGTTTAGAAAACCCCACACAACTAGCAGAGTGTGTCTTAAGTCAGGGGCTTCTCTCTGACTGATGTGAAAGCCCCAAGCAGGTGGTAGAGTGTGTCTTAAGTCAGAGGTTTCTTTTGGACTAGCGTGAAAGCCCCAGGCAGTTGAAAGAGTGTTTTTGTGGCTACTTTTGCGTTGAGAATCAGGTGGGCGTAACACCGCCTCCAATTCCTAGAATTCCATTTTACAATTCTAAGAAAACCAATCTCAGGCAGTTTTTGAAATTCTAAGGCTCTAAAAATAAATTTCCTTTTCTTCTTCCTTAATGTGCATCTGTGAGTGCCACTCCCAACAAAAGGGTTCATTGCCTTCACCCTCCATTGGGTCTCTACCTTTCACCACCACTCACATGCGATGGTCCATCCTTCATTTGCATAACCAAGGGTGTTTTTGTTCTAGTACCATTTCGTATGAGTAAAAAAATAAATAACTTAGTTCTCCTTTTTTGGGTGATTAAATTCTTCACAGATGAACTTGTCAAATCGTCAAAAGGTGCCATTTTTTTTTTTTGAGATATCTTTATATTGCGTTTTCAGCTAGTGTTCTTTTTTAATGACCATTTATGTCCTCAGAATTTATCATGACAGAAAACAGATTTCTTCTTTATCAATATCCACAAATAAGTGGGTGCTTGTATTAAATTGACACCATAACAACTTTCCTAAAACGACTCTTTATTTCCATCATTATCATCAGTATCATTACCACCATCGCGACCACCATCATCAACATCATCACCAACATCACTGCCATCATCATCATCATCATCATCATCATCATTGTCACTTCCAACGACACTGTCACAATGTAGGAAGTTGAGCAGCAAGATGTCTTTTCACAATTTATTTGAACTTCTGTATGTCAGTACAATCAGGGAAGCAGGGACCTGGGAAGGAATTCCAAAATCTATCAGTTCGAGTGAAGAAACTATTTGAGTAGAAGGCTTCCGGGATCTCTAAAGTGTAAGGGTGGGATTTTGTTGCTTGTCGGATTTGTCGGGAGTATTTATGTTAAGAGGGTACAAAGGCTCGGAACTTATCAAAGGGCTCTCCATTAAAATACTCGTAAAACAGGCACAAGGATGTGACATTTTGTCGATGGGACAGAGGTTGAAGTTTAGTTTACAGTGTAGGACCTATTAGGTTGACGAGTCTTTTTTTTTAACCTTGTCTAGGAGTGAGAGACTAGAAGCAGATACACTAGTCCAAATATGGCAACAATACTCCATGCGTGGGCGAATGGTGGCTTTGTAGAGGTACAGGATACTTTCAAGTGTAAGTAACTTTCTAAAATGGTAGGAGAGGTAATCTTCTTCAAAGCAGCAATGGCAATACCCGATATATTTATTCCAATTCATGTTCCCTGTGAATGTTATGTCGAGAAATTTGAATGAAGACCTTTCAGGTAGAGTATCATTAGTCATGGCTATCAGTGGTTGAGAAGGTTTCTTGTAATCATTAAAGGAAACAAGCTTAGTCTTGACAGCATTGAATGTTACCATCCATTTACGTCCCCATTCCACTACAGCTTGAAGGTCTTCCTCTAAGGTTTCAGCCATTTCTTTAGATATGTATTCATTTGTTTTCTCTTCGTGTCTGTTATAGAGTGTGGGGTCATCAGCAAATATATCCATCTGGGCAATATTTTTATAACAGAGATCGTCTATGAATATGAGGAATAATAAAGGTTCAAGGGTCGACCCCTGAGGCACACCTGCATTTTTATTATATAGTTTTAATATAACATGATTGAGGACAATCTGGATTTTTCTCTTATGTAAGAATGATTTGATTATGTTAAGTATTCGTCCAGTATAATGATCATTTGCATATCTTTTGATTATCTCTCCTCTCCATTATGTTGCATCGTATAAAAATATAGGTTATCATTACTTTTACTGACATAAATTATTCCAAGATGGAGATGAAGAGAAAGAGTTTTCGGTGGGTAGCTGATCAGTATAAGTCTTGAACTTATATAGATAAAGAATAAAGATCTTTCTTGTGTGAACATGAAAACTTATGTGCAGAGATTATTGGTTGCTAGCAGAACGTGGCTCCATTTGATTGGTCAGTTCCTATCGCTAGTGTCTATAAGTAGAACCTTCCAATTTTATTTAATCAAATGTTGCAACAGAAAGGACTTAAATTTTCGTTATCTACTCCTTTGTGATCTAGTTGCATTAAAATACAAATATTTAATAAAAGTTATATACATTTAAATTTTGCAAATTTTAGAAGTATATCATTTCTATTAAATACTAATCATTCAAGCGGAAAGTTGCCTCACCTGTACAAGAATAGAAGCTGCCTCTTGTCCCGATAAAACATCCCAGACTCCGGCAGAAGCGATGATCAACAATTGGGACTGATGCTCAATGTCTGCACAGTAAAAAGACGGAACCGGATGAACACAACTTCTCATCTTTTTATCTCCATGGTTACCAAGACCTCTGGTAGTCTTCAGAACACCGTTAACCAAACTTTCACTGTTGCTCTGCGTGAAGAAGCCCCCTAAAATAAAAAGATGAAAATGATTAAAGTTTAGGGGCTTGTCTTGGACAGAAGACGTCTCAGTTGGAGGTGCCAAATTGGCTTTTTAAAGCTAAATTTCGTGAATTTGGTCTTTTTTTTTTAAACAGTTTGGCATTCAAAAATGTTATTTGGCCTTTTTTAAAATTTGGCTTTATGTTAAATTATATGCAGAACTAATCCCTCATTCTAAATTCTGAAATAATTATTTTTTTCCAACATGTAATCGCCTAAAAAAAATGAAAAATCTTATTTTTGTGTGAATGGGACTTAGCTGAGGTTACTCATTTAACAATTTATCAACAATTATTCAAATATGACATTTTCAAATATTCTTAGGTTGACTTAAAAAGAAAATAATATGAAAATGGTTGAATGTATTATCCATATTCCTCAACACAAATTTATTTATCTAAAAAAGATTTAATTTCCTCCAAAAACATAAAAAGCCTATGATTTTAACTTCATAGGAAACATTTTTACCTCGCCACTGTTAAGAAAACATACAAAACTAATAAAAAAAATATGGCACAATTATTTTGAAGCTTACATCTTTACTATAGCCCAGAGTTAACATGTTCAGCCATTTTTACTTTATATAGCACTAGCAGGCTGCCCGGCGTTGCACAGTCATAAAATACGCTTAAATATGATATTTTAATTTATGTAGATTTTGTATTTATTTTTATAGAGTCAATTCTCTATTGAATAATAATATATTACACCCAATATATAGTAGGGATTTCAAAAGTTTAAATAAATAAACGAAAATATGACTTGGGTGCGACCAGCTAAAATCGAAACCAAAACTCCAGTCTTATTCATTACCATCTGAACTAACAACAGATAGGTATCAGAACTTTAAAACTTAACCAACTTTATTGTATAAATGTACATTTGTGCATGCATAAAAGGTACATGTTTAGTTAACTTACAACCCCAATTCTTTTCACTTTTGACCCTTCCCGTTACCGACTAATAACCAAATCGAATTTATTCCACCGATCCAAATCACTTATATATTTTCAAGTCTGTAAACCAAAAGTTGACAGAGTTGTTGGTAGAGACCGTTCTGCACACAGACTGACACACAAGGTCACTTATCACAATATTCTGTGGATCTATATTAAAAAAACCTTGTTAAACTATTTCCATTCTATGGAGGCTAGGCGGGAACGCAGACCTCACAATTTTATTATACCATCCCTATTTAAGTTAAAACATACTTATCAAAGTATTATTATGTACATCTATATCAAAAACACTTGTAAACGCTTTTTTTTTTTAAATTTTTAAATTTTTTATTTCCATACTTTGTGGACGCAGATCCCACAATTTTAATGAATCATCATTATGCCAGATCAAACATACCCATTCCTGTGTCTCAATACATCTTCTATCATTATATGTGATTAGTTTTCTATAATAGTCAACCATATAGGAGCCTATTCGTGACCAGACACACACACAGACGTTCAGCTTTATATTATAGATATATATTAGTGAATGAATGACAAAAGTTTATATTCCAAAGTTCATGATGTTCACCATCTTATAATTTATTCCTTTAATTGAATTGACATTTACAATTCTTGACAGTATCTGTTTTGTAGCACAAAATCAAATTCTTAATTATTATATCAATTAGTGAATCTATTTTGTCCTTAACTCAGCAAAAGAAATAGGAACAATCAATCCATCAAAAGGAAATAAAGTGCGTTTTGACATGATTAAAATCCGAAAATTAGAAGAGAAGCTGTAAATACCTTACGCCATTTCTTCTGATGAGTTAAGGGCAAAATAGATTCACTAATTGATATAATAATTAAGTGATTGATATTGTGCTACGAAACAGATACTGTCAAGAATTGTAAATATCAACTGAATTAAAGAAATAAATTTATAAGCTGGTCAATATCATGAACTTTGGAATACAGATTTTTGTCATTCATTCACTATATTGCTCTGTAATTACATTGAGCTTAAATGTATATTATAAGGAAATAAAGTAGATTTCCATATATATATATATATATATATATATATATATATATATACATACATATATATATATATATATATATATATATATATATATATATATATATATATATATATGCATGTCTGATTAAACACGTTTGTCTTTTTTCAATTTTGTTGGTAATCTTTTCTATTCGCCAAACGGGGTTTCTTGTTTTGGCTAGTAGGTTATATAGTATTGCGCCCAAGTGGTTGTTGTTCAGCCATATTTTCCAGTGCTTTCCATCGGTACTTCCGATCGTCCTCAAGAAAAAAGGCAAACTCAGTCGTGTTTAATCAGAGATGCATAATAAATGACTTGCTGCCAAAGTATATATACATATATATATACATATATAACTGGAAAATTCGAACTGTGGATAAAAACAAGTGGAGAAGATAAATCATTGAAGGATGCAGAAACTTTGAGGAAAAGCATGTTAAGTATGCACTATTAAAACATGGTATCAGAAAACAGGATGAATCTGCAGTTCCTACCTATTTTCACCAAAAACTGAAATGTACAATCTGTGGCAGATTTATTCTGTCTAAAGCTAGCATGAACCATGTGAAGTCACACAAGATTAGACAATAGCAAAAATTTTAAGAGGATGTGCTGCCACCCAGACACCTCAAGTATTATTGTAATACCCATTGATTGGTGTATAAATCTGCAAGCGGTTTGACACAACATTCAAAAGGTGCATAATAAAGTCCCTCTACAAGAAGCAGCAAATACTAGCAAGTTCCCATGCCACATCTGTGAACAATTATACAAGAGTGTAGCTGGGCGGAAGAGCCATCTACATGCATGTAGACACCTGACATGAAGCTGAAGAGATGGCAAGCGTCTGTCAAGAAGTAGCAATCATCATCATCATTATATATATATATATATATATATATATATATATATATATATATAGAGAGAGAGAGAGAGAGAGAGAGAGAGAGAGAGATAGATGGATAGATAGATATATTATTTTTAAAATATAATTATCCACTGACACGTGTTTCGTCGTCTATGACTCATCAGAGTGGCTGACTCTAGCGTGATTCGAAATCGGGACCCCACGGTAATATATATATATATATATATATATATATATATATATAGATAGATAGATAGATAGATAGATAGATAGATAGATACACAGATAGATATAGAGAGAGAGAAAGAGAGAGAGAGAGAGATTAATAAAAAATATTTTCCATTTGGTCTTTTTTTGGCTTTTTTCCCTGAAAGTTTAGTTTTAAATATTTTCTTCTAGTCTAGCAATCCTGTCTCAGCCATATTTTATTATTTAGATTAATGATTCATCTGAGAAATATTGGATAGTTCGGTTAACCATAATATTTGATTCCAGCCAGAAATTTTTAAAAGTAAAAAAAAAATTATATTATTTAATTAATTGGAATTCATTACGGTGGTGAGACAACAACAACTATGGAAGGCAGTAATTGCTGAGGATGCAGTTAAGAGATTCGGAGTTCCTATTCCGAAACGTTGTGAAACAACAACTAAAAAAAAAAAAAAAAGATGAGGATAATAGTCCGCCATAAATAAATGAATAAAAAAAAATATTTCAAGTAATTTTTTAATCTCATTTTTTACCAAGTTCATTTTTATTTAAATAGTAGCAGGGCTATCCAATATTATCTGGAGCAAAAGTGTAACATAATTTCTATCTCTTTCTTTTCCGTAACTCCCCTCTCCACCTCAATTCCTTTCTATGGACATACACACACAATTCGAGACAGTATAAGGGAAATAACTATAAAAAAAATCAGAGTTATTTCCCTTTACATGATAATGTTAAAAGATGTGTGTACGTCTGGATAACATTAAATTTGTCCCCCAAATAATGCATTTCTACAAAAATTTCAGATATACATTAGGCAGATTTAAAAACATCAACTTTGTGAGTGTTGGTTGTGCGTTTTTTAAGTTTTAGCTGAATATACAAACAGACATGTGTCCTTTATATAATAGATTTACAAATAAAACTGGAAATTAGCAAGATAAATCCTGCCAGGAAAAATTGTTTTGGAGAAAAAAAAAAAGAGGAATAAAAAGAAACAATTGTTTTAAAAACAAAGGTAAGACTTTTGTTGTTTAAGCTTTCTAAAATTTATTTCATTTTTGTTATATATAGAAAGAATTATCTCCCTTACAAATAAAATATTCGACCATCAAACTATTAAAATTTAAAAAAAAAGTTTCTATAGAAGACATTACGTTTAACGGAAAACAAAGGCAAAAACAACAAAAGCAGAATCAACAAAAGCAAAAACAACCGTTTTTATCAGCCAATTTAAAGCCTTTAAATCACTCTCCAATTTCCACAAAGAAATCAACATCCAAATCACATGATCTTAACTAATCAAGTTTTTAATCCTCTCAATTGAAATAAAAGAAGCAATTTGTTGAACACCCCAAAAAACTGAGACTTGCAAACCAGTGAGTAGCCAGTTATCCCAGTATTATACAACTGTTAATAGAGAAGCCACTCTTAGCGTTAACAGTTAAGGCACATGCACTTAAGAACCTGAAGTCCTACCTAACTAATATTCCTGGTGAACCAAGTGCAAAAGAGATCCAGACAATTGCACTTAAAGGAACAGCGAGGATACTAAAAAGAGCTCTCGGTTGGTTTCAATAAAAAGCTGGGCAATGTTGGCAGCTGGTTTGGCTGCCCCATACCCAGCATTACAATCTTCAAAGGAAGAAAAATCAAAAAAAAAAAAAAAAAAAAACGCCAGCCACACTATTTATCAAACGTGTATCCTCAATATGTCAGATAAGAGCGGCCCAGTCTAACCATGCGAAAATAAGTAGCAAGCAAGCGTCCCCAATTTGGTCAATCCATGCAACCAAATTAAAGAGACAAGGGCAGACAACCACACTGACCAATGTTATGAGTTTCTTATAAATTCTATTAATAAAACAAAAGGTCGTCAAAATTCAGACAAACATAAACGTAAATAAATTATGTTATGATTTTAAACCAACGAGTATGAGGGTATATGGAAAATGACAGACAACTCTTACTTGCTCTAGGTAGTCTTACGAGTGTCACGGTTAAAAAAAAACAATAAAAAAAGGTAGGTTATAATGAGTCGAATTGTACCATTGCTTACAAATAATAATCTTTTTTGTAACACAGTAACAGTAACGAGTGTTATTTATGTAACATACATAACATAGATACAGCTCTAAAAAAAAGTAACGACTTACTTTTCATTGACTACTAGACAAAGATGTAGGGGAGGGTATAACTTCTTTCCCTGATATCTTCTGAAGAGAGAAGAACCCCCCCAACACACATACCATGCTAGTCACCATTCACCATTGAACACAGCAAACAAGACACAAATATAATACCAAATAGACAATATGAAGGATATGTTTAAAAAATTTCATATGAACAATATACTATATACATTGGAAAATTGTAGGACTTTAAAAGAAAAATTGAAAAACACAAAAAGCTCTTCATCCACATCCCAAATATTCCTGCCATAGTATATATATATATATATATATATATATATATGTGGCACTATTTCCTTGTGCCACTGTTTCTAACACACTCTGCAGCATGGACGGGTGGTAAATTGTCCATGAGCGTAGAGATACAAAGAAACCCCTTCCCATAATCCCCTTGCTATCTTTCTGTCTCTTTCCTGCACGACCACCATGATGTGAGGACGCATAGACTGTCTCTCCGTGAATGAGGGGGGGCCACCCCCTCCCTCAACGCTAGTTAGGGTAGGTTAGTTAGCTTTGAAAAGTCAATTGTAAAAATTAATTGTAAATTGTTTTTTTTTGTAATATATATTGTATCTCTAATGTAAAATAAAATAGTTAGTTATACCTTATGTATATTACAATTGTGTCGCGTGTCATTTTTCTTGTGTCTGCCATGAATGCCTTCATAAATGTCTGAAGTCGAAAGGCGGCCCTGAGGACAAAGAGATGAAGATTCCCACCAGAATGCCACCAGGGTGAAGAGATCATCTTGAGAAAAGAAAGCAGCCACACCCAGATCCAACATCTCAGGTATGATTTTCTTCTTGTTACTCAGACCCTAATGACTGGCCCGTCTTCATGTCTTCATGAGACCGCTTTAAGACATTTACTATAACACGTCTGTCGGTCACACCCCAGTGACCGGCTGATTGTGGTATAAATGGTGCCGTGACCAGGATTGACCCTGGTTAATTACCAGACGGATCTCGTCGCATCTGTGTCGCAGTATAAATGATGCACTATGACCAGAACATATTGTTTCCCAGCATGGAAATAATTTCGACCCTTAAACCCACGGCACAACCAAAAATAACGACCACTAGACGAATCGAATAAAAAAAAAAATGGTCCACGGTCTTTAAAAACGGAAAAAACTATTATTTCTGGCAAAATTTTTAAAAAATGGCAGACCAGTACACACGCGCACAAAAAAAAAAAAAAAAAAAAACGCACTCAAAAAGAAAATTCAGAACCTGAACAAAAAATTGTCTTGCACCTACAAAAAAAAAAAAAAAAAAACAGTTTGCAAAAGATCGATTTAAAAAAAAAAAGAGTATTGAAAGTAACCCTTCGAAAAAAAAAGTAAGAAATGTGTCCTACACAAAGAAAAAAACAGAGATGAGAAAAAAGTGTCTCTAGAATATGCAATATCTCTTTCTCTCTCACGCTTTCTCTCTTTCTGTCTCTCTCCGGATATATATCGATATGTGTGTATATCTATGCATCTTGTTATTACATGAAAAAAAAAAAGAAAAAAATCCTTCAAACACGAAGCTCGAAAAATAAATTTAAAAAAAAAAAGGAAAGAAAATAAAGGATACCTAACATTTTTTATCGCTAAAAATTTAGATTACATAATACGAAGTTTTCTTTGTGTCAGCGCCTTACAAAATTGATAAAAACAAGATTTTTTTCTATTTTATTATTTTTTTAAACTCGTAGAAATGTTTAATGTCTACCTGTCACTCATTTTTTAAAACAATGGCCGCACATGGGAAAGATAAGCTAAGATGACCTCGTCATGGTGTTTGTGAGGTTGTTAAGGGATGGGTGGTAGAACAACGCTACCTGCCTCTCTCTCTCTCTTCTTCTCTCTATCTCTCTCTCATTCCCTTACCTGTGAGGACGAGAGAGTGACTTTTAAAATCGTCGAAGATTTTTTTTTTGTTATTACGTAATGGTGTTATGAGGGTGGTGGGGTGTGTAATGGCATCGCTCTGCCTCTATCCCCTTCTTTTTCCCCTCATTCTCTTTCTCTACTCTTGCGTTTTAATGATTGTATAGCTAAACCCCCATGGCTGATTGCAGGAGGGCATATAATAACGAATTAACTTGGAGTTTTTTTTAATTTTTCTACCAAGTTTAAAGAACAAAATTATTTATGCTTCGTTAAATTACATTAAATGATGTCTTCAATTTTTTTTTATTAAAAATAAAAACTGAGACGATTATTCAAACAGCACTTAAAGTACTTTTTTGAAGTCTTCGAGTGTTTGGAAAAGTCAACTGTTACATGATTACGTTAATTTTTTGAGAGTTCTCTGAAATGTTCATAGCTTTTTTAAAGAAAAATTACGCTATTACATTTCGAATATTCTCTGAATTTTTAATAATTTCTAAGGAAATATTATTTGACTAACGAAAGAAATTTTCCTCAATTCTAGATTATTTTTAAGGAAGAATTATTCGAGCGAGTTCTTTAATTGAAGGTTTATTTGAAATTGGACCGTATGATAGGGGTCTCTGAAATATTGACTGAGGAGTATATACGTAAAATTGAATTAATTATTAAGAAAAAAAAGATTTCCTCAGTCTAGAAAGATCTCTCTTAAATTGAAATTTTAATTTTTTCGAGCTGTTAACTATACAGAACTGGTTGTTAACTAATGTGACTCCCAGGTGTGGCGGGAGTTTATTAATTCGAAATAATCCTTGTGAGTGAGTTTAGGAAAAGAATTGCTTTTAAATGATAAAATAATTACTTTGGAAAATAAAGTTAATTAACGTGAAATGTTTCTGAATTCGAAATGACCTTGATAATGACCTATAAGAAGAAATGATTTTTAAGAATCAATTAAATAACTTTAAATGTACACTGAATTTTAAAAATAATAATTACGAAATGAAAAAATTTGGGATGTTTTTGAATCTCATTGTGAAGGGTGAATTGATTCAAAATGAATTGTCTATGATCTTTTCGGAAGATTAATTTTAATAATGAACCAAATGTTTGGAATCATTTTTGAATTGTATTACGAAAAATGGGTCTATTCGAAGTTTATGACCTTTTGAGAAGATTGGTTTTTATAATAATAAATGAATTACTTTGGAAAGAAGTTAATTAACATAAATTGATTTTAACGATGAACCAAAATACTTGAAATAATTTTTAAATTTTGGAATTAAATTTTAATGGTCTTTTGTAAATCAAGTTTTGAAAAAATACATATACTTTTTAAATGTACCCTGAAATTTGGGAAAAAGTTAATTATGAATGTAATAACTGAAATGCGTTTGCATTGTGTAAACAAATTCTAATTGTGACCGAGGTGCTCTGAAATGATTTTTTAAAAATGTTTTCTTTTTAAGAAAAAAAATTGTTAACACCCTATTTCATTGATTTAATGTATACCAGGTTTCTGAATTGTTTATTTTTGGAAAATTTTTCCCCCTAATTGAGTATTCTAACTCATGAAGGCTGAGTGCCCTTCTTAGTTAATTCTTTATATAATTAATAAATATTCCGTGGTGGATAGTTTTTATTGGTCGCTCGGCGGCAGACTCCTTGCTCTAACAGAATTAATTGGATTAGAACCTCTGAAGACCAAGGTTTTACTAAATCCATATAGGTCGGCGTGATGAGGTCACGTAACCCCGACTTATCTAAAATACATTATACTGGTTGCTGAAGAGAGCGTAAGTCCAGTAACTGAAGTAATAACTTGGAATACATATAGGTCGGCGTGATGAGGTCACGTAACTCCGACTTGGTTAAAATACATTATACTGGTTGCTGAAGGGAGCGTAAATCCAGTTACGAAAATAATGTTATGCAGACTAAATTAAAAAACGTATAGGTCGGCGTGATAAACTCACGTAGAATCCGGCTTAGTGAAATATGTATAGGTCGGCGTGATAAACTCACGTAGAATCCGGCTTAGTGAAATACGTATAGGTCGGCGTGATAAACTCACGTAGAATCCGGCTTAGTCAAATACGTATAAGTCGGCGTGATAAACTCACGTAGAATCCGGCTTAGTCAAATACGTATAGGTCGGCGTGATAAACTCACGTAGAATCCGGCTTAGTCAAATACGTATAGGTCGGCGTGATAAACTCACGTAGAATCCGGCTTAGTGAAATACGTATAGGTCGGCGTGATAAACTCACGTACAATCCGGCTTAGTGAAATACGTATAGGTCGGCGTGAATAAACTCACGTAGAATCCGGCTTAGTGAAATACGTATAGGTCGGCGTGATGAACTCACGTAAAATCCGGCTTTGTTAAAAAATATTATACTGGTTGCTTAAGAAAGTGTAAATCCAGTAACTGAAATCATGAGGTCATTGCCTCGATGGAGGGCGAGGATGATTACCCTCTCTGGTATTTGAAGCAGTATACCAGCCTACCAGGAGCCTGGTGGAAAAGATAACTTGCTTCACTGAGTTCCTGATGGAACGTAGAGCATGGAGACATTGATTGCTGACGGCCGGTTGACGCACCATTCACGGAAAATTAGGGACTTCTGAAATTTATGAATGCTCATAAATTTCGGATAGCATAGGGAGGGATGTGGCACTATTTCCTTGTGCCACTGTTTCTAACACACTCTGCAGCATGGACGGGTGGTAAATTGTCCATGAGCGTAGAGATACAAAGAAACCCCTTCCCATAATCCCCTTGCTATCTTTCTGTCTCTTTCCTGCACGACCACCATGATGTGAGGACGCATAGACTGTCTCTCCGTGAATGAGGGGGGGCCACCCCCTCCCTCAACGCTAGTTAGGGTAGGTTAGTTAGCTTTGAAAAGTCAATTGTAAAAATTAATTGTAAATTGTTTTTTTTTGTAATATATATTGTATCTCTAATGTAAAATAAAATAGTTAGTTATACCTTATGTATATTACAATTGTGTCGCGTGTCATTTTTCTTGTGTCTGCCATGAATGCCTTCATAAATGTCTGAAGTCGAAAGGCGGCCCTGAGGACAAAGAGATGAAGATTCCCACCAGAATGCCACCAGGGTGAAGAGATCATCTTGAGAAAAGAAAGCAGCCACACCCAGATCCAACATCTCAGGTATGATTTTCTTCTTGTTACTCAGACCCTAATGACTGGCCCGTCTTCATGTCTTCATGAGACCGCTTTAAGACATTTACTATAACACGTCTGTCGGTCACACCCCAGTGACCGGCTGATTGTGGTATATATATATATATATATATATATATATATATAAGAAACTTATATGACCTACTACCATTGCAAATAACCTACACATAAAAATCTATAATAAATAACCTTTCATGGCATTAAATGACCTAACAGAATTGATATGCTGTTAAAAAATCAACCAACCAACATTTATTTATTTAAATCTTTTTCTGAGTATATTACTTTTTTTTTTTAGATGAGGACTGATAATAATTTGTCTTATTTGGATTCATTCTCATTTTGTCCGCAAATTTCTCTCTCTCTCCCCCCCTCTCTCTCTCTCTCTCTCTCTCTCCCTCTCTCTAGTAATAAGTAACGATACTAGATATCCAGAAAAAATTAGATCTAACGCTCTCAAAATTTACGCTAGAATTGTCCACAGTATTTGGTTTTCTGGTCAGCAACTGATATTTTTTTTTACTTGGGAGTGAACACTTCTCAAGTCCCAAAGGCCACTTGAGGATAAGGGTTAATGAATGTACGGTCGTAGTATTGTAACCGTTAATGGTGGAAATTGGGTAGAATTTGATTATTTATGGGGATGACTCAACAAGAAATTGGATTTGAAGGCTATAATGTTGTAATCAACCGGGAAGCAGGCCAGTGGAACAGTGTTCTACCGGTGTGTAGTTCTGGGAAAGAAACTGTGTTCATGGAATCTGCATTTAGATTTAGGCACAGTTAGAGAGTGGGGGAAATCGTATATAGTGGTTGTAACTAGTCGAGTGTTTTTGTAAAACTTTGGCAATGGGAAACTAGATTGGAGTTCAGTCGAGCACTTGCCATGAAAATAACGATAGAGCAAAGACGGGCTCGCAACATCTCTTCTGTGGGAAAAAGGTTGCAAGGAAGAGAAAAGGGTATCACCTATTATCACCTATTAGGTTTCAAAGCCAGTTTTGAACTCTATCAAGACTGGTATAGGGTACGTCAAGCAGCTCCTGCCCAGATATGGCAACATTACTCCATTTTAGGGTGTACCTAACTCTATTACAGATAGAGGATTGCATTGGCAGTGAGTTACTTACTGGAGCGGTAGAGTGATCCAACCATTTTTTCAGCGATCTTGGCAACAGATTTGATGTATGTGTTCCATTTCAGATCAGGAGTGAAGGTTGGATCCCAGAAGCTTGTCAAGATATGGAGCTTCTCCAAGACGAGAGCCACTCATTTCAATTGGAGTGTGATGAGGATAAGAGCGATTATGATGAAAAGGGGAGAAAGAAGTTTGGTTTTCAATGCATTAAATTAACCAACTATTTTTTTTTCTTTCTTGTAAGTTAGACAGCAGCATGTTTTGATGTTTTAGACTTTTGGATTTTATAGTGACAAAGTTGCTCCCAAGAAATTCTATATATCTAACGGATATTTTCATAATAGTGTTTTCAGCCAGACGAGTGTTTCTCGTGAATGTTCACTTGCATTCCATCAAATGTAAAAGTCTTGGGATTGCTTGGTCACACTAAGCATTTCAGTGCAGGCCTATGCAAACCATGCGTTGAAGGTATAAATACAAGGAAGTAAGTGGAAAGGTAGATAAAAGAGAGGATGGATAGATAACGCTTGTGAATGGACAAACATAAACCAAACGAACACCTTGGCTCATTTATTTGGGTTATTTATCTTGAAGAACACTCAGTTAGGTTATTGGGTTAGTACATACTCTGCAGCTAGAAGAGAAAACGTTTACTAACTAATCAGGCAAAAAGTATATGTCTATATAAAAAAAGTATGGAAAATTAACAAGAAGAATTTTAATAAAACAAATTAAAATCAGTTTTTCGTATATGTCTGATTTTAAGTTGGAGAGAACACATTTCAAATCTTTAATTTAGAAGAGTTACATAAAAGGCAGAAAAAAAGGGGGAGATAAGTTAGTTGTAAACTGTAAAATGGATTCGGCCCAATCTAGAATCGGTCATATATGAAAAAAACTGATTTGTATTTTTTATTAAAATTATAATCGATATTTTCCTGCAATTTTTCGTGTAGACATCTACTTTTGCCCGATATGTAAGTATATCAAATAGTTATCCTGTTACTTAATCTTGGACTGCCATATTTAACTTGTGTATTCACAGAAACGCCAAAGAATGTTTACCTTGTTGTAAGATGCGTTCTTTTTCCTGTTTGTTTTGTGGGGTGTGTCTTTTCGTCAGTGGATGAGCTCGGTTGCCTTTCACAAGGAAGGCCTGGACATTTCCTAAAAAGAAAACAGGCATAAAAAAATACACTGCCGATGTATAACATACAGAAAAAAAGGAAGAAAACTGTAAAGTATCCATGTTTGATTCATGCCGATTGGGTAAAAATAAATAATAATAATAAATAAATTTCGTTTCCAAGAATGTTCAACATAAAATTTAATAAAGTAAAGTAGTTATTTCCCCTCTCCAATCGGACATCATAGCACAATAAACAAATAATTTCGATATGGCTAGGCTTCCTACCAGTACCAATGTTTCCAGACATTTTCAGTCATTCTCATTCAATTTTATAATCTCCTACATTAATTCCGATCAAACTGATCCTCACAAACAATTAATACATGGAGGAAGAAGGAGTATTTTTTACTCAGTCACAAAAATCTATTAAAACTCTGTCATCATTCATCTGAAATTCTCTTTGATTGGATTTACTTCTCAAGAAAGACCCTTATTGTCCCTTATTGTTTCATTTAATTATTTTATGATATAACCTTTCACCAATTATGATTTCCATAGGTAAATAATCACCAGTCCCTTCCCCTTCAATTCTTATCGTCCAGGCAATTTGAAAAAAAAAAAAATATCCACAAAATTAGAACAACAAATTAATAAAGTATGCTATATTTTTCATCATAATCTATTACTGTGATTTTTATTTTTATTATCATTATCTGTAGTAATAATATTCAATACTTCAAGGTTGAGCAATGGAATTTCTTTAGTTAATCTAATTTCCTAGGCAACACTGGGGCATGAATTGGTTCTTGTTAGTAAGATTATTACATCAAATGGCTTCATGCCTTGTCTCGAGTGATTTCCATATATATATTTGCTCGGTAATAAAAAAGGCTTATATATATTTTAATTAATGCAGATTTCATATTCATTATTACAGAGACAATTCTCTGTTGAATATCATATTGTACCTATTATACAGTATTGATTTCAAAAGTTGATGGCACCCAAGTCATTTAAAAAAATGACTTGAGTGCCATCAGTTATAGTCGAAACAAAAACAGTTAGCACTTTAGCTGTTCCCTACCATTTGAGCTATCAATAGATAGATAAGAGAGATTTAAAATGAAACTACTTCAAGCTATGAATGAATTTAAACCTGCGCAAAAGTAATAGAAATATGTCGGCAAGTTGAAATGAAATTTTGCATTTGAACTTGCCGATATATGTTTGTACGCGTTATTCCTCCATCCAAACAAAGATTTTACCCCTTATAAACCATCCCTGGTGTATGATTACTATTTCCTGTTAATTTCAGTGTTATGTGATCAGTAGCTTAAAAGTTTATCGGTTAAAAATTTTTACACAGACAGACATTCATACATACATCTACTGTTTTATGTATATAGATACGGTTTAGTGTGACCAACTGATCGATTAGAATTGAACTCTCCCGCTTGCAATAAGAAATCTCTTATGGGATTAAGAGCCAGAGCTGTATGTTTCAGCTGACGGCTTTTTAATTCCATAATTATCCGTTGCTCAGCTACTAGGATCCCATCCTCGACCATCGCAGGTCGATAGATGGCCCTGTTGAGGTGAAGATCTTTCTCCTTTGCAATTGGCATATTATACAAACCTCCCCTCTCCTGTGACCCGGAAAGGATGAAGTACAGAAAGGGAGATAACGTTTTTATGTATGAAAGAAAAATAAAAACAGGTTGTTATTATAAAACAATGACAGTGATAATAGTTAAGCGATTAACGACACGAACTGACAACCTGGATGTAATGAGTTCCGAATCACAAAAAAACACTTTCATTTAGAATGTTGGCAATCTCTATGTGGTCCCTCCCATAAGTGTCCGATGTCTTATTAAAATGCTAATTAGAAAGATACCAGGGAAACAAATGCCAACACTAAAATCATCTGATATTATGTTTCTGAATTTTTGAGACGATAAAGTAATTGCACGTGACACTCTTCTGGAGGCTGAAGGTTCAATCCTCAGGGCGGGCGATATTCAGAATACAGTTGTGAGTTACTTAGGACTTCTACCCCGTCATTTCTGAGGGAACGGTAGCATGCTACTTTTGTAGATCTAACAAAGGGTTTTGTTTGAAATTGCTTGCTTGACAGAAAGATTCCTGAGTTGGACAGATTACACCTAAAGAAGGTCGGCGGTTACATCGGCTGAAACGTTGGGCAAATAACACTCAAGATGAGAGTAGTATTGTTGATTTTTTATTTTTATTTTTAGAACTCTTTGAGATGATGCTTCATAATTTGTGTATTCATTCTTTTTTGTTATCCTCATCTTCATAGTTGTTATGACGTTTCTGATTTTTTGAGATGAGGATTGGTTATTCATATTATTTGGATTCATCAGACTACTGATCTCATCTTGAGTGTGATTTAATTTCCGACCTTCTTCAGGTGTATCTTGTCGAACTCAGGAATGCTTCAGTCAAACTTTAGAATTTGGGCGGAATTTCGAGCGGAACCCTTTATTTACTTCACGGGAGTAGCATGTTCTTGTTCTATCAGCCATGACTGGATAGAGATCCTAAGTAATCCGCAGTTGTATTTTTCGGTTGCTCACACTGAGGATTGAACCTTCAACCTTCAGGAGGATATCATTTTTGCAATTGATTTTTCCAAGTACTCTAACCACTGTGCCATGGGTCCTTGCGGAAAATTCTGATACAAAACGTTATTTTCATAACGTTTATAACGTTTCGTACCAGAATTTTCCGCAAAGATGAGAACAGTAGTTCGATGAATTCATAGTTGTTGTTTCATCACATTTCGGCCAACTCATCCTCTGGCCTTCTTCAGGTGATTAACCGCAACGGGATAGAAATGCTGCCTTCCATAGTTGTTGTTGTCTCACCAGGTTTTGGCCAACTCATCCTCTGGCCTGCTTTGGGTAAGATTGAAACCGCAATCCTCAGATACTGCTCACTTGGAACTGTAAAGACTCAACGGCTTCATCCACTGCGTTTTCTGAGAGTAGTAGTCTGAATAATCCAAATCATAAAAATCGTTGGATTTATACGCAATGAATGAATGGATAGAAAACAATAAAATTACATACTTACCGACATTAGCAACGTACAGCTTTCCAACGATCTCTTCCGGGTTAATTGTCATTGATTGAGTTGTAGGCGATCTTTCACTTGACGGGGAAACAGTCAAGTTACTCTGTGGAAGTTGTTCGGGTGTTTCATTCAGTTCTTCATGTTGTACGGATTCAATAAGAAGGGTTGCGGCTGAACAACCACTCCACCTCACACGGGACGTTTCACCTACCCCATACGACAAAACGGCATCAGTCTGTTGGTAGGCTTCCTTGAACGCGGATGCGATAGATGTTGCTTGATCGATTATTTTATTTTTTGTTTGGTTTGAAATGAGCCCTTCTTCGTTCGAGTCATCGCTATTTTGATGCGTGGACACTGTTTCTTGAGTTTCACAATTAATTGAGCAATGATTTCTATTCTTATTAATTACTTTAAAGAATTTAGTTCTTTCTAGCTGTAAACGGTTCGAATTCTCTCTAGATTGGTCTTCATTCTCTAACGATTTCCTTTGTACATTTTTGTTGATGGTGTCTTTTTCTATCAGATGATTATTTTTAATACAAGGTATTTCGATTTCCAAATGAGGTGCTCGATTGCTATAATCATCAGTCGACTCTGTAATAATCCGTTTCTTGTGCTGTTCCAAGATATTTTTGGCTAAACATCCAGAAAGTGAATCAGAAACGCCTGCCATGTTCTCTTTATCATCAATCTGGTCATGGTCATCGATTTCTTGTGGTATCTGTTCACCCTTAGAACCCCCACTGACGTGAAAACCAACCTGGTGACTACCAGACTTCTCATAATTGTCAACGGACGGTTGTGTTTCTGGAATTTGACACGATGTCACGGCATCTTTTAAAAAGTTATGCAAATGCTCCGATGCCACCAAGGCAGCTGTAGGCCCGCAATAACCATCGAAAACCGCAAAGTACGAAACATCGACAGCGTTCTCCTTGTTCGCCGCATAAAGACAATCTTTAAAGACCGCAGCGTCTTCCATATCTCTTCTATGCATTTTGTTTTGAGTGGAGCATATCCCAACCGCGTAGATACAAGAAAGTCGTGATGTGAATGACATGGTGAGAAATTTGTCGACTTCCGCTTCCGATTTTCGTTTTTTTAGTGCGTTTCCGTTTAGAAACGAGAGCGTAGTTAGGGAAGAAGCCAAAGGGTCGACGTCGTTTTTCAGATATTCAAATGCACGATTTATTTGTTCAATGCGTGAGAGAATTTCGGTTGAACTACCGTTGATTGAAGTCGATTGCATACTGTCGTAGGGCATCTGTGTATTTCTTTGATTAACGGCCATCTTGAAGAGTTCGTCTTTCAACCGAGAAAGTACGAGATTCCTTTGTTCAATGAGACTTGACAGGTTTGAAGGGGGGTTTCTTTTCGTCCATTGCAGGGTTTTTATCGCTTTGTGGTAAGACTTATGATTCCGGAGTGACGCAATCTTTACGTAGGTGTCACATTTCGGACAGTGGATGACGACGTCCTCCGAGCTGTATTCAAGCGAATCTGAAACAATTTACAATAAACGGTTAATTGAATAAAAAGCAATTGATGTCTGAATCGAGAAGTGATTCTTATGAACGCTAAAAAGAAAATGGCCATGACTGCTTACAGTTTCTCGCCTGCTTCATTGGAATTTGTTTTCCTCCTCACTTTCCAAAGTTAATAACTTTTAACATAAAGGTGTTAAAACAAATTATTTTCAGCAATTGAAGTATTCTCTTCTCCCCCAAATGTAACAAGCCGGTGCGAAGTTAGGAACTTCTTTAAAGCAAGAAGACAACTAGCCAAAAGATTCAGACTATATCAGTCGCACGTGAACTGAACGAAGGAACCAGAAAGTCTACTCAACACCCCATCCCGATGATTAACCGAAAAGACTCAGTGACTCACATACCATGCACATATATGTACGTACTGCAAAAACAAAGGTAAGGCACACACATACACAATGCCACGCTGCCAAATACTCGAATATGCACATAATGAACACTTCGATTTGTAACTACTATTCATTTTACTTAAGCACATATTGAACTATGACTATTTTTATTACTGAAATTTTACATCCGTTTTCTTGTATAAAAATGTTTTATTATAATATTACGTATTTCTCCAATGCCTCTTCTACACATTTTTTTTTTAATGTTTTAGGAGCCATTGCTACCTGGTGACCCTTCTATTATTTTAATGTTTCATTTTATTTCAGTTTATTATACATCCTTATATATATATATATATATATATATATATATATATATATATATATATATATATATATATATATATATATATATACATATATATTTATATATATATATATATATATATATATATATATATATATATATATATAAATTACAGTTAAATTTACCAAAATGATCCAAGATGGTAAAATTAAAGTATATTATAAATATTAAAGAATTAATATTTATAAAGTTTATATATAATTTCATTCAATTAGTAAGCCTCTTACATTTAAATGGCGATATGACTTGTTAGGGTGAAAAAAAGAAGAAAAACAAACGGATAATGCCCATATCTTATGTATTAATTATAGACATATGAATGAAAAAAAAAAAAAACAAAAAAAACTTACCAAACTCGCATAAGATGGTTTCAGTGGTTGTTCTTCGAATGTTATTTTGTATTGCATTCTGGGAAGTGTTTGTTGATGAAGGAAGTATCTGACTCCACGAAATAACGCTTGGTTCAGTCATCTGATTTATCTGTTTTGGCCCTTTGTGAAAGAATATTTTTATGGTATTATATGATTTTATATAGAAATATGATGTGTTTATGTTTTTATTTATACACACACACACACAGGTATAGTGGCTAAAACTACCCGCTCTGTATAAGCAGTGTTCCTATAGCAAGTAATTGCAACTTACTATAGATACTATACTGCAAAGAACGATGGTGAAACGGTGCAAATACAGAGGGGACGGATGAGCCATGATCTGTGATACATGAAGAAAAAGAAAATACTAAATAAATCACTAAAATTACAAAAAAATAAAAAATGAAAAAGTTATTAGCAAGGATGATCTTCAGCAGTTAAAACCTTTGATCTTTTTCCTTCCCTCTAATATTTTTGTCACACACACACACACACACACACACACACACACACACACACACACACACACACACACACACACGCACACGCACACACACACACACATTTAAAAAGTAAAATTAAATTTAAAAAAATAAATAAAAAATTATTAACAAAGGTAACTTTTCAACAGTTAAAGCTTTTGGTCCCTTTCCCTCCCTTTAATATACACATACACATTGTCTCTTTCACCCCTCCTCTCTCTCTCTCTCTCTCTCTCTTTCTCTCTTTCTCTCTCTCTCTCTCTCTCAAACACACACACACACACATATATATATAAAGTATAATAATAATAAATAAATAATATAAATAATAAGTATATATATATATATACTTATTATTTATATTATTTATTTATTATTATTATTATTTATTATTAGTTATTTATAACTTACTAACTAGCTCTACTTACGTATTGAGCACTTTTGAAGTAAATACTTAAAGTTTATGCCTAAACTTATACTTTCGTATATTAATTTTATGTGAGTAAATGAAGTAGTTATATATATATATATATATATATATATATATATATATATATATATATATATATATATATATATATATATATATATATATATAATTAAAATTAAATTAAAAACAATAAATAAAAAGTTATTAGCACCGATGACCTTCAACAGTTAAAACCTTTGGTCCTCTTAGTAAGGCGTACACATAATATCGTAACCTCCTCTCATATTCAATGAATCAAACAGCCAGACATTTCAGAGGGTTAGTTATTGGCCAAAGAAGAAGAAAAGTGTGTGTGTGTTTTACAAGGGAGACACCACTTATGAAGGCCACTTGAGGTTAAGGGTTGATGAGTGTAAGATGGTGAGTGAGACAACAGTGTAATGATCGGTAGTGGAAATTTGGGTAGAATTTTAATATTTAAGGAGACAGCTCAATAAAAACTTGTTCACATTAGACTTGAAAGCAATCATGCAGTAGTCAGCTGGAAAGCATGTCCATAGTACAGAGTTCCACAGGCAGGTGGTTCTAGGAAACTAACTTTGTTCATAGAATTTGCATTTAGATTAAGGCAGAGAGTGGGGAAAATTGTTGACAGTAGTTGTAGCTTAATGAGTGTTGTGAATGTTTCACAGGGAGAACCATAAATTGAAGCTCGGTCGAGTACTTGCCATGAAAATAACAATAAAGCAGAAATAAACTCGCAATGTCTCTTCTGTAAGGAAAAAGGACATCACCTACTAGGTTTCGAAGCTTATTTTGCACATTGTCAAGATAAAAAGCTCCTCCCCTTATATGGCAACAGTACTCCATTTTAGAACGTATTTGGCTCTTATACAGGTAGAAAATTGCATCGAGAGTGAGATACCTTCTGGTGCGGTAGAATGATTCAACCATTTTTCCAGCAACCTTGGCAACAGATTTGATAAAAGTCTTCCATTTCAGGTCAGGAGTGAAAGTTAATCCCAGAAGTTTGTTGAAGCAGGATGCTTCCTTGAGACGAGAACTATTCATTTCATTTGGGGTCAAGTGGGGATAAGAGCGCTGGTGGTGAAAAGATAGAAGTTTAGTTTAGGATGCATCAAAATTATCCAGCAATCTTTTACCTCATTGCACCACATGCTGAGAGTCTAAGAAAGATATTGGTTATTGTTGGCCTTTGAAATGTTGCCATAGATGGTAGTGTCATTTGTGCATATGTTGACAAATGATCTTAGAATGTGATTTGGGAGATCATTGAAGAGAGTTTGGCCCAGGATGGGTCCTTGCGGCATGCCAGCATTGATACTTTGAGCTTTGAGATTCTGCCCATTGACTTCTTGTATAAACCTCTCAGAGAGAAAGGATTCAATCATTGAGAGGACATTTCCAGATATTCCGTAGCTGGAAATCTTATTAAGCACACCTTTATGCCAAATCCTATCAAATGCCTTTGATATGTCAAGAGCTATTGCTCTAGAGAGGAAAACCACTGATAGATTCACTGATCCTATGTGAAGTTTTTAAAGATTTTGCAGGATGGAAATCGTATTGTTTGTTACTGAGTAGGCTGTTTTTGCTTAGGTGGTTGACAGATTCGAGTAAATTACTCATGAAAAACGGAAGACTAATTGGTTTGTACTGAGATGCAGAAGACCAATCTCCAGTATTTTTAAAATATTGGCCAGACTGACAAGGTTTTCCATGGCGTTGAGAAGCATTTCTCATTTAGGCAGTGTTTCAATAGCTTTGCAAGAATGGGAGTTAGTTGGCAACATCATGCTCAGATTTATTTTGGTCTTTCAGGAAATTCAGGCAGTAGGTGGCCATGATAGCACAGTGTTGCTTATGGTGCAAAGTTCTTAGAAAAGGGTTTGACTTTGTCGGATGCTGACAATATCATCTCAGGCCATTGATAATGGTTGGGATAGAAGACATGCACTATTCAAGACCTTGTGTTATTCGCCAAAACTCATGTTCTTTTGCTTTGGATTATGATGGACTAAGCATTTGACTCTCTTGCGTTAGCTATAACCCTTATGTAGTTGTTGCTGGTTGTCCTAAAGTCAACTTTAGTTTTAAAACATATATTTCGTTGAAAGCAATTGAAATAGTGGTTTCTGTGTGCAACAGCACATTTAGGAGTATACCACGACTGGCTGTTCACTTTCTGTTGGAATTCCTTGGAGGGTGTGTCATAGGTTATAATTAGGGCTAGGACAACAGCATATTCTTTTCATTGTTTTGACTCTTGAGTGTGTATCCGCTGATATCTTATATGCTTTCATATAGAGTCATGTGGTTCTCGGTTGATTAACTGTGTCTAACTGTGTCGGATATATACTTGAGAGTCAAAACAATGAAAAGAAAATGCTATTGTCATAGCTCTAGTCATAAGTGATGAGCAGACAGAGTAAGATTAATTTTCTCAGCGATGCTCTCAAAGACAGCAACTCTATGGTTGTGGGGATGGTAAAAGGCAAATCTAAATGCTGTGCTGTGAGTAAGTTTTACTCAGAAGCACATGTAGAGGAGTTCAAGGCCATTTTTGGAGATATCCCTGCCACAGGGAAAGCTATCGCCAATGTATGCACATATTTCATATCCATAGCGATCTTGAGGGTCGAGTTTGAATGTAAAGTTCGAATAACCTTTGATGGAGAAATCGTCTAAGGAAACAGTTGCGCTAATGCTAGTTTTGCACAAGAATAACAGGTCAGGTTTGGTCTCCTGTAATTAGATTTCAACCTCTGGAAGGTTGGAATGTAGACCCCTGATGTTAGAGAGGGAAACCTTGTAGTGGGGATCTATGTTAGAAGTTGATGTTCTGGGTTTTCTCTTGTTTTAGTTTGCTGCAATTATGCATAATAAGGTTTGGGAGTTTGTGGAAGTGGTCAGCAGGGTTGTTTAGAGTAGGGCAGAGGGGAAGAGAGAGAGAAAGAGAAAGAGAGAGAGAGAGAGAGAGAGAGAGAGAGAGAGAGAGAACGTGAATAGGGAAAAGAGATTAAGCAAAGAAGAGAGACTTTTGAAAATCAATGAAAATGAAAAGCCATTGCAGTTCTCAATAATATGGCATCAAGAGGCCCATAACATAAGCGAATATATTCATCGAATGGCAATTCAGCATTTGCTGAAAGGACGGCCTCCTTGGGAGTTAATCCAAGGTCCAGGTCGCTTATTATCAGGCGGATAATATCAGTCCAGGAAAAATTTACAAATTGACCTCTCATACTTATAGTTAATTGTAAGCATATCCTTTTATATCACAATAAGATGAATTCCTCTTTATAATTATTTTATGCATGCTCTTAACTTTTTTCAATGTAACCAAGCCACCTCAATATATAAGCTTTGATACATAAAAGATACATAAATCATAAAACTACCTGATATTAATGATGATACATTAATATCAGATAAAAAATAAATTAATTAATAAATAAATACATTTTAATAAGTGTCTTTTAGACTCCAGTATTACTTCCCGCAATATATTAACTATCTATCCATTAGTAAAACTTTTTATAAATTAGTATTTATTTCTTTCCCACCAAAGCAAAATGTGACACGAGGTCGTTTTTAAAGTAGGGTTAAACCAGCTCCCCGAAAAAAAGGGGGAAAGGGCACTGGTTGGGTCCCAAAATAGTAATTGTCCCAATATAGAGGGTTTCCCCTCCATTAACTGGGAAAAATTACCTTAAGTGGAGCATCTGCAGAACAGATACTACACTTTAATCCCGGCCCGAAGGGCAAGATTTTTAGATATATTTAAAAAATAAAAATGTAATTTTAACATATTTTATCATCAGATCAGATCAGATCTTTTATGATGTCATGAAGTAATAAAATGGCATTTGGAAAGAGAATGCAGAGGAGAAGGAGGAAGTGAAAAAAGAGGAAAAAACTAGAGGGAGAAAAAGAAGATAAAGCGAAGAGATGGAGAGAGAGAAGACAGACAAAAAGAGAGAGGGAGAAAAGGGCGGGGCAACAGAGTGAGAGAGAAAGATAGAGAAACATGAAAGATTATTATCAAGAAGGAAACATATAATTAAGTTGCTGGGGGGATAGGGGGTAGAAAGAGAAATGAATATGAGAGAGAATGTGTGAGAGAGAGAGTGAGAGAGAGAGTGAGAGAGAAAGAGAGAAATATAAGGAATGCATAAAAATGAATGATTACAAGCATAAAAATATATATAACTAGGAGGGCTACCCAGTATTGTCCGGACCATTAAAAAAAACAAAATAGATGTTAAATAATGTGTACAACATTTGTGCATCTATAGGGTGAAACGAGAAAAGTGTCGTCCTAGAAAAGACGATATGATTCCATTTCCGTTTGATGAAAACCGGTTTGAGGAGGGGAGTGCAAACCATCTACTAGTTGGCCAGTTGTATACAAATCCCAAGAGTGATAGAAGCCTTCTATCATGTCTGAAAGTGACACAATGTTCAACAAGCAAGATCGGAGATGTGTCAGTGTACAACTCATGCTCTCTATCGATCCAAATTATGAGAACAGGATCATTGCCAGTAACTTAAAATGCAAATCCAGACGGTTGAATGCTTGAGGAATGCATTGGATGATCCACGGTTATGGTCTTTGGTGTGGTTTCAAGTGAGGGCCACATCATTCCACCTCACATTTTTGAAGTCGGCTTGAAAGTCAGCACTAAAGTGTACCTTGATGTGCTGAAGAGTGTGATGATCCCCTGGTGCAATCAGGTGGCCGCTAGCAGACCCAGGGTGTGGCAGCAGGACTTGGCGCCAGCCCACAGGTCAAAAGTCCTACTCCTCCTCCCTGACCTGAATCCACTGGACTACTTTGTTTGGTCCTACGTCGAGAACATCACCAACATGACCTCCCACAACACTAAAGTCACCCTGATCACTACCATCCGCCAAGCTCCTGCTGGCGCTTGTGGAAAAGGCATGCTCCCAATCCAAATCCGTATCAAAGCAGTGATTGAGGCTGAATAGATGTCAGCTCTACTATATAATCAAGTTACATGAATTGATTTTTTTTCAATAAAAGTTTTAAAATAAAGCTGCAGTGTTGTTTTGTTTGGGGCGACAAATTTATTGCTGCACCCTGTAAAGCACTACTAAAACCAATCCACCTTCCCTCTAGAACAGAAATTTCTTTTTTTTTTCATATATAATCCTGCTTTTCAGTTACTATCTGCTCCATGTAAGATATTGAACACTATGGATAAAACACACTTGCCCAAGCAATGATCCAGAGCCCCACTAAAACCAAGTGACTTAACTATTGGATTACTATCTGCTCTGTCTAGAATATTGAGCTCTTATAAAATTAAGGAGTTCTCCAGAGCACTACAAAGATCAACTTCCTCTCACCCTTTCAGAAGAGAAAACTAATGTCTAATTTTCAATTTGAAAACATGTTTACTATATGATAACATTAAAAATCGTGTTTACCTCTTCCGCTTCATACAATAAATAATTTCAGCATGGTCCGTAAACTGCAGAAGTTGATAATGATGAATGTTTTCTAACTATGAATTTTAATTACTGAATTCTTTTAAAGTTCTAAAAACACTATATATATATGATTGGCTAACTAGAAATCCTCAACATATATAAAAACAAGAAGAAACCACAGAATTTGCGCATAAGCCTGACGAATCCTATAGTGGATGAAACGCAGAATATTCAGTGTAGCTTAATCGCCATATATATTTTATAAATTACTAACTAGCTCTACCTACGTATTGAGCACTTTTGAAGTAAATACTTAAAGTTTACGCATAAATCTATACTTTCGTATATTAGGTTTATGTGAGTAAATGAAGTAGTTATATATATATATATATATATATATATATATATATAAAACTCAAATGACCTTGTAACGAGTAATGTAACTCACTTTCCGGTTTACGACATCCGGTTGCACATGCGCGCATAAACATTAACCCATAACAACGTAAATAAATAAACACAAATCGCTTCTTTTGCAGATTTTGACCTGCGCACTGAAATATTAACGTTATTATTTCGAAATTATTATTTAACATGGGAAGAGTGGGGGGGGTGCAACTATTTTTTTATTACAACTATACTGTCGCTATTTTCTTACAACTAAACAACTTTAACCCGTTGACAAAATAAGAACAATTGTAGTAAAGCCAAGACTACTACTATAACTCTCTATCTATCCCTTTTCCTTCGTTCCTTCTTTTTTTATTTTTTGTTTACGTTTATAGATACAAAATAGTTGTGTGAGAACGGTGAATTTGTTGACACATTTACTAATCTGTTTCAATATTAGTTTTATTTTATTTTATTTATTTAGTTTTTATGTTTTTGCTTCAGGTTTTATTAATTATTTTTTTTTAGATTTTAAGTTTCTATAACTTGGTTGAAGGATTCCAATATGGGTTTTTCATTCTTATATTTCTCATCGGTAGATTCATGTGCGTTTTTGCTGCTAAATGACTTTCGTCTGCGTTTGATTCGTACGAAAATCATGTTTAATTTTCGATTTTTGAGCGATTATTCGGAAAAAAGGTAACTTTACACGAATAGGGAGGATTTTTTTTTTCATGTTTGAGTGATCCGTCCATGATTTTTCATTTTAATATACTTTCATAGAAATGTTTTTGTTATGTCAAAAAAAAAAAAAACCCTATTTTCTTTACGTCACAAGTGTCACGCTCATACATGAATTCCATAGCTAATATAACATACTGACCAAACAAATCACGCGTAGTTTAGCATATATATATATATATATATATATATATATATATATATATATATATATATATGCAGGAGGTCCAAAAATTAATTATCGATAAGTATAGCATTGAACAACGTAAGTTGTGAAATGGTTTTACCAAAATCAGGGGTCAATTGTTTTGAATCAAGGAGCTTATCAACGGCATTTTCATGTAAGAGATAGGCTAAGACACAACACAATTCAAATCTTAAAGAAATGTTTACAAACCCCAAACCCTGCAGGAATTGAAGAAAAACATCAGGAACGAAATAAGGGAGTTAAATCGTAATTCATCTGTCATGAATAATGGTTTGAAAAGAGCACAGATATGCGAAGCTGAAAATGTGCCACATTTAAAAGAGATTATTTTTCATGAATAAAAATTGTTTCAATTTCTTTTTTTCTTTTTTTAATTTCCGAATGTCTTAGTCAGATTGTGTTAAAATTACAGGAAAATATCATCCAAAATAAAGAATCTATTTAAGTTCAAAACCCTTCAGTTGTAGTCTTTTTCACACACACACACACACACACACACACACACACACACACACACACACACACACACACACACACACACATATATATATACTAGCTGTACCCTGCTACGCGTTGCAGTGGCTCAATTTG
Source organism: Euprymna scolopes (assembly GCF_053919585.1). NCBI lineage: Eukaryota > Metazoa > Mollusca > Cephalopoda > Sepiida > Sepiolidae > Euprymna > Euprymna scolopes. Next base: position 73,017,556 of record NC_136500.1, on the reverse strand, counting down.
GTGTAATGGAAAAATTTAAAAAAAGAGAAAATGCATGTTTCTTATATTAGTACAGCAATCCACTGCAAAAAGTGAAAAAGAAGGCGAAAATGAAAAAAAATGGTACTCTTGCAGAATTTGATCTGGATCCTCGGGAGTTTCTGTCAATCATTCATGGTTTGGACTTGACCAACAATCAGTGGATGAAGCCGAACGTAGCAAAAATGTTGAAACGCTAAATGCTTTTTTTTTTTTTTTTTGTTTCACAAAAATGTGAGTTAGTAATTAATATTTGGTTGATGGTGGGGGGAGGGGAGGGGTTACTATACACAGATTCTAAAAAGTTGTCCAAAAACAAATAAATGAAAGCAAAGGTAAGGTAAGTTACGTTTCTACCTAATTGGATCATTGTTTAGTGTTTTTAGGTAATGTAAAATGTTTAATTGGCTCAAAAAACAGAAATGGTCGCGGACTCTGTTGAATACGTTAAGTTTGGGAAAGTAAGTTGAAAACTAAAAACTATACAAAACAGTGTCTGAAACTCACCGAATATATGTTACCATGCCATAGGCTGGCATAATCGGTGGGTTTCTGACAGTATTTTGTATAGTTTTTTTAGTTTTAACTCACTTTCTCTAACTTAAAGTAATCAACAGTGTCCACCGCCATTTGTAGCTTTGAAATACCCCGATAAACACTGTTTTTCGAGCCGACTAAACGTTACATTAAATGAAAAGGGTTTGTATTACTAAATACAGATACAAAGAAGTTGTCAAAAATAAATATATAACAAATAAATGTTATCAAAGGCAAGAAAAGTAAGTGTTCTACCTAACTGGATAAGATTTTAGTGTTTTTATGTTATGTATAATCGGTTCAAAAACATTCAATGTTTATCGGTATATCTGGAAAATACAAATGGCGGCAGACTGTATCGAACACGTTAAGTTTGGGGAAATTTTGGGAAAATGAGTTTAAACTAAAAAACTATACAAAATACTGTTAGGAACTCACTCAATATATGTTACCATGACGTAGGCTGGCATATAATCGGTGGTTTTAAACTTTTGCTCGATACAGGTGACGACTTTTAAAAGTCCCTTTTAGTGATTACCTGGTTTGAGGATATTTGTACAACTAAACGGCAAATCTGCTCCAAAAAATCTGGTATTATTTTACTTTAAGGCCCGTTTCACGTTCATATATAACGAAATATTTTATTGTAGATTTCGGTGTGCTAATAACGAATCTGCAAAGCGTTTCCGTAGCAAAAAGAAAGTTTTCATGATATTCATGAAATTACTTTTTCGAAAAGTGGGTGATCACTTTTCAATCTAAATTTAACTTAGAATGAGCACCCACTTTCTGGCCACCTGAGAGAGGGGCATTTTTCTGTGTTTCTTGGCTAAAAAGTTTTTTGTTTGATTTCTTTTGCATGGTAATAACCCCTGAACTCTGGGACTATTTTCCATTTCACAGCCGTAGCCTTCGTTTACGCTATGCATGAGCATAAACGAAAGCTGTTTAGCCAATAAACATCGGAAAAAATCCCCCCTCTCTCAGGTGGCTAGAAAGTGGGTGCTCATTTTAAGTTAAATTTACATGGAAAAGTGATCGACACTTTTTCGAAAAAGTAATTCCTTCATTATCATAAAAACTATTTTTTTGCGACGGAAACGGTTTGCAGATTCGTTTTTAGCACACCAAAATCTACAAAAAAAATTTTGTTATTTACAAACGTGAGACGCATAACTCTTAATGGAAAATTATATCAAAAATCCGGGGGAAAACAGTTTTCAATAAAAACAGCAAATGAATTCGATAGAAAAAAAATGGATGCTATTTTTTTTTTCTTTTTTCTGTGTGTTTCTTGGCTAAAATTTTTTTGTTTGATTTCTTTTGCATGGTATTAACCCCTGAACTCTGGGACTATTTTCCATTTCACAGACGTAGCCTTTGTTTATGCTATGCGTGAGCATAAACGAAAACTGTTAAATATGCATTCGCGTACCAAACTGCCTTGTCAAAAAACCTTTAAGCCAATAAACACGAAAATAAATGCCCCTTCCTCAGGTGGCCAGAAAGTGGGTGCACATTTTAAGTTAAATTTACATGGAAAAGTGATCACCCACTTTTCGAAAAAAAAATTTCTTCAGATCATGAAAACTATTTTGGTACTCCTTGGGCGTTGAGTTCCATGGCGACCCGCAGAATTATTTAATGGTCGTTCTCTTAGTACCCCCCCTAGTCAAGGCTAACGCATGCGCACGTAACATTTTTTATTTATTTACTTACGTGGTGGAGTTTCTATACTGATAGGTTTTTTGAAATTTTTTCACTGGATTATTATTGATTGAACACTAACCAGATTATGAAAAAAAATTGAAAAAAAAAAAATCATTTCAACATTTGAAAGGGGTACTCACTTTTTAGTTACCACGTTCTGGTAAATCGGTCACTCATTTTTTTTTTTTTTTTTCTAAATACGGAAGTGTCTTTGGGAGATATAAAATGGTCGCATGTTGACGAAGCAAACTTAATCCCGTACAGGCGTACGGGATTAAAAATTATTGGTAAATTTTTAGATTAGGTCCACCTCCTCAATTTTCTTTTAAATGACGACTTGAAATGGTTTTCGACTATGCAGAATATGAAAATCGCATTGAAATTTTTCAGAAATAAGTAGTTATCAAGATATAAAAAGTTGTATTATGCATTGTAATCTTTGGCGGCCATCTTTTTTACGTGCGTGTATTTGTTTATGGAACGTGTGCACGTAAAAAGATGGCCGCTGAAGAATACAATGCATAATACAACTATTTATTTCCGCAAAATTTCAATGTGATTTGCGTGTTCAGCATACTCGGAAACCTATAAATGTCATCATTGAAAGGAAAATTGTGGAGGTGGACCTAATCTAAAAAAATACCAAATTATTAAACATTTCTCCAGCATGTTAGTGAAATTTATAATACTTTTAAAAAAATTTTTTAAAAACCCAAAAGTTTTGAAAAAAACCCAAAAAAACTCACCTTTCATAAAACAATTTAAAAAAAAAACACCCACAAACTGATTTTTAACTAAATAAGTAAAAAAAAAACATTTTAAAAACTCGAAACTTTATTTTCATAAAAACAATAAAAAAAAAGTCATGTTCAATCTGTTTTTTTTTTCTTTGAGGAACAAATATATTTCTGACTTACAAATGTGGTAGAGGCTCATATTATTTTTACTTTCTATGGTTTTGATATACCGCGTTTTTATTGCTTACAAAATGGGTGACTGATTTATCAGAACGTTGTAACTAAAAAGTGAGCACCACTTTCAAATGTCGAAATAATGATTTCTTTTTAATTTTTTTTTTTTAATAATCTGTTTAATTAGTGTCCAATCAATAATAATCCAGTGGAAAAAAATTCCAAAAACCTATAAGTATAGAAATTAAGCATGTTAACTCTTTTCATAAATAATTTAAAAAAAAAAGTAACTGAACCATTTATTGATAATTTGTCACGTGTACAAACATTTATTTATTTACGTAGACTTAACTCTTTTAATGAATAAGAAAAGTTTTACTCTTTAAGAATAATAAAAGGAAAAAGTTACTGAACATTTATAAAAGGAAAAAATAATTTCTCACGTACTTACTTATTTTCATGAAGGTCAGAGGAATAGTTGGCCGAAAAGTCGTGAAACAACAACTAATAAAGATGAGAATAATAGTCCGCAATAAATAAAAATGGTGCTAATGCAGAGAGCGATCCGCGCTATTTTTTAAATCATATTTCCACGTTTAATCAAAGTTTTACGATATGTTTTTTTTTTTAGTTCAATTGTAAGGTTAAAGTACAGAATAGGTACAAAACATCCTCCCCTCCCCATGTTAAGAATGACTTTTTAAATAATAACATTATTTCAGCACGGATCACTCTCTACATGAGTATCATAAAAATTAATACAAATAATACTTATCTCAATAAGTGAAAGGCTAATTTTTACCGGAAATAAAATGGCGATAATCTCGCAGTTACGAAAAATATTTTTTATTTAATTTAATATTTTTATAATTCGCAATGTTAAATTATTTTAATAACATGCAAACATTCCTTGACTTTAAAAATAGAATTTCTGAAAATTTAAATTAAATTGGTAACGTAGAAATATGGTTTTATTCACTTTTAACGAACCAAAATTACATTTTTATATATATATAGATTGTTACGACGTATCCCAGCCCTACTGGGGACGGTAGAGATGGGTGACGTAACGAAATATACAAAAAAATAAAGTTTCCCAGGTTCCTTGATAATGCGTTGTTATGGGAATGGAATAACCGTTCCGAAGACAACAATGAAATGAAATATACTGGAAACGAAATCACATGAGAAATAACGAGGACAAGTATCGTCGAAAAATTAACAAACTTTTATTTATATAAAGTAAAATAAAACTCAATTTAAGAAAAGAAAATTAAATATGTCTAACTAAATGAAATGATTTAATGATTCAAATTCTACCGAGAGAAAAATATATCAACAGTCAATGTTCACATAGAAGACAAGAAATCGTCTGCTCAATTAGATACAGGTTCTAGGGTAAGAGAGAGAGAGAGAGAGAGAGAGAGAGAGAGAGAGAGAGAGAGAGAGAGAGAGGTTGGAGAAATGAAAGTTTTGGTTGAAAAACTCACTTAATGTCCTTTGAAATGTGACCTTTCTTTCGTCTCTTTTTTTATATATATTTCTTTCCTGTAAATTGTTTACATTTGATTACGCGCACGCAGGTTAGTTTTCAGATTTCTGTCTGTTTCTGATTGTTTACGATTCATTACGCACGTGTGTGTTAATTGCTCCAAGTATTTGTTTCTGAAGCTCATCGAAGCCCTTGATTTATAGTAAATATTTCGCTGCTCCTTTGATCCTTCCTTCGCTCGGTTCATTCTTTTCTTCAGTCAATATTCTAACTTGGACCGCTGATCAAAACAGATTTTGCCGTCGCCGCCAACATCGGCTTGTGTCGTTGATATTTACCTCCGCCGCGCCGCTATCACGCTGCCGTCGCCTTTCGCTAGTTTCGCCACCCCGACTTTCGCTGACTTACGTCTTGTCGCTTTGAAGCACGAAGCTCCACTGACTGTTGACAACTTTTTTCAGTCCTCTCTCTCTATACGATCTATTTCTCTCTTTCTCTATACAGTTTATCTCTCTATATATACGATTTAGTTCTCTCTATCTTTTCTCTCTCCTCTCTTTCTCGTCCATGAGCTTTCTTTTCTCTTTCCTCTTCCACCCTTCGTTCACAGTATCTGTCCCTTCTTTCTCCTCCTGCTCGCAGACCTCCCCCTCTCCTTTTTTCTGTTTTGTTTGCAAAATGTGTACGAGCAGGCGAGAATGCATCTTTTGGCGCAAAGAATACACAGTAAATAAAATATAGGGAAAATATATCTCCTCTCGGCTAAAAATCAATAAAATAATAAATTATACATTTTAATAAATGTATCACAATATATATATATATATATATATATATATATATATATATATATATATATATATATATACATATATATATATATATATATATATATATATGGGACGCCATTATCTGAATTCGAAACTAAAATGTTAAAATCGCAAGTCTTTCATTCTAACAACTGAGCTAATCACTACAAATGTTAGGAAACGCTTGAAATGCATTAATTTATTTCATTGTTTCTCAGAGAAAGAAACGTACGCATGCTCAGAAGAAACGTACTATTAAAATATGATAAAATTTAATTCTCACTCCACCCCAGAAATTATTTGCTATTTCTACCCCAAAGAAGTAATCAATTTTAGATATTACTCATTCGAAGCAATGCCGATCCAAAAATACCAATACAGGGGAGTTTTCAATTTTAGCGGGACACACACACACACACACACACACACACACACACACACACACACACACACACACACACTCTCTCTCTCTCTCTCTCTCTCTCTCTCTCTCTCTCTCTCTCTCGCTCTCGCTCTCTCTCCTTTATATAAAAGATTATTTTAAAAATCGATGATGCCATAAAAGATGCACGGTAGATTTTGATGACCTTAGGGGTCTCGGGTCGTCTAGTATCTATTAAATTGAGATGATGTGGTTCATTAGACTAATGGATTCCATTATGGATTATGAGATCGGTGATGTTAAGTAAAAATCCTAATGAATCTAGTAATGTAATTTACGCATTAATAATTTTGAGAAAGATATAAACACTCCTATTCGCTAAAATGCATACTTGTGTTCAATTAATTGTATATAATTAATAAGTTACTATGATTCATCATAAAAATACATATTTTTAAGCTTATAATCTATCGTATGGTTTTAAACTTATGATCCATCGTATGGTTTTAAACTTATGAGTTATCAGATGGTTTTAAACTTATGAGTTATCAGATGGCTGGAACGTATGATTCACTAGCGGGGGGTACCCGGCGTGGCACGGGTGTTTGTAGATGTGTGTGTGCTGGGGGGGGGGGGAGTTGATCAGTTTTAGTAGGAAAGTAGGCTTGAACCCTGAACCTTTGACGTGGAGATGGAAACGAAATGGAAAAAACCCTGGGAGATAGCCATCTCAACCACGAGAGAAGAAGAATGAAAAACCTCTTAATTTAACGTTTATAAAATGAAATTAACAGGTGTGAGAACCTTAAGTCACGTGATGTTTGACCTTGAAACATGACGCGGCTACGAGCCAGTTTTCACTTGTTTTATACTGAAAAGCGAAAGATACACGGGACGCTCTAAAAATCTGGAAAAAATAGCGCGTGAAAGTCGGGAAAATTAAATAGACAGTCGACCCCCGTTCGTACCTCATATATATTATCATTTATACGTGATATAAAAAAGTTTTAAGAAGGAATGAGCCGACCGAAATGTCCAGCGAAAAAAAAAAGCGAACACACATACATATGCACATTTTCGCTTTTATATATATAGACTAGCGGGGTTACCCGGCGTTTCCCGGGTGTTTGGAGGTGTGTGTTTGGAGGTTAAATAAAAAAGAAACCGGGGGGGTTAAAGTTGGTAGGATCGAACCCGAAGCCCTGAGGCGAAGTTTGAAAATAAAATCGGCCAGCCAGAATGAGTTACTGAAAGATGTTTGAATTTATTTAAGTAAGGACCAAATTGATAGGTGCGCACACGGAAGTCGTCGAGCGTTACGACGACGACGACGTAAGCAATAGCTATTCAGCAAATGAGGTCAATGATCAGGTTTGTTTGTTATAAGCGAAGTAAAAAACGAACGTTAAAACTTAAGCGGGGGGGATAATCAAAACATTAAAAAAAACACAAAAAACTAACGTAAGGCAAACGAACGATGTTAAATGTAAAAATCGAAAAAACAAAAAAAGAAAACAGAAAAACGAACACGTGAAAAATGGCTTAAATAAGCCCGTTTCGATATTAAAATTAAAAAAAATCGATGTGTGGTCGGGGGTGGATAAGCGAAGTAAAAAAAAACAAAAAAAAACAGAAAAACGAACGTTACGTGAAAAATGGCTTAAATAACACTGGTTCAATATTTAAATTTAAAAAAATCGAAAAAAAACGACATCTCACACCACGATTCGAACCCAAAACGATTAGATAACGAACAAATGCGCTAACCAACTAACCTAACGCGACATACATGAAATTTAATCAGTTTTTCAACTATTTAAAGCAAATCAGGTCATGACGTCATCTGATGCATGCGTAGAATCGGTCGTCGTCACGAGAGGACCGTTTTTGTTGACCCCCCCCACCGTCGAAAATTGTCGATTTTGGGGTGAAAAAATGAACGTTTTTTGCCAATTTTTCGATATTTTTCGAGCGAAGGATGGAGCTTCAATATGATACCGAGTTTGTGAATTTTTGTTCTGTCTGTCGAACGTTTTTAGCAGATACACAAACATACACACATACACACATACATACATGTATACATACATTTTCGCTTTATATATAAAAATATTTAAAAATACAGCTGTATTTTTTACTTCAGATTCATTCATAAGTTTGAGAAAATATGCATTTTTTTTTCAAACTTATGGTTTAAAAATGTAGCAATGTATTTTTTAAATTGTAATCTATAATATCAATCTCACCTGTATGTTTAAATGTATGTATGTATGTATGTATGTCTAAAACTTTCGCCAGATCCGTCGGATTTTCACGAGATCAATATCGTTTTGATGATCGATCCATCGGACGACAAATATCGAAAAATTGTCCAAAAAAATTAATTCCTTATCCCTAAACTTGCCAATTTTATACAGGGAGGGGTCGCCTTTTTCGCCGATATTTTCGAAATCATCTCCCCTTTTCGATTGTCTAGCCTTAATTTAAACCTATGTCACTTCCGGTTTGGTGGCGGATGCAACAGCAAACACGTCACGTTTTTTTTTTTTTCAAGTTCATTTCCCATTTCTTCCTGCTTGCCTACTACCATTTTTTTTTTTTTTTTTTGCTCAACACATACCTCCAAACACCCGGGCAACGCCAGGCACCCAGGCTAGTTAATCATAAGTTAAAAATTTATGATTTAACATATGCTTTCGTTGTTTAATATGGCGATCATGTCCAAGATTTTCACGATTTCATATTTGTTTCATTTCATTTTCGAAAGCTTTTGGGATAAAAATTTTGCCTTTAGATTTAATAAATAAGGATATTCGTATAATTGCAAATCATAATTTTTATTTATACATTTGTTTGATTATTGACAAAAACGTATTTTTTTAATAATCGGGATTATTTGTGGGATTTTTCTACATAATGACAACCAAACCAACCCCACTTTTGTCTAACTGAACCTAAAACTTAGGTTAGGAATAGTTTAGAGTTGTGTTAGGATTAAAAACAACCCTAATAGGTTGAGAAGAAAGTTTCTTGCGGAATTTTTAATTTAGATTTCAAATGATTATTTTCAAATAAGTTTTCCTTAAAATACCTTTAATTTATATCTCATTTTAAAGAGCGTTTAAATTACAATCGTTTTAAAACAATTATGTCTTCTTTTCAGAACGTTGAATACAAGATGGAAAAAGCAAATTCGCCCAATTTTTTTTTTTTTTTTTCAAACTAGGCAGAAAAGCTGCTGAAACAGCTCACGATATCAACGAAGCGTTTGGCACAGGAACCACTACTGAACGCACAGCACAATGGTGGTTTAAGAAATTTTGTGGCAGATTCTTGCAGATGATGAGTATAGTGGTAGGCCATCAGATGTTGACAACAATCAATTAAGAGCCTTATTGGAAGCCAATCCATGCACAACTGTTCGAGAACTTGCTTCTGAATTGGACGTAACGTATACGACGATTTCCAACTATTTGAGAGAGATTGGAATAAATCACAATTTGAACGACAGCCAAAAGAAACGCCGTTATGAAGCGCTATCTTTGCTTCTTTTATGCAATAAGAACGACCCGTTTCTCGATCAAGTTGCAATGAAAAGTGGATTCTTTATGACAACCAGCGATGCTCAGCTCAGTGGTTAGATGCCGACGAAGCTCCATAACACTTCCCGATGCTAGAGTTGTACCAAAAGAAGGTCATGCTGACTGTTTGGTGGTCTGCAACCAGTCTCATCCACTACAATTTTTTAATGCAGGCGAAACCATTATGGTGGGGAAATAGTGTCAACAAATGGATGAAATGCATCAGAAACTTCGACAACAACACTCAGCATTAGTCAACATAATAGGCCCAATTCTCCTCTCCGAGAATACCCGACCACACGTTGCTAAACCGACCCTGCAGAAGTTGAACAAATTGAGCTGAAAAAAACTCTGCCGCACCCGCCATACTTACCAGACCTCTCACCTACCGACTACCACTTTTTCAAGCATATCGACAACTTTCTGTATGAGAAATGCTTTAAAAAACCTCAGCAATATCAAAAACACCTTAAACGACTTCATCGCCATCAGAACGCAAGATTTTTACATCAATACACTTTTCTTATATAGATTGGCAAAAGTGTATTGATTCTGATGGTGTTTATTTCAATCAATAAATTTTTGTTTGAGCCGAGATATGTTCATCTGTATTTAAAAGTTAAAAACCGCAAGAACTTTCTCGTCAACTTTAGAATTTGTTCCGTATTATGCAGAAGTATCTTTTTTATATATATATACTTTAATTATTGGCCAAATATAATTGGCAGACCTGAAGGAACTTGACATCTAGATATTTATTTTATTTTCGTCATTCTTTTTTCAATTTTTTCATTCGATTATTATCGAATGGACTCTAATCTACCAGATTATCAAAAAAAAAAAAAAAATGAAAAAAAGTCTATATTTAAATATTTGTAGGGTTGCTCAGTTTCTAATTTTTTTTTTTTTTTTTTTTACATGGGGGTCACCACTTATCAAGGCCCGAAGGCCACTCAGGCATAAGGGTTATTGCGTGTACAGTAATCAATGAGATAGTATTGTAGTAATCATTAGTATTGGAGATTTGATAGAGTGTCTTACTTAAGGGGGCGGTTTGTCAGGAGTTTGTTTATGTTGGACTTGAAGACATCCAAGTTGTAGTCAGGTGGGAAACAGGCAAGCGGCAGAGAGTTCCACTGGCGTGCAGTTCTAAGAAAGAAGCTTTGCTCATGGAATCTACGTTTGGATTTAGGCACAGATAAAGAGTGGGGAAAATTATTGACAGTAGTTTCAGCCAGACGGGTGTTTCTCATGAAAGATTGGCGAGGTGGGACGAGGGATTGGAGCTCAGACGAGCACCTACCATGGAAATAATGATAAAACAAAGACAGGCTTGCAATGTCTCTTCTGTGGGAGAGAGGTTGCAGGGAAGAGAAAAGGGCATCCCCCCACTAAGCCACGAAGTCTATTTTGTACTCTGTTAAGGCAGGATAGGCTGTTTTTAGCAGCTCCTGCCCAGATGTGGCGGCAGTACTCCATCTTTGGACGTACTTGGCTTTTATGCAGATAGGGAATTGCATCAGTAGTGAGATATCTTCTGGAGTGGTAGAAGGATCCCATCATTTTCCCAGCGTCCCTGGCAACAGATTTGATGTACGTGTTCCATTTCAGACCAGGAGTAAAGGTCAAGCCCAGAAGCTTCTCAAAACATGGAGCCTCCCCAAGACGAGAGCCATCCATTTCAATTGATGCCAGATGGGGATCAGAGCGTTGATGATGTAAAGATAGAAGCTTGGTTTTGGATGCATTAAAAGTAACCAGCCACCTCTTCCCTCATTGTGCCATTCTAATGCAACGTTCTAGTAAATTGATCATTTTTATTTAAAATTTTGCTTTCTTCGATTATTTTATATACATATTTATGGTTATCTTCCAGTTTCGTCAACCGCCATTTACAATCTAAGAGCAATGAATGTGCGCTAGAATATGAACTATGACTTACCTTTAAAAAGAGAAAATGGTTAATTTTTATTTACTTTGCACTTTAACAATCACCTTTAAAATGACAACTTCGTAGGTATGCTGAAAACAAATATCGCATTTAAATTTGCCGTAAACAAGTAGTTTTCTAGATATTAAGCAATATGATTCCTTATGCTATCACTAGTGGCCATTTTTTACAATGTAATTCCTTATGTTATCATTGGTGGCCATTTTTGTGTGCGCATATTTTTGGCGCGTATGCGCGGTATGCGTTATAAGATGATTGTTAAGGTGAAAAATAAGGAAAAATTTACCATAAAAATTGAATGCGTGCGTGGAAACAAACATGGCGGCCAGTAAAGACAATACGGAATCCTGTCCTGAATATTTCTTAAAAATCAACTTTTTAAAGGTAAGTCTTTCGTTGGTACTCTAGCGCCCATTCATTGTCCTTAGATTGTAAATGACGGGTGACGGAAACTTGAAGAATGCGTAGTATTAAAAAAAAAAAAAAATTAAAAACAAAAAAAAGTCGTCCGGGCAAATCTTTTGTAAATATCAGGTGACGAAACTTGAAGATAACCATAAATATGTATTTAAAATAATTGGAGAAAGCGAAATTAAAAAAAGACCGAACTGTTTAAAAAAAAAAAGAAAAAAAAAACAGATAAATTCGCGAAATTTGGCCTAAAAAAGTCGAGTGGTTCTAAAATGGGTGATCGATTTACTAGAACATTGAATTAGAAACTGAGCACCCCCTACAAATATTTAAATATTGTCTTTTTTTTTTTTTAATAATCTGGTAGAGTATTGCCCATTCGATTATAATCCGATGAAAAAATTGAAAAAAGGCGAAAATAAAATAAATATAGAGCCCAAGTTCCTTCAGGCCCGCAGTATATACCTATCTAACAAAATAACAATTATGACACTTGTGTAGATTTATAACCGGACATATCTAAGTGTCCATTCGGCTTTGCCTGGAACATGACGTCAACGGCCGGATTATGCCGAGCGTCGCCGATGATTAAATCTTAACAACCGTACGAAACAGAAAAATCTATAATATAAATCTCACCTTGTCTGTTTAAATATATGTATGTATGTTTGCCTAAAACTTTCGACAAAGGCAACGGATTTTCACGGGATCGGTATCATTTTGAAGCTCGACCCTTCGGACGACAATTATCGATAAATTGGCCAAAATCATTGATTCCTTCACCCTCAACTGGACACTTTTTTTACAGGGAGGGTCGCTATTTTCGAAAGTCATCCCCTCTTTTTGGTTGTCTAGCCTTAATTTAAATCTGCGTCACTTCCGGTTTGGCGATGGACGCAACAACAAACACGTCACGTACTGTTTTTTTTTTTTTTTTTCACGTTCTTTTCCTCCTTCGCGTACGAGTTCGAGCCTGCCTATTACCACTTTTTTTCTCTCAACAAACACCTCCAAACACCCAGCAACACCGAGCATTTAGGCTAGTAGTAAAATAAATGGAAATCGTAGAAAAAACAACAACAAAAAAAAAAAAAAAAGAAAAGAAAAAAAGCGAGCGGTTGACGTTATATTCCGAACAAAGCAGAACGAACGCTTAGATACGCCCGGTTTAAAATCTGCACAAGTATCACAATTATTAACAAATAATAAATGCAAACTATTTCTGGTGCTTGTTAAGATAGAGTCGACAGATGGGTTTATTTTTAAACAAAAACAACAGTACTTACTTGTCGTGTCGGAAATAGTAAAAAAAAAAATATTACGAAAATTCATTGAGTTTATTATTATTTATTATTTATAGTTTAAAGTAATTTTTACGGAAAATTAGGGGGAATGTCATTTCCCTTACATGTGAACACCGTGAAGATTGCGAATGCAAGGGACATATTTATCCCCCCCTTTCGCTGATGTTCTACTAGCAGTTGTTCTACTTGATGAATTTCCGTAATTTTGGCTTAAAACCACATATTTGAAAAATCGATCTTAACAGGCACTCTGTTTTTTATAAATAGGACTTTTTCTTAGAAAAGTATCATTACGAATGAACATTTTTATATAGCCTAACAAATGGTAATGGCGCAGCTAACACAGAACATTGTCGAAGAGACATCAAATATATATTTTTTAATACCGGTCAAAATTTCTATTTTTATATATGGCGACGCGACCGTAACGGAATGAATTTTTTTTTTTCTATTTAACACATTCTTTTGTTTTTACTTACGTATGTGAAGCGTAGAATAGTTGGAATATCTTCACTCTTTAACGATATCGATTACCAAAAAAAGAAAAAAATCCGCCGTGGTAAATTTGTTAATGTTATAGAAATGTGTTCTTCGGAGATCGAGCCAACAAGTCCAAAAATATCGTCGATGAATGGAAACGAAGTTCGTTAAAACACATGGACAAAAAAAGGTGATTGCTTTTCGAAAGTTAACTGTAAAGGAAAATAAATGCAATAATGAATAAGAAGTTAAAGAACACGGACAAATAAAAACAAAAAAAATGTCTGTTTTGTGTTGGCGTGTTTTGTATTCTGTTGCCAAGCGAATAGTGAATTGTCACCTTGGTCGCTTCGGGAGACGCAGGAAATAAGTCATTGCTTGACGTTGACAACGACATACATAACTCGGATTTAGCAATGGACGCCTTTCTTAAGAAACATTTTTATTCACTTGTGCTCCACTGCTGCAAGGTATGGCACAACGTCGAGGTGATGTGAGTGAAGCAATCCCCTCAAGAAGGCACTTTAACTGAGGTACACAAACTAGCTGTCTGCATTTACTGGTAGATATGGCATAATCACGTTGGCACACCGGTTCTCGTCAGATCACCGAAGTTAAGCAACGTTGAGCCTGATTAGTGCCAAATAGGTGACCAATTTGGGAATTTCAGACGCTGTATTTAGAAGGACGTCGACGCCTCCCTGCAAGAGCTGCAAAAATCTAACGGGGATATACATGATCTGGTGACCACTTGTGAATTTCATATTTCTATGAAACTTCCTCCTTTGGAGGAAGCCGTTTAAACCTACATAGAGTTAGTACTGAAGTTTCATGTTTTTTTGGGGTTTTTTTTTTTCATTGTTCATTTCTTGGTAGGGATGCCTTAACTATCGTCATTCCCCCCACCGCCGTCAAAGGAGAAGGTAATGCTTGGAAGGGTGCAGCTCTAAGGACCGAGCCAGACTATATCTCACTTCTACCAATATGACGGGTTGTTTTGGTTAATCCCTAGGTTGTCATATAAAGTTATAATCAGAATGATAATTGAATTCAGGCACCAGAGTGTCCTTGCTTCGGTTAAGGAAAGATTTGATGCTTCCATGCGAGTTACACAGACATCAAAACTAATGCTGGGTCCTTGGACTTGTCGATCAGATTTATTTCTCGCAGTATTTATTCACAGAAATGCAAATGTGATACGAAGAAGGACTTTGCATGTTAGAAATAAATATCTAAAATAATTGCATCTAGAAAAATAATGATCTATATTAATAAAACAGTAGATGTATGTATGTGTGCGTCTGTGTGAAAATATTTAACCGATAAACTCTTAAACTACTCAGGGGTCTATCCTTGGACCTTTATTATTCCTGATATTCATAAATGACCTCCCTGATAAAATTGTTTCTGAGATAGGTATGTTTACTGATGAAAACATGCTCTATAACAGGCACGAGGGGAAAACAAATGAACACATATCTAAGGTTCAAAACACTGGAGGAAGATATCCAATCTGTAGTGGAATGAGGTAAAAAATGGATGGTTATATTCAATGCTGCCACGACTAAGCAATAATTAAATTCAATAATTAAAAGAAAGATTCTCAACCACCAATAGCTATGACTAAAGATACATTACCTGAAAGCACTTCGTTCAAACTCCTCAACCTAACGTTCACAGGGAACATGAGTTGGAACAGATACATTAAGAGCATTGCCAAGGCTGCTGCAGAGGAGGTGAGCTCTCTCTACCGTGCTAGAAAGCTACTTACGCGTGCAAGTATTCTGTATCTCTTCAAGGCTACCATTCGCCCATGTATGGAGTACTGTGGTCACATTTGGGCTGGTGCATCTGCTACTAGTCTCTCGCTCATGGACAGGGTCCAAAAGAGAGTTGCCAACCTAAACGGGCATCTAAACTTCAACCTCTGTCCCATCGATGTAATGTTGCATCTCTCTGCCTGTTCTACAAGTATTTTAATGATGAATGCTCCGACGAGCTACAAGCCCTTGTACCTCTAAGGCATAAATACCCCCAACAAACCTGACAAGCAGCAAAATCCCACCCCTACACAGTAGAGATCCCTAGATGTAAGAAAGCTTCTTACTCTAATAGCTTCTTCCTCAGAACTGCTAGACTTTGGAACTGCCTTCCGGGTTCCTGCTTTCCCAACTGTACTGACATGCAGAAGTTCAAGTGTAATATGAACGCACATCTTGCTGCTGAACTCTCTACATAGTATCCCTGCAACTTATGTCCCTGATAGTAGCCCTCTACATCAAAATGGCACTGTGCCTTGTTTGGGATAAAAATGGAATTAAAAAAAAAACAAAAAACATAACACTGAAATTAACACGAAAAAGTAATTATACACTAAATATGGTTCATAATGAGTAAAATCTTTGTTTGGAGGGATGAATGTTAATTTCTCTTTGCTGACATATTTCTATTACTTTTGCGCAAGTTCATTCATAGCTTGACGTGGTTTAATGTGAAATCTTTCTTATCTATCTGTTGATATCTCAAATGGTAGTGAACGCGATAGGAACGCTAAACATTTTGGTTTCGATTCTAACTGATGGCACCCAAGTCATTTTTGTTTTTGAATTTGGAAACCAGTACCATATATGCAGGGCGCGTCCGATGTATGAGAACATTTATTACATTTTTAAGGATAATAAAAATACAAACAACACATTTATAATTAAATAAAACAAAATTGGTACATAAGCGACATTCTTATTTAATAATTTCATTCAATGAAATCTTCCTCCGATTCAATGACAGCTTCTATTCGAGACTTACTGTTAGGGAATAGAGAGAGGGAGAGAGAGAGAGAGAGAGAGAGAGAGAGAGAGAGAGAGAGAGGGGAAGAGGTGAGTTATAGTGTAGACACGTTGACCGGAAGTTAAGATCAGTTGATTGGATTGCGTGCGAGTCATGTGATCAGGTTAGCTGAATCGTTGAGATTTGATTTGGACTCAGAAGACAACGGACGGCTTCCCGTTGTCTCCTCCTCTTCACTGGGGGGGGGGGAGCGCTGACGTGTGTAGAAGAAGAACCCACACAGGCCGATTTCACTTTCCAACTTCTGCATGACATCTGGGAAAAGTGAAATAAACTATAGAACTAATTCCTTGTCTTGAAGTGATTGAATCTTCATCCAAAAACAGGTATCAAGTCTCCCTCCAGGACGAGAAATTCCAGATGGTCCAACATCGAAGAAGCAGAGGTAGGTTCTGAAAATACATGTCACTCACACACGATTCCCTTTATGATACAACATAAATATATAATATAACACGTCATCTCTTCTAATCCATTATTAGAGATGACGCAACAAACACTCAACCCTTTATTATTAGACATAATACAACAAACACTCATAGCCTTTATGATACAACAACATAGCAAACACACATTTGGTGCCGTGACCAGGATATCAAATGTGTGTTTGTTATGTTGTCGTAATGTGATCATGAAAATGTTCCGCTAACAATTCTTGAGTGGTTTGAGCCTTATTTGATGGTACAGAGTTTTGTTGAAAAATGTAAATCCTTCCATTTCTTACTCTATCGATCTATGGCTTAACAACAACAGAACAACAGAACCCAGGACATCAATGTAAGCAGCAGAATTGACTCTTAGACCTTGTGGAAAGAAATGTGGTGGCATCACATGTCCTTCATTGCTAACAACCCCCAAAACTATAACAGTTTGGGAAATTTTGTGTGCATGATTCTTAGAACTTTGGAGGGGTCAGCACATAGTCATCTGTCATTCCTTCTGTTTACCTTTAGGTCCTGGTCAAATGTCTTTTTGTCTGAAAAAAACAAACAAACAAACAAACAAAAAACAAACAAAGCATGTCTTGTTCAGCAGGATTTTTCAGTTTGTTTAAAAGTCTCTTGGATCTCACTAAACGATTTTCTTTTGTGGTCTTGGACAAAAACTGGCCTCTCTTCATCACATAGGATTTGTATCGAAAACTCATGGACAGTCCTTCGAATTGTGGGTTCGGTTGGTTGTTTTGGTTGTTTTAGTTTTACCGCATATCAACCCTTTTCGGGTTATTTAATGCCGAATCCAAAGATTTTGAAGAAAAATTTTTCTAATAGAATATATTTGTTGTTTTCACGTCGGTTTCTATTTAACCCATAGTTGGGACCCTAACAGGTACTACCACTCTGGGTCAGTGGACCTGGGAGCAATGGTCATTAAAGGGTGGCTCCACACTCCCCAAAGCCCACAAGCTGGGGGCCTCACCACTGGATATAGTTTAAGGTCATATCCAGGACCCCCATTGAGGGACTTTTACCCTCTGCAGGGAGGCAGTCGGCGTATTCTAATGCCCCACCGACAGGGCCATGTGGGTTCGGAGACACCGAGATCTTTTGCGATTAACCTCATGGATTTCTGGGGGTTTTGAACTTGTATAAACTCGTGTGTTTTGATGCTGTCAGAGCGTTACTAGTGTATTTTATGCTTAGCAACAGGAGAAATTTGGCCATCATTATCTTCTAACTCTGCGAAATTTAAAAACACAGAATCGGGTGACTTTAAAAAATTATGCAAATTACAAATCGCTGTGTTCTGCCGTCATTGCTACTATTACAACATGTCTTTTCATTTCCTGTGTTAGTTTATTATCTCCTTTGATTGATTGTCTGTAAAAAAAAAAAGTAAAAGTTAATGTACAGGAAAGAATTGGTAAGAGTACTTTACAACCCGCTGTTATAAAATAAATCCGCAAAGCAAGAGTAGAGATTGAAATATCGAGATTATTTCTGTCAATCTGGGAAAAATTTGGGATAAATTTCAAGCTAAGTAATTGATGGATTTAAATGAAGATAAATATCCAACTTATTTTTCAACTTTTGTCGTTTGCATACGGTAGCTTTAGAGATGCTAATAACAATCGCCTCAAAAATTGTTTGACTTAACACTATGCACAATGGAGATAAACTCAACAGAGTAATTGTTGGAACAGGAATTTATGCTGAGCAAGTATATATATATATATATATATATATATTTATACATATATATATATATATATATATTAGTGTTGGGACGATTGATCATGATTGGAATTGGGAATCGGAAAAATCGGAGCTTTTTAGGGTATCAGAATCGGTATCAGAATTGGAGAAATTTGTGCCTATTTTCCGATGCCAAATCCGATTCCTTAAATTATCTTTTTTATTTGATTTTGGTTTAAGAAACATCTTCCACTCTTTGTAATAATAATAATGAAATAATATATATTTATTGATTTAAACTTCCAGTAAGACTAAAATCTCTAGATCACACCCTTAGTGTGTTTTTACATCTGAGAAAATATATATACATTTAAGATGTGTTTTTACAGCAATCGGGACAAAAATAACACTTTTATAGTTAAATATTTAGAGATTTCTAAAGAATCGGAATCGGTAATTGTATTGGAATCGGGAAAAATACTGGAATCGTCCCATCCCTAATATATATATATATATATATATAAGCTCCGCCTGTCGCTTGGGTGGTCGGGTTTCGATCGTGGCTTGAGGTAGTTGCTTGTCTGGCCACACTGATGAGCTGTGAAACAGCGAAACAGTACTGTATATGGATGACTATATATATATATATATATATATATATATATATATATATATATATATATTTCTGTAAAAATATGACTTTTTCAATTATATTTCTCCTTGTTTTATATAGTAATCATTAATTTATGAAGCTCAATGTAATTATAGAGCATATAACAAACAAACGACAAAAGACTATATTCCAAATTTCATGATGTGACCATCTTACAATTTATTGTAAATGTCAACATGATTAAGGATTAAATTGTAAGAGAGTCAACATCATGAAATTTGGAATATAGACTTTTGTGGTTTGTTTAGAAGTTCCCCCTCTTCATAGGTATAGCACTGTCTTAAATAATTTTACCTGCTACTTAATAAGCGTAATGTGAAGTGTTTCTTTTTTTGTTTGTTTTTTGTTTTTTTTGTAAATAAACAAACAAATCAAGCAATTTAAAACTAACAAGTGTTTGTATAAATAGACATTTGAAGAGATGGTTTGCGTGTAACGTACCCTATAGGCCAAAAGGTAGAACTGCCGACTATCAGCTGTATGGTTGTAGGTTCGAGCTCTGTATGACTATATATATTGTGTATTCAGGCGGCATTGTTTCATTTAAGCAAAAAATTGCAGACTTCTACAGCCTAATACTTTTTTTTTTCAATTTCTCTAATGATCTTTTTGTGTTAAAATGAAAAAAAAATTGTTCCATACGTATTATGAACGCTTTCTATTCTTCATCGAATCATCATCAGGTGAAAAAGCAAATGAAAAAAAAAAGCTGGTGGAAAGAAGAGAATTCCAAAAGATAGCCGAGAAACAGTCACCTGAAGTAAGTTACATGTCCGTGTCATTAACTACTTAGTCACCATATACGTTATGTGAAGTAAACACATTTTATTTTGATGATGGATGGGAACTATAATGTACACGAATACTGTCACCAGTAGAAAAAAAAATGCCATGCTTTTAACTGTTTGAAAGCCCAGTCCTAATTGTCCAGAAGCGAAATTCAACAATGCAGCGCCAGTGGCGTATAATTCATATAAAACGGAAAACCAGAGAGACACGTTCGCTGGTCTCAAAGCCCTAGATCAGAAAGAAGCCAAGGTTGTTACTTCAAAAGGAAATTATATATACATATTATGATAAAGTCCGCAAATATAGTGTAAATATCTGTGTGCATGAATAAATATTTGAAGATATGAACAACTTGAAGAGTAAAATCTGTTTTCCAAAATTACTGGATTCACCATTAAATAACCTGAAAAGAGTTGATATGCCGTCAACCAAAAACAACAATAGGGTGGCTTAGCGGTGAGCAGCGCAGGCTGACAACCCCAGTTTGTTCCACAGAAACATTTTCACGTGGTCACTCCTGGAAGTACCTGATATTTGTCTAAAAAGATATCGAGAAAACGAATGCCAACTAAATTATTACCATGCTCAACAACAATAAACTAGCAAACAAAACTACTTTTTCTTCACATAGAACGTTCTTGAAACACTGACGTTTCAGTATAAGTTTAAAGTATGGCTTTCCACAATAACTATTTCAACGACTTTTTTCGTTCTGAAATAGAACAAAGTCATACTTGTTGAAGAGATACAACGGATCACAATTATGAAAATGGCTGAAATGTTAAGGAAAACTCTTGAATGCGGTGACTAATATGCATAAGCTACAGGTGCTAGCCAGTTATATAGAAACTGTTATGGATGAGAAACACAAAGAAACACCATGGAATCAAGAAAACTGAAACTATAATTGTAAGTTAACTCTCCTTATAAAAAGAATGTGTCAGTATCAACTGGTACCATGCCAAATAGTCGTAGTGAGTCAAGGAGGATGGAAAGATAGAAGAGAGAAAGTACTAACCTGACCTCCACTGGATGAGTGCGAAGAGGACTAGGACCTATGGGAGGCTTATTGCCACCCAAATTCCGATAAAGACCAATGGTCGCTGCTAACGAGAAATCAATATATCGATGCCTCCATTTAGCCTTGAAAGACAAAGGATACCCCCCTATAGGGGCAGCTGCACATGTAATTATGAGGCAAGGGATGCGCAATCCCAACCACACCTCTCCTGAATCGGCACTGTTTGAGTTCAGTGGCAAGAAGTCAAGGACGATTGAAAACAATGCAGAGATAAGCGGAGAGCACATACAGCTCCTTGAATTCGCAAATGATCACCCATTTATTATTGATCAGGTTCAACATTGCTTAACTTCAGCGATCCAGCGGGAACTGGTGTGTCAACATGATTATACCATATATGTAGGAAATCAATGGTAAACAGCTACTGCGATAACGAAAATTCATTTGCAAATTTATCGAAAAAAAATTAAGAGTGTTGGAACACCACAGGTTGTTCTCAAAGAGAAATCTTTTTATGATAGCCTGTGTGAAGACTCCTTGTGAGTAATAAATAATAAAAATAATAATAATAATAACTAGCAGAACCTGTGAAAATTCCACGGTAGTTGAAAATGTTTAAAACACATAATTGAAATAAAATGAATAAAAAATAAAATAAAACAAATAACGACGGATTTTAATATTTTTAGCAAATTCTTTTTTAATATTTTAAAACTAAAAAAAAAAATGATTTTAAAAAAATTAGATTTTTTTTTTCAACGAAAATTCAACACACAACACATTGTTTTTTTTTTCTGAATTTTTAATATAAATTATAAAGTCAATTCACTTGCACATTTTTTTTTAAATTAAAAAAATTCTATAAAAAAAATAACTTACAATCTCCTCTCACCATGACATTTTTTTTTTAAATTATAAAATAAAATAGCTACTTTGAAACCGTAAACAGACTGCCATATTTTTTTTATTTTTTTAATTTTTTGGAGAGGAAATGGTTTTAATGATAAAAAGCGACTATAAAGGGAATTAATTCGTTTGTCATTAATTAATGTTTGCGATGATGATATTTTTTTTATGAAACCGGATATCGGACAAGTAAATTATTATTCATATTAAGAATCACTTACATATATATATATATATATATATATATATATATATATATATATGTATATTATTATTATTATTATTATTATTATTATTATTTTATTATTATTATTATTATTATTATTATTATTATTATTATTATTATTATTATTATTATTATTATTACCATCTTATTAATATTATTATTATTACCATCTTATTAATATTATTATTATTATTTTATTATTATTATAATTATCATTTTATTATTATTATTACTATTTTATTAATATTATTATTATTTTTATTATTTTTATTATCATTATTATCATTATTATTTTATTATTATTATTATTATTTTATTATTATTAATGCTTTTAATTATTATTATTTTTTTATTACTATTTTAATAATATTATTTTATTATCATTATTATCATTATTATTATTATTATTATTTTTATTATTATTAATGTTTTTTTATTATTATTATTATGTTATTATTATTATTTTGTTATTATTATTAATTTTTTTATTATTATTAATATTTTATTATTACTTTTATTATTATTATTATTATTATTATCATTTTTATTATTTTTATTGTCATTTTAATTATTATTATTATTATTATTATTATTATTATTATTACTATTTTTATTATTTATTTATTATTATTATTATTATTATTATTATTATTATTATTATTATTATTATTATTTGTATTCACTAGTTCTCACACAGGTTAGCACCAAAGATTACTCACTAACAACAACCGATAGTGTTCTCTGGATTCTGAGTTAGAACAAGTCTTCTCAGATTTCCAGCACACTCTCCTTCTTCGGATAACCTTTGCAAGTTAATTTGCATCATTTTAACAGCCGTTTTTCATTGACTTCTTCATAGCAATAACTATTGGTCTTCACTGGAATTTCCATCCTCTTCAACGTTTCTCAACTATTTGGTGTGGTGCCAGTCGATACTGACACTTGTTTTTGCAGTTTCAATTATTTCCAGTACTCTTTTGATAACTTTGGAAATCAATTTGCATCATCGCAACAGCCGCTTGCAATTGCATCTTGCTGGCAATAACTATTGGTCTTCACTGGAATTTTGGATGGCAATAAGCCTTCTCAATGTCCCAGTCCCCTTCACGCCAATCATGTGGAGGTCTGGTTAGTGATTTTTCTCCTTGGTCTTTCTATCCTCTTTGACCCTTCTTGACTATTTGGTCTGGTGCCAGTCGTTACCTACACTACAATCTTTTCCTTTATTATTATCACTCACTAGGGTTTTTTATACAGGTCATCATCAAAGAGTTCTCTTTGAAAACAGCCTGTGGTATTCCCTCGAGTTTGAGTGGCAACAAATCTTCACAGATTTCCAGTACTCTCCACCTCTTTCAACAACATCTACAAATTCATTTGCATTATCGCAACAGTCATCTACCATTGATTTCTCATCCGTAGCGATCATTGGTCTTCACTAGGATATGGATAGCAATAAGTCTCCCCAACGTCTCAGTCCTCTTCGCACTCATCCAGCAGAGGTCTGGTTAGTGTTTTCTCTCCTCGGTCTTTCCATCCTCCTTGATCCTCCGTTTTATTTGGTTTGGCACCAGTTTATAGTGACAAGAAAAAAAAAGGAAAAAAATGTGTGTGTGTGTGTGGGGGGGGTAATTTACAATTGTGTAATTATCTAGTTTTCAAGTAATTTTTCTTTGTGTTTACCTTTTTAGTAGTTTCTGTATGCCTGGCTAGTACCCGCGGGTCATGTACATTAGTATTCACACTCAAGGGTTTTCCTTAATATTTCAACCATTTTTATTATTATGATCCGTTGTATCTTCTCAGCCATCCCTTTGATTCCAATTTCACCAATTCTTTTTTCAAAGTTTTTTCGGCATTATTTCTAGTGCTTCTACAATTATTGGTGTTTATTCATCTTCCATATCTCTGGCAACTTCTGTGTATTTTCTATGCTTCATCATCTTCTTAATCTTCACTTCGTAGTCTGTTGCGACAGCAAAATCTACAATCTGGCAGAACTTTTCCTTCTTGTTACTATTATAACATCCGGTCTTCTTGCTTGGATGGGCTTGTCTGTTTGTATATCCATGTCCCATAGAATTTTGTGACTTTCGTTTCCAAGTACTGCAGTCAGTTTGTATTTGTACCATTTGTCAGTGTTTTTAAGATGCAGTTGTCTACATAATTCTCAGTGTACCGCATTCCCCACTTGATCGTGTTTAGTTTTATATTCTTTTTTAGCTTAGTTTGCTACATTCGCTTATTATGTGGCTTATTGTTTCGCCTCTTTGTCCACAGAGTCTGCATTTACTGTTTTCTTGTGTCTTGTCGATCCTTGTTTTGGTGTGCTTTGTTTTGATAGCGTTATGTTGTGTGGCTTTTATTAGGGATTCAGTTTCTCTGTTTAGTTTTCCTTTTTGTAACCATGTCCAGGTGTTTTCAATAGTCTCGTCTTTTGCCATACTTATGAATCATCCGTATAGTTGTTTCTCTTCCTATTTTTCTTTTCTCGTCTTATCCCCTGTCTTTTCTTTCTTTCTTTTTTTTTGTCTTGTTCTTTCTTTCAGTGTCTCTTTCTGTGGTAATTATTCTTTGTATGTTTTGCTTTATGTATTTTTCTAATTCTTTTTTTTTGTGTGTGTGTTATTCACATATTACTAGTCACACCGCTTATATGTTTATACCGTTTACTAGGTTTCTACTATATAGTTTAGTTTCTAGGAATTTCCTAGTTCTTCTAAGGTATTCCTTTCTAATTTTCTTTTTATTATTATTATTATTGTTGTTGTTGTTGTTGCTGTTGTTTTTGTTACCAGTTAGCAAATATTTTCCGAATAAAACGAAAGAAAAGAAATTGGATTTTTTTGTATAAGTTTTTAAAAAAGAGAACTGTTTCCCTTATTTCCATAGGTCCTGAAGCCAGGAAGCCGTATTTATATTGAAGCTCATTCAATCACACGACTGGAATAATTTTGGCACAGTGACATTCAGTAAGTATATGAGTTACTGCGTTGAATAGAAAAAAGGCTTAAAGATCGGACAGGCAGACAGGCAATTGTGGTCTTTTATATATAGCTTTATCCGTTCTTGTATGGTCGGCTTGAAATAAATGCTTTTAACAACAATGTAAGTGAACGGAATTTATTTTCTCAAGGGCCACGTAGACATGTTCGTAAGATGAGACAAAAACGGTTTTAAAAATAATAATAATAAGTAAACCATGAAAGGAAATAAAGAACTAACAAAACAGGATTCGATAAATATATGCAAATGAATGACGTGACAACAATGGTTGAACTTGAGCAGACGATTAGGTTCCCATCGGAAGACGAGCGTTTGTTTCTATAATTATTATAATCTGCTCATCTTACAGTGACAGCAACCAATCCTTGATTTACACGTGTCATTCTCATTTGCATATTTAGCGACTCCGGCTTTGAGATCAAGTATTTTTAAATTTTACGATCTTCTTCTTCTTCTTCTTCTTCTTCTTCTTCTTCTTCTTCTTCTTCTTCTTCTTCTTCTTCTTCTTCTTCTTCTTCTTCTTCTTCTTCTTTCGTCTTCTTCGTCGTCGTCTTATTTTTTTCTTCTTCTTCTTCTTCTTCTTCTTCTTCTTCTTCTTCTTCTTCTTCTTCTTCTTCTTCTTCTTCTTCTTCTTCACAAACCAATAAATGGTTTGTAATGCATGCACAAGTATCACGAAAAAGAAAAAAAAAAAGCACAACGAATTTTTATCGTTTTGTCTTTGAATGAATTTATTTTGCTCCGATCATTTTCAGAATTCGATATTCACATGAGGAACCGCGCGAATATTGGCAGCATCTTTGGTGAAAGTTGTGCTATAGATGCCGCTAAATCTAAAAAAAATTCTGGACAGCTGAATAAATAGTCTGAACCAACATCCACTTCATAATAGCCACATAAGTGGGGTGGTGGTGGGGGGTCCGATAGAGCCGTGGTCATACCCGAAGGCCAACTCATTGATTTTAGCCCCCCCCCCCCACCTAATTTGAATGCCTGGGCTGTTTTAAAGAGCTAGTTAAAAGGGCAAGATACAGTGAAAGATAGATTTTATTGACTGACTATTACAGAACTAATAATAACTCAGTGGATTGTGTTTTTATATTTTAATGAGTTCAGTTAAAAGGGGACGGTCCAAGGGAGGTAATTTAGGTTATTTCACGAGCACTGTCACGTCTGCCCCCTATCTACACGGCACTGCGTTTTCCCTTCGCCAAATATTCATTAGTCTTATGCACCCACACTTTAAAAATCTTGATTACTAAACAACTGACCTTCTTTGCTATCAGAGATGCCCGAACAAACTTAATTTAGGTGACATTAAACATGTAAGAATTAGTGTAGGAATTGCATGATCATCGTGGATTATATATGACTTATTTTCAACAGTTCTCTCTGGTATATGTGTCGCATTATATAGCAGTTATTTCCCAGCAGAAGCTTACGACTATTCTGTTTTTTGTTTCATTTTGATGCAGTTGAAATTCTCAAATATTAAGGAGGCCCCCTTCTTGGGGCTAACACTTGGTCTATATAAGATACATAGATATTCGTGTTCCATTAAATTCTTTGCATCGCAAATTTAGAGCTCGCTAAGAAGTTAAAAACATTTATTTTCCTCCTCTCAATTGGCCAGTTAAATATGTTATAGCATACATTTCTTGTGGTCTCTTGGTCTTATCAGATTCCTGGAAAAGAATTCATCTAGTCTGGTGGAGTAACCAACTTAGTGTTACTATAGGCAATATCACTTGAAGAAGGTACACAATTCCTAATATAAACTACTATGGGATAGCTAAACACCCTGGAAAATCTCATCAGTATGCCTTGTATTTAAGAATTCAGATGATCGGTCATCTCTCCCTCAAACATTTACCTTGCACTCTGTTTCTAAACATGTGTTTTATTTGTCGAAAATTTTATAAAAATAAATAGCAATATATATAGTTAGATATTATGAACTGCAATAATTGTATTACTAGCTGTGTATATATATAATATATACATGTATATATGTATGTATGTATGTATGTATGCATGCATACACACGCACATATATATATATATATATATATATATATATATATATATATATATATATATATATATATATATATATATATATATATATGTTTTTTTTTTCAGACATCCCATGGCTACTCCAAGTAAAAAGAAGTACCGACAGTTCTCCATTGAATAT
This sequence comes from Euprymna scolopes, assembly GCF_053919585.1. NCBI lineage: Eukaryota > Metazoa > Mollusca > Cephalopoda > Sepiida > Sepiolidae > Euprymna > Euprymna scolopes. The sequence continues at coordinate 72,990,170 of NC_136500.1, read as the reverse complement.
TTGTCTTATGGATTTATTCCAGCACCACATAATGAATCGAAATCAATGTGCCTCATATGCATGGATGTACTTTCAAATGATAGCATTAAACCTTCTAAGCTAAAAATCCATTTAGAAAAAAAATCACACAGGAAAGAAAGATAAACCAGTAGAATACTTTAAAAAACTTTGATGATGATTTCCAAGTTCGAAAAACACTGTCTCAAGTGTTTAAAAACAAAGTGAGTAAAATGGGTGATGTTTTACTGGCATGAAATATGAAATTAGTAAAATAATAGCAAAGGCAGTTAAACCCCATAATGTTGGTGAAACAGTAATTCTACCAGCAGTGTCTGTTATAATTTCGTCAGTTATGAAACAAAATGCCAGTGAAATTACTAATTCCATCCCTTTAAGCAACTCTTCTGTGTCACAACGTATTAATGAAATGGCTGGGGATATAGAAAAAGCAATTGATAGACCATTTGCAAGTGAAACAGTTTGCCCTTCAACTTGATGAATCCACTTTAAGAGATAATGAGGCCATTTTATTAGCATATGTTAGATTTAACAGTGATGAAAGGCTCTTTTTGCAAGAAGTCTTGTGACAAGACACAAAAGGTGAAACGATTTTTGCTGAAGTTGTTACTTATTTCCAGGAAAATACCATTCCACTCAAAAAATATAATTGCTTTTGCTACTGATGGTGCACCTTCGATGACAGGCAGATACAAAGGTTTTATTGCACATTTAAAAAAAGCTGTCCCGCAAGTATTTTGTATTCACTGCGTGATACACCGTCAACACTTACTTGCAAAGAAAATGAGTGCACGTCTGCTTAATGCCCTTACTGTCGTAATACAAGTAGTATTAAATCAAATTCTCTCAGGGACCGCCTTTTCATGAATTATGTAAGCAAAATGGAGAAGAGTTCGAGCGGCTTGTATTGCATACAGAGCTGAGATTTCTATCAAAGGGGAATTGTCTTCAGCATTTCATTGCATTTTGGGATTTTATTGTTTCCTTTCTTGATAACACACAACTTGGAGAACAGCTGCTTGCAAATAAATGTGATGTGTTTTTCTTATCAGATATATTTGAAAAACTGAATTCACTTTATAAACAGCTCCAAGGAAAAGATTCTGATCTGATATCTAGTAAAAGTGCTATTGCTGCTTTTTCTGAGGAAACTACAGTTATATATGAATAATATCAGGCGTCGTGCATTTGAACAGTTTCCTTGTTTGGCCTCTGTTAGCAGCGATTTGCAAGATGAAGATCTTGCAATATATGCTGAATATATGGAAAATATGCATGCAGATATGCAAAATCGCTTTAGTGACCTACTCATGATGGTTATACCGACTTGGGTTTCAATTCTTTTCAAAGTTAATGTTGCCAATATAGACATATCTTTGCAAGAGCCTCTCATTGAATTACAAAGTGATGAAATTATGCGTGCAAAATTCAAAAATGGAAAGTACAATGTATGGAAGACAAATGTTGTTGCTACAAAGTACCCTTTGGTCTGGGATAAAGCACAGCTCTACGTTATTGCTTTTCCAACATTTTATCTTGTTGAATCGAGATTTAGTCGTGTTTCTCAAATGTTATTAAAAGCTCGCAATAGACTCGACATTGTGAAAAGAGAAGACTTTTGACTGTCATTAAACTTGATGGAACCAGATATAAAGAAACCACAGGGATCTCACTGAATAAAAATGCCTATCTCTCTTTTTATTTTATAAATTATACATTCCACTAACTGTTTATCAAAAATTTTAACCAGTGTACATAAATGCTGCCGTGAATTCAATTGCCTGAAGAGCTCTGATCTCCATCGGCTTGACCATGGAAGAAACATTGTAATATTGTAATAAAAGATATTGTTAAAGGATTATTATCACTCTAATTTAGATTATTATTATTATTATTATTATTATTATTATTATTATTATTATTATTATTATTATTATTATCATAATTATTATAGTTGTTGTAGGATACTTTATTTGTATTAAATTAGTTTTCATTTAAAAATAAAGCTTAATTATATAATATTTCCTTGATTATTAAAACACTCAAAATTTATATTAGTGAAAAATAGAAGATTGTTTTATGACCAATAATTATGAAGGGGTCCACCAAGATAAAAAGAAGGGAAAAGAGGTCCATGAGTAAAAAAAGGTCGAGAACCACTGTGCTAGATCTACAGCGGATGTGTTAACAGTTATTTCTCATAGGATTAGCAAAACTCTTGATAGAGGCTTCCTTTCTAGGGCAATTGCTCTTGACATATCAAAGACCTTTGATAGGAAATGGTATAATGGTTTACTTCACAAGATCTCCATCTATTGTATAGATGGAAATGTCTCTTCAATTATTAAATCATTTCTCTCTGATAGGTGTATAAGAGTAGTGGTTGATGGGCAGAAATCAAAAACTCACAGTATTAATGCTGGAGGGGTCCATCCTGGGTCCAACTCTCTTCCTGATCTACATTAATGATCTTCCAAATCACATTCTTAGATCATTCATAGATATATATGCTGATGACACTATCATCATCTATGGTAGCACACCAAAGGCCATAAATGACCAAGTTCTTTCTGATTTTCTCTTCTCTGATCTTGAGCATGTGATACAATGTGGGGGGGGGGGGCTGGTTACTTTTAATGCATCTAAAACCAAGCTTCCATCTTTATATCATCAACGTTCTGATCCCCATCTGGCATTAATTGAAATCAATGGCTCTCGTCTTGGAGAGGCTCCATGTTTTGACAAGTTTCTGGGTTTAACCTTTACTACTGATCTAAAATGGAACATGTACATCAAATTTGTAGCCAAGGTCGCTGGAAAAATCATAGAATCCTTCTATCGCTGCAGTAGATATCTACCTGCTGATGCAATTTTCTACCTATATAAAAGCCAGGTATGTTCAACGATGGAGTACTGCTGTCACATTTGAGCAGGAGCTGCTAGGAAGACCTTACCTGCCTTGACAGAATTCAGAATAGACTTCGTAGCCTAGTGGGAGATGCCCTTTTCTCTTCCCTGCAACCTCTTTCTCACAGAAGAGACGTTGCAAGCTTGTCTCTGTTTATTGTTATTTTCATAACAAGTGCTCGTCTGAGCTCCAATCTATGGTCCCCCCCTTGCCAAACATTCACAAGAAATACTCGTCTGGCTGAAAACATTATCAATAATTTGCCCCACTCTTTATCTGTGCCTAAACCTAAACGTAGATTTCATGAACAAAGCACACCTGTGGAACTCTCCTCCGTTTACCTGCTTTCCAGCTGACTACAATATGGCCGTCTTCAAGTCCAATGTAAACAAGTTCTTGATGCACCGTTCTCCTTAAGTAATCCAACTTACCAAATTTACTCTTCTAACGATTACTATATTGTCTTTTTGACCACTGTACACTCTATAATCCTTATCCTCGAGTGGCCTCTTGGTCTTGATAGGTGGTGATTCCCTTATAAAAAAAAAATACTGAGGAAATCTTATTTGGGCAGTGAATGCTATGTTGTTTTGAATTTTTCGTTAGAATTTACTTGTAGGATAAGTATGCTGTACAGAGAGACCTTAGATACTCGAGGATAGTGTCTAGTAGGCATTAAAGTTCTCTCCAGTAGACGTTCAATCATCATTTTTGCTCCAGCTGGAGATGGGGCATTCTACCAGATGCGAGACATTCACCCACTATCTTATGCATTCCAACCCATAGATCTTTTTAATATTCTAACCGTCCCTTTTAAGTGCAATTGTTTGTATCTCCCTTGCACTTGGTTCATCGGGTATATTTGCCAGCTAGTTTTTGAAATTCTTTTTCATGGGTTTGGATGCTCCTATAATTATTGGAATGATGGAGGTATTCGTAATATTTGTCTAATAAGCATTCAAGTCCTCTCCTATTAGGATATAACAGTAAATGTATATGTATATAAACATTCAAATCAAAATTATTTGATAAAAATTCGACGTTCCTCATGAATAAGTGTTCGCTTTCTATAAAACATCGAATGATTAACCACTCGATATTCCGTTGGCCACGGATTCACATGAAAATGCAAATGCATGCATGATGGTGTGGGAAAATAGACTATTAAAATGGACCTCGAAATTGTGTAGAGTTCCAACGTTTCAGAGTTGAAAGAAAGACTGGAAAAAAAGGGGCATTGTACTCCACTGCCCTAAATTTTAAATATCTAGACTGTATGTACCGAGAAATCATTTTGACAAAATCATGCACCTGGCGACAAATGCAAGAAACAAAAAAATAATTATTAAAGTTACCAAAAGGTCCTTTCAATAAAAATTATGAACCTGACATTTTGTTTAATACCTAGGCCGTGTATACGGAGAATTCATTTTGACAAAAGCGTGCACCTGCCGACAAATGTAAAAACAATATAAAATAATTATCAAATGTAGCAAAAGATCATTTGATTAAATAATATAAAACCTGACACAGGCCCATGCATTGGAAGAGACAATAAACTTGATCCATTCTCCAAAAAGAAATGTTAAAAGTATGATTTTTGTAAGGTCATTTTCGGCAAAAGGTTACACAGTAGTAATTAGGTCGCACCAAAATCTGGTCAATTCAGTGAAACGGTAATGGCCGAATAAAATGCCCTTCCTATGACAATGCCGTCCGAAGGGGGCGTTTCAAGTGATCACTAGGGCTGTGACAATAGCATATTCTTTTCATTATTTTGACTCTCAAGTATATATCCGACACAGACACAGTTAATCAACCGAGAACCACATCACTCTATATAAAAGCATATAAGATATCAATGGATACACACTCGAGAGTCAAAACAATGAAAAGAATATGCTGTTGTCATATCCCAAGTGATCACAAATGGTTATATAATAACAACAGAAAAGGATATCCTTGTTGGGTTGAAAATTTGGGTCCGAGAAGAATCAACCTGTCAAATTCGACCAAGTTCTCTCCGATTCTCTCTCCTCTGATCTTGAGCACGTGGTACAATGGGGAAAGGAGTGGCTGGTTACTTTTAATGCATCTAAAACCAAGCTTCTCTCTTTACATCATCAATATTCTGATCCACATCTGCCATCAATTGAAATGAATGGCTCTCGTCTTCAGGAGGCCTCAAGTTTTGACAAGCTTCTGAGCTTGACCATTACTCCTGATCTTAAATGGAACATGTACATCAAATCTGTTGCCAAGGCCGCTGGAAAAATGGTGGGATCTTTATATCGATCCAGTAGATATCTCACTGCTGATGCAATTCTCTATCTATATAAGAGCCAGGTACGTCCAAGGATGGAATACTGTTGCCACATCTGAGCAGGAGTTGATAGAAAGGACTTATCCTACCTTGATAGAGTTCAAAATAGACTTCGTAGCCTCGTAGGTGATGTCCTTTTCTCTTCCCTGCAACCTCTATCTCACAGAAGAGATGTTGCGAGTTTGTCTCTGATGTATTGTTATTTTCATGGAAAGTGTTCGACTGAGCTTCAGTCTATGGTCCCCCCCTCGCCAAACTTTCACAAGAAACACTCGTCTAGCTGAAAACACTATCAATAATTCCCCCCACTCTTTATCTGTGCCTAAACCTAAACGTAGATTCCATGAACAAAGCTTCTTTCTTAGAAGTGCACGCCTGTGGAATCGTCTTCTGTTTTCCTGCTTTCCGGCTGACTACAATATGGTTGTCTTCAAGTCTAACGTAAACAAGTTCTTGATGAGCCGTTTCATATAAGTTAACAAATCTACCGAATTTCCATTAATAATGATTACTATATTGTCCAATTTCTATTGTACAGTCTTTAACCCTTATCCTCGAGTGGTCTCTTGGCCTTGATAATGCCTGTGTAAAAAAAAAAAAAAAAAAATTCCCATGAGTGCATCTCCCGCCTAATAACCGACCATCTATAACCGATATAGATGTACAATTTATATTTATAAATATATAAACATATATTGTTATATTTTCATGTATCAGTGTCTTGTCATTCTTTTAAACACGGTAGAAATATATAGCATGATTAATTGTGATTTATCTTCGTTCTGTGGGCAAAACCCCTTAAAACAATGGTTATAGTAAATCAATCAAGTTAAGCAACGTCCAATCTGGTCACTATTTATATGTCTTATGCGTATTATTTCTTAGAAAACATGCATCGTAAACTGTATCCAGGGGTATAAATGAGTACCACCCTAGCTGGATATAAAACTGAGTCATGACTTATCAAGGCTCGAAGGCCACTCAAGAGTAAGGGTTAATGAGTATAAGGTGATCACCGGGACAATAATGTAGTAATCGTTAGAGGTTGAAACTGGGTATAATTTGCTTAAGGAGACGTTTCAGCAAGAAGTTGTTTACATTGGACTTGAAGACAACCATATTTTAGTCAGTTGGAAAACAAACCAGCGGAACAAAGTCCCACTGGTGAGTTGTTCTAGGAAAGAAGCTCTGTTCATGGAATTTGTGTTTAGATTAAGGCATAGATAAGGAGTGGGTAGAATTGTTGATAGTGGTTGTAGCTAGACGTTTTGTGAATGTTTGGCAAGGGGGACGAGAAATCTGAACTCAGTCGAACACTTTCCATGAAAATAGCGATAGAGCAACGTCTAGCGTTATGTCACCGAGGTTCGAAGTTCATACATTTTATTTAGAACTAAAACTTCAAGATCAAAGAATACACGGTGATATGAATCTTGGGGTTTAAAATGTGTTTTCTTCTTTTTATGTGTGCAATGTGACACTCCTCCCATGCTCAGATGACTGATAGCAGGTTTAGCTGTGATTGAGATAAGAATTCAAATGTGATATGCATGCGAATGTATGAATCTCGGAACTGGGATAGAAAGTAACGTTGTCGGATAGCATACTGAAAGTTTGTGAACTAGAGATTTTTGGTGTTTTCTTTTGGTGAATTAAGTGAGAGTTTTGTTCGGGGAAAGACAACAACATGCGTAACAATGTATCCTTCATGTAACAGCTAATACTATATAGTTTACGTATATAGTTTACTATATAGTTTACGTATATAGTTTACTATATAGTTTACATATATAGTTTACGTATATAGTTTACTATATAGTTTACATATATAGTTTACTATATAGTTTACGTATATAGTTTACTATATAGTTTACGTATATAGTTTACATATATAGTTTACGTATATAGTTTACTATATAGTTTACGTATATAGTTTACTATATAGTTTACGTATATAGTTTACTATATAGTTTACTATATAGTTTACGTATATAGTTTACTATATAGTTTACATATATAGTTTACGTATATAGTTTACTATATAGTTTACATATATAGTTTACTATATAGTTTACGTATATAGTTTACGTATATAGTTTACGTATATAGTTTACTATATAGTTTACGTATATAGTTTACATATATAGTTTACATATATAGTTTACGTAAAAATAAAGTATAAATTAGTGAATGGGAGTGACGTAATGAATAAAAGTCGCTTTTGGAAGTGACGTAATATAGTGAGACGTGACAAAGGAAAGACTCTCACTTCTCCATATCCCGTCTCTTTCTTTCTTTCTTTCTTTCTTTTTTCTCTGTCTGCCTGCCTGCCTGCCTGTCTGTCTGTCTGTCTGTCTGTCTGTCTGTCTATCTATCTATCTATCTATCTATCGATTCGTTTTCTTTCTTTTTTTCCCTGTCTGTCTGTCTGTCTGTCTATCTATCTATCTATCTATCTATCTATCTATCTATCTATCTATTCGTTTTCTTTCTTTTTCCCCTGTCTGTCTGTCTGTCTGTCTATCTATCTATCTATCTATCTATCTATTCGTTTTCTCTCTTTGGTTCTGTATGCAAGACAAGGCAGACGTATTTTTTTTTTTAAGAACTTGGGTATTTGTCGTCAAAGCGAATGGGCGTGTTTTTTTTTTTCTAGGCTCTTCCACCACTCCTATGTCAGATGATCGGGAAGTTGCATTAATCTAGATGTTCTTGTTTTAAAAGAAATCGGAACAAATCAACAAGAAAACAATAGGCCGCTTAAAACGAATAATTGAAAAATTTTGTTCTTTTTAATTGCCTCCATTATTACAGCCACAAAGAGAGCAAAAAGGGTCAGCATCTCTACGACGACCACGACGGTTACTAGTACAGAGAGACACCTCTTCTCATTGAGCCAACTACATATAATGTTTTAACAAGACTTCAGCGGGTAAGTGATCTGATGGGTTCGAAAGAATTGCCCACGGAACATCACAAACAATTTATTAGTGTCGTTAGGCTACAATTCCGAATAACGTTGCTATCGTAGAAAAAAGTACAATTTAATTCTAGTTTCTTATTTTTAAATGTTTAATTTTGGTAATTTGGAAATAAGCACGGGAAAGTTTTTTACTCGATTATAAAGAAGCAGGTCGAATCAAATATGAAACGTTTAGCACCTTACACTCATTGACCCTTATACTCGAGTGGCCTTTTGGCCTTGTTAAGCGGTGATTTATTTGTTAAAAAAAAAAAAAGAGTAAGATGTATTTTTTTTTTTTTTTTAGATGTGGTACGGAAGTGTGGGTTGGTAGATGCTTGCCGGAGATTGAGATATTTCCATTTTATTGTAGCGTATTCCACCTTATTCGGCTCGCTTGAGATGAAGATGGAGCAAAGGATAACAAAAGTTCAAGATAAAATTACCAATACCTTCACTGTAATAAAATCAAACTTTATTTAACAGTGTTGGCAGGAACACATGAATACAGAAGTTGGCTCGACAAGCGTGTGTTAGAATGGCAATATAATCACGTTTATACGGCATAATCACGTTTGACACACCGATTCCCGTCAGATCATCGAAGTTAAGCAACGGTGAGCCTGACCAGTACCAAATGGGGGACCATTTGGAACTTCCAGTTGTTGTATGTGCTCTCTGCTTATCTCGGCATTGATTCCAGTCGTCCCGGACTTCTCCTTGCCACTGGACTCAAGCAGTGCCGATTCAGGAGTGGTATGGTAAGGGATTGCGCAACCCTTGCCTCACAATTACATGCGCAGCTGCCTCTACAGGGTGTATCCTTTGTTTTTCGAGACTGAACGGGGGGGGGCCTTCATTCATAATTACGTTTCTGAATTTTTGAGATGAGGATTGATTATTCGTATTATTTAGATTCTTCTGACTACTGTTCTCATCTTGATTGTTATTTTCATAACGTTTCGGTTGATGTAATCTCCGACCTTCTTCAGGTGTATGTTGTTGAACTCTGAAATCTTTCTGATGAACTTGACAATCTGCACGGAATTTCGAACGATCCGTGGCATAGTGGATAAAGTACTTGACGAGATTCAGTTGTAAAGTCACATTCTTTTGGCAATTGAAAGTTCAATATTCAGTGTGGGTGACACTCAAAAGACAATAGCAAATTACTTAGTCATGGCTGATGGAACGAGAGCATGCTACCCTAGTAGATTATATAAAAGGGTTCGGTTCGAAATTCCGTGCATATTCTGAAGGTCGACAGAAATGTTCCCAAGTTTAACAGAAAGATTTTCGAGTTCGACATGATACACCTGAAGAAGGTCGGAAGTTACGTCACATCGTGAAACGAGGACAGTAGTCCGAAGATTCAAAATAACACGAGAAATATAATTAAATTCTAGTTTTGTAATTTGCCTTTGGAACACGTCCCCCGCCTAAGAAACTTTAACTTTTTGATTCACACAAATCATTAAACCACGGTAGTGGTTAAATATATGCTTAAGTCCGAAATTGAATAAATCGAGACACATTCAAACCCCCACCACCACTAATTCTGTTCGCAACCAAATTTCAAACAGGTTATATAGTTGGATAGAACACCTCTGAAAAAAGAATTTCGAAAATTGGTTCAGTAGAAAAAAAGTTACAACAAAATATGTGGGTTCACAAACAGGAGAGTAAGTACATACATAAGTGACTAACGCTTTTTTTTTATTTCGCATAACTTTTTTTTGTATATAAATATTTTTTACTGCGATTTTGCCAAACTGACATGTAAGCGTAACGGTTAGAGTACCGGAGGTTGGTGGAAAGATTTTAAGTTCAATCCCGTATATCGTTTTTTTTTTTTTCATAATTAAAAAAACGAACTTTTTTTTAATAACTAAATTTTTTTTAACTCTCCTTATGATTTTATAGCAAAAAATGGTGAATTTATCGATTAAAATTAAAAACCGATGAAAACCGAACTATTAATATGCTAATAATTCGCCGGTGCCACGTTATTATTATAACTACTACTCTTAGAGCTGCTGCTGCTGTGAGATCGTGTCTTGTCAATATTATCATCAGAAGCAGTGAACCAGCTTGCCTAGTTTCGGAAGTAAATAAGTCGGATAATACATGTGAACTTAAAAGACTAAAAGAAGAAAATAGTAGTGAGAGTGGCAGAGACAATCAGAAGAAGCCAGAACAAAAATGGATAAAATAAAAGGTTTAGTTTTTATTTTATTTTATTAGAAGAAATGAAAGAAAAAACAACACAACTTTATTTAAACTTACTAGGAAATACTGAAAATAGTTTAAAGATTTTTAAAGGTAAATTAAAAATAAAAGGATAAAAGCAGACGTCACTTTAAATGTCGATGACAATGAAACTTGGATAAAATAAAAGGTTTAGTTTTTATTTTATTTTATTAGAAGAAATGAAAGAAAAAACAACACAACTTTATTTAAACTTACTAGGAAATACTGAAAATAGTTTAAAGATTTTTAAAGGTAAATTAAAAATAAAAGGATAAAAGCAGACGTCACTTTAAATGTCGATGACAATGAAACTTGGATAAAATAAAAGGTTTAGTTTTTATTTTATTTTATTAGAAGAAATGAAAGAAAAAACAACACAACTTTATTTAAACTGACTCGGAAATACTGAAAATAGTTTAAAGATTTTTAAAGGTAAATTAAAAATAAAAGGATAAAAGCAGACGTCACTTTAAATGTCGATGACAATGAAACTTGGATAAAATAAAAGGTTTAGTTTTTATTTTATTTTATTAGAAGAAATGAAAGAAAAAAACAACACAACTTTATTTAAACTTACTAGGAAATACTGAAAATAGTTTAAAGATTTTTAAAGGTAAATTAAAAATAAAAGGATAAAAGCAGACGTCACTTAAAATTTCGATGACAATGAAACTTGGATAAAATAAAAGGTTTAGTTTTTATTTTATTTTATTAGAAGAAATGAAAGAAAAAACAACGCAAATTTATTTAAACTGACTCGGAAATACTGAAAATAGTTTAAAGATTTTTAAAGGTAAATTAAAAATAAAAGGATAAAAGCAGACGTCACTTTAAATGTCGATGACAATGAAACTTGGATAAAATAAAAGGTTTAGTTTTTATTTTATTTTATTAGAAGAAATGAAAGAAAAAACAACACAACTTTATTTAAACTGACTCGGAAATACTGAAAATAGTTTAAAGATTTTTAAAGGTAAATTAAAAATAAAAGGATAAAAGCAGACGTCACTTTAAATGTCGATGACAATGAAACTTGGATAAAATAAAAGGTTTAGTTTTTATTTTATTTTATTAGAAGAAATGAAAGAAAAAAACAACACAACTTTATTTAAACTTACTAGGAAATACTGAAAATAGTTTAAAGATTTTTAAAGGTAAATTAAAAATAAAAGGATAAAAGCAGACGTCACTTAAAATTTCGATGACAATGAAACTTGGATAAAATAAAAGGTTTAGTTTTTATTTTATTTTATTAGAAGAAATGAAAGAAAAAACAACACAAATTTATTTAAACTGACTCGGAAATACTGAAAATGGTTTAAAGATTGTTGAATTTTTATTTTATTATTCATTTATCTCATTCGTTCAGGGAATGAAAGAGAAATATTTTTTTTTAGAAAAACAGACAACATTGTCGATTATTCTTGTATTTTTCTTTGCGTGTATTTATATATATAATATTAACAACGAACTTGGAATAATAATGATAATAAATATATATTTATTTACAAAAAAAAGAAAAAAATCGTCTGAAGGAGATTTTTTTTAAGGTAAATTTAAAAAAAAAGGATAAAAGCAGACGTCACTTTAAATGTCGATGACAATGGATATTGAATTAAATCCAGGGCCTGAGAATAGTAATAATGGAAGTAATTATGAGGTGGGTAATCAATTAAATGAAGAAGAATTGAAAAAAAAAATGAACTTCAAAATAATACAAGAAAAAGAAAAAGGCAAAATGAAAAAACAAAAAATGCAAAAAGACAAAAAAAAACTTAAAGAACAAAATAAAGAAGAATATTTAAAAAGAAAACGAGAATATCAAAAAAAATATAGAGAAAAAAATAGAGAAGAAATAAATGTTAAAAATCGAGAACATCAAAAAAATTATAGAAATAAAAATAAAGAAGAATTTAAAATTCGAAATAAAGAAAATCAAAAAAAATTAAGAGAGAAAAATAAAGAAAAATACAATAATAAAAATAAAGATTATCAAAGAAATTTTAGAGTAAAAAATAAGAATAATGTCTTTTTTAGAAAGAAAAAGAAAATTTATCAAACTAATTATAAAAATAAACACAAATTAATGGAAGAAAAAAAAAAGAAAAATATGATAAGAAAAGTTTGATAAAAATTTATAAGAAGAAAATTTATTCTTGGAGAAACAAACTAAACAAATTTTCTAGCCTTTTTCATAAAAAAGCTATTGTCATTCATAAATTGACAAAATCTTATTTATATTACAATAATAAAATGACAAATAATATAAGAAATTATAGAAAAAAATTATAAAATTGGATTGAATAAAATAACTGGAATGTATTCTAATGCTTTGGGAATTAGAAATTTGATGCTCAAAAATATAAAAAATACTGCAAACACTGTTTATAATTTTGTCAAAAAAGTTGATACAAAAGGATCACTTATTGGGGAGAAGAATTGTATCATGCATTCAATAATGAACATTATTTGTTTCCAAGAAATTCAGTTGAATATGTGCCTATAAGAGTTTTGGCAAAGCATAATTATGAATCTCTTGATTGTCAAACTGAAGATTGTGAGTGCAAAAAGTCAGAAATTTCTGAACCAAATATGCCAAATAATAACAATGAACATATTATTGTAGAAGAAAATGAAAATAAAGTGAATGATGAAGAAAATGAAGAAGATGAAGAAATAAAAATTGAATTGGCTCGACCTTGTGATTTTAGTAATGGCTGTCCCTATGAAAAAACACGACTCATTGAAACTAGAAAAATACATCAAATTATTAAACAAATTTCACCGGATTTGACATTTTTGGAAATTCGCAAAATTATGAAAAAAATGGAAGAATGTTCTGGCATACATAATGACAATTTATATTGCATTGGTCAATCGGATTGCACTAATAGACTTGAACTCCTTCGAAGAATGGCACCACATACTCCAAGACTCAGAACTTTAGTCACTCATGTGTATAGATTAAGAGCTGTTTGCATTTGGCTGGATCTCTATGATATTTGTCTCTTAGAAGGAAATTGGCCAATGTTTGAAAAATTATTAGACTCTGAATTTTATAATCTTAAGACTTCAAAATTAATAGAAAGATTGCAACAAAGAGAAAATCAAGAACATCATTCAGAAAATAATGTTGTGAATAAATTTGTCACATTAATTAAAAATTTTAACAAAGACATGAAAAAAGTGAAAATTAATTCATGTGACATTTGCAAACAAAGAGAATATGATGAATTTTTGAAAGTTTGGACTGACTGGGAAAAAGAAGTTAATGAAATAATTAAAGAAAATTATATATTACCATGCAAAATTTGCAATAATTGTAGAGGGATTTTGAAGAAAAATAAAATCCCTACATTAGCATCAATTAATGGATTAGGAGTGGATGAAATTCCAGAAGTGTTGGAAAAATTGAACATTTATGAAGAAATCTTAATTCAAAGAGCGAAATGTTTTATTAATGTGATAAAACTTTTTCCTCAAAGATACAAAGGACCAAGTTCAGATATGGTTTCTGCTATTAAAGGAATTGCAACTCATTTGCCAATTCCAATGGAAAATACAATCAACCATGTGATGAACACTTTACCATCAAAAGAAGAAAATTCTTTACAAATTATAGTTAATTCAATTCCTACAGTTCAAAAGAAAATTTGGAAATCATTGGTCAAATTGGATAATGTGTTTGATGCACTGGATTGGCTCAAAGCAAACAATCCATTCTATAAAGACATTGAAATTGACAGAACATCAGATCTCAATAATGTTGTTTTATGCACTGGGCAAGGTAGTTCAACTAAATCTGATGATTGCATTTTGAGTCATTTATCAAAAAAAGATGCTGATACATATTATGAACATCATACTGTTCAAAAAATGTATCCGACTTTACCAAATGAAAAAGACATTGAAATTTATAAAATGAAAAAAGTTGAAGGAAATTTGTTGAAAGATGATAATCCAAATATTTGGATTACATGCGTTTTCCTAAAATCTTGTGCAAAGGAAGAGTTGGCATGAATTACAACAGGCCATATAGAAAAGTGCCAAATTATATGTACACTAGAAACAGATTAAGGCACTGTGATTCAAGATTTAGGAAAAATATTCAGTATTTATTTCATTCTGTTGACAAAGCTGACAAAAGAGCATTGGATTCGGGATTTTTTGCAAGTATGAAATCTCTCAAATGCAATCAAATGACATTGGCTCAATTTAATCAACAGGTTCATAATAATGATAAACGATTAGAAGGCAATCTTTCAATGATGATGGCCAATGTGAGAGGATCCAAACAATTTTGGAATAGAAAAGCATCCGATTTGCACACAATGGATGAAAAATTTGGCCCTTCTACCTTCTTTATCACTTTATCATGTGCTGAATATTTTTTGGCCAGATGTAAGAGAATTTTTGGAAAAATTGAACAGTGGTGTAAGTAATGTTGAAACTATGAGAACAAGTACATTGTGCGTGAATGATGTTGTTGCAGTCAGTGAACATTTTTATCACAGATTGCAAGCTGTAATGAATAAAGTAATTTTGGCAAAAGACAATCCAGTTTTTTGGAAAAGTTGCACATTATTTTTGGGGGATTGAATATCAACAAAGAGGAACTCCCCATGTTTACATGAAAATATGGGTGGAAGGAGCACCTATATATACTGAAGATCCTCTATCATTCAATGATATTAAAAAATTTATCAATCAACACATAACTTGCAGAATGCCTTGTTCAGTTTCTAGTCCAACACTTCACAACTTGGTTAAAAGATTTCAAGTTCATTCTTGTAGAAAAACATGCTGGAGGATATATGGAAAAGGCAAAAATATTGTGAAAAAGTGTCGATTTGGATTTCCTAAATCGGAAGGAAACTTTAATTTTTTACTGTTGGAAAATGTATAAAATCAAGAAAAACTGGAAAAGGAATAAAAAAAGTTGTATCAATTAGAGAGAAGTGTGGATGAAAAACTTGTAAATGACTATAATCCTTTATTATTATTAATTTGGCAATCCAATATTGATGTACAATATATTGGAGAAGATAGCATGATATTGACAAGATATGTGACAAGTTATCAAACTAAAGCTGAAAAGAATGAAGCTGAAGGTGTTTGGGATAATTTGGATGAAAAGGGATCAAAATATGGAAGATTCAAATCAGCAGGACTTCAACTAATTGGTAAAAAAGACATTGGAGCTTATGAATGTGCTGATAGATTATTGGGTCACCACTTATTTGATGCATCTGATCAAGTCATTTGGGTTGGAGCTGATATTCCTAGCAAAAGAGGACATAGATTGAAGTCAAAAGAATATTTAGAAAAACTTCCTGAATCTTCTACAAACATATTTCATGAAAATATGGTAGAAAACTATTATCCAAATCGACCATCATCTTTGGAAAAAGTTTCTTTGTATGAAGTTGCAAGCAATTATGAAAAAATATCTGTTAAACCTTCTGACAATGAAGAAGCTAAGAAAATGAAAATGGTAAATGACAAAGGTTACTTTAAGCAAGTCAAGGAAAAAGTCGTCAAGGCCCCATATGTTCCTTTAAATAAAGAAACCAAAGAAAGATATTTTCACAATTTGCTTATGCTTTTCAAACCTTGGAGAAAGGAAGAAGATGATTTATTAAATGGTTTCACAACATATGAAGAAGCTTTTAAATATTTTTCTTCTGAATTACCTGAAATGATTAACTATGAAAATATAAAGAAAAAAGTCATACAATCTATAGAGTTGGCAAAGCAATTAGAAATTAAAGTTGAAAAAGAAGGCTCTGAAGAAATACAAAAAATAATTATTGATGAAGAGCAAGAATTTGATAATAATGATTTAATAGTTAATGATTTTGTTGAGAGAAAAGTCACAGAAGAATCAGTAGCTGAAAAAGAAGCTCAACTGAATTCTGATCAAAAAAGAATTTATGATAATGTTATTAGTATAATTAAAAAACAAGAACTTCATTGCAATAAAGAAAAACCTATTCCTAGATGCAATTGTGAAGACTGTAAACAACTACTCAAATTCATTTCTGGTGTTGGTGGAACAGGAAAAAGCTTTTTGATTGACACGATTTCTGACAAAATTACTTTAATGGTTAATGTTAAAGATACCATGCCAGTTATAATTTGTGGACCAACTGGTATGAGTGCTTTTCAAATAAAAGGCAACACTTTGCATAGCACTCTCATGATCAGTGTTCAACATGGAAAATTTCCTGTTTACAAAGAATTGAAAAAAGATGATGTCAAATTTTTTAGAAGAATTCTGGAAAATGCTAGAATAATAATAATTGATGAAATTAGCATGGTCAGTCATTTAATGCTGGCTTTCATTCACAAAAGATTGGATGAAATCTTTGGAAATTCAAATAAAATGACATATCCATTTGGAAACATGAACATTTTATTGTTTGGAGACTTATTGCAACTGCCACCAGTCAATGAAAAGCCAGTTTTTGCAAGAGTTACAGCATTTGATGCCAAAAAAACAGAAATTGGCATTTGTGGACACTCATTATGGAAATATTTTGAATATGATGAGCTCATTATTAATATGAGACAAAAAGATGACAAAGACAATTATAGTGAAATCTTGGGGAGAATTAGAATTGGTTCACCCTCTGACTCAGATATAAGCACTCTTAAACAAAGATGCTTATTTTCTGGTAGAAAAGCAAAAGTTGAAGAAATTGCAGATAAACTTATTGTCTTCCAATTCTGAATTGAAATTTGTTTGCATAATTCCTATGAATGAAGCTGTAGATGAATTGAATAATGAAATGCTAAAAAAATACAGCATTAAAACTATTGAAATTGCAGCTGTTGATTCTGGAATGAGACAAAAGAATGTAAAAAAGAAGAAAAAAGTTTCAATTAAAAATAATAAACCAAAGAAAACATCAGAAACAGCTGGATTAGAAACTATTTTGAAAGTTGGCATTGGTGCCCAAGTGATGTTGAAGAGAAACATTGATGTAGAAAAAGGTTATTGCAATGGTGTTATTGGAAAAGTAACTGATATTATTGGTAAAGGCACTAATGTTGAATCCATTGTGGTTCAATTTGATCATAAAAATGAACCTTTTACTGTTAAAAAAATTCAAGCTAATTATGAAATTTCACCTGGCATATTTATTACCAGAAATCAATTCCCATTGTCACTCTCTTATGCCATTACCATTCACAAATCTCAAGGAATGAGTGTGGATGGCATTATTGCTGATTTGGGAACTCAAGTTTTTGCTGATGGAATGGCTTATGTGGCTCGTTCAAGAGCTAGAAAATTGTGCAATGTTTATTTGTCTGATTTTGATCCAAGATCATTAATTATGTATGACAAGTCTGCTTGGGAAGAATACAACAGATTGAGGACTAGTTCTGGAAGGCCAGAATTGACTCCATTGCCACCTTGTAGAAAACAACCACCGTGTATGGCAAATGCTACTTATATGCCAAAGAAAAGAACCAAGCGATTGCAAATGGGACAAATAGAAGAACCAACTACTAAAGAGAAGAAAACTCAAAATAATTTTACAAATTTGGTTCCTAAAATGCCTTTGATCAATAGAAGCAATGATTGTTTTGTTAATTCAATTGTGCAATCAGTTAATCAGTTGACTGATTTCCATGATTATTTGAATAGCCTGAGCATTGATAATGAATTTTCAAAAGAAATGAAAAATATTCTTTATCATAATCAAAATTCTGTTGCAAATTTGAAAAGAATTATTGGTGGAAGATTCAATGATGGAAATCAACAATGTGCTCATGAATTTTGGAAAGAAATGTATCTTAATTTTGAAAGGGACTTTCAACCAAAATTTATCTTTGCCAAATTTGATACTGCCAAATGCATTAGATTGTATCAACAAAATTGCAACTATTTTACAAATGAAATTTGCAACTGCAACATGTCCTGGTTGTGGGAGACAAGTGCAACTTCCAATTGATGGAAAAGAAGAATTGCTATTGCAACCAAATAATGGTCCTCAGCAATTCAAATTTTTAATTAATCAAATTATGAAAAGTTCTCTTCTGAAAAATTGTGATACATGTTCTCTCAATTCAGAACACGAAGTTACTTCAAGAATTGAATTCCCACCTGAATTCAAATATCTTATTATTCAAATCAATAGATTTTTAATCAATCTAAATATTAATATTGAAGAAAGAATCAATTGTGACGTAATGAACTTCAGTTCAAAGAAGCAGCAAATCTTTGGCAATAATTTTTCTCTGAAAGCTGCTGTCATTCATAGAGGACCAACTGCCAGAGCAGGACATTACACTGCTTTGATCAAAAATGAAAATGACGTTTGGGAAGAAATCAGTGACAATACAATCACAAAAAGACATACAAAATTTCCTGCCAAATTGCCTGACATTGTACTTTTGTTCATGGAAAAAATGTTAAAAATTCTATGTTTGGACTAAATTTATAGGCTTGGACTCAACGTATATCATTATTATTATTATTAACCAGTGGTGTCTGAAGGACTTTCCTATAAAGTTTTGGTCCTTACAGACACTTCGCGAAGGCCCGTAAATAGGCCCATTGCGATTATTCACTGTAGGTTATTTATTTGAACTGGATATCAATTATACTCTACAAGTCTTGCTGGCTGCTTGAGATATGTAGCCAGTTTTCTTATGTTCAGCCTATCAACCACTGACCTGATTGAATGTGTTGTTGAGCTTAGGTGTGCTAATCAAAGTCCTTTGTAACCTTTACACACAGATACATGATGTTCTGGTGTTTCATACTCTTCACCACATTTCGGGCACGTGGGTAATGATGCCAGATCTATGATTTTCTTGTGTTTCTTGAGATTACAGTGCCCTGTAAGGATCTGATTTACCAGATCTTTTTGTTGTCTGGTGAGACTTAGGATACGTTTACATAGTCAGGTAGATACCCAACCAACGTTATCCTTTGTCTTTTTACAGTCTATCCTTTTGTTCCACGCCTCCTTTAGGTGTTTCGTAGACCACTCTCTGATGCTAGAAAGACAGATAGCATACGGGACTTGAGCAAAGGGTTCAGGGCTCTCTATTAGAAGTTCTGATCCCTCTTTTGTCAGTTTATCCACTTCCTCATTGCGCTGTATCCCTTCATGACCGGGGTCCAGGAAATAGATATGCGGTTTTCTTTTCCTAGATGGTTTAGATTTTCAATGCAGCACAGTACAGTTTGGGATCTTACCGTACTATTCTCCAATGCTTTAATAGCTGCCTGACTATCTGAAAGGATAGCTATTTCCTGTTGCTGAACCTCTTCCATGATCAGAACCTCAGATTCAAAAGCCTTAAACATGCGCTATCTCTCCTTCTTCTTCAGCTTTTGTTGTGATGTTTACCGAATGTTAGAGCTGACTTATCAGACTTAGGTCTGAGATCCTGCTCTTCGGTGAAGGCGGGGGTGGTGTTTGGTACCACATCCAATGGTGCCAGCTCATGACTGGTGTTTGGTGTTGTATCCGATGATACCTGTATGGTGAAGACTTCTGCCTGGAAGACCGTCCTCAGTTTACCAAGATAATAAGATTTTTGACAGGTGAGGTGGTTTGAGTATTCTATATAAACACTCGCACCAATCCTATCATTCATTTTAGATCCATCAGTATAGCATTTGATTATGTTGCTTTCCAGCTCTTTTTCGTAATCTCTTGCGCCTGTTCTGTCATAAACCATACATGTGAAATGCTTTTCAAATGATTTGGTTTTAGTCATAAGGTCACCCGGCACATGCAAGAGTGGTAGTTCCTTCCTAGCCTCATTACACAAATCCACGTGACTCTTTGTTTTTCCAGTAGTCCCAACAGATCTTGACCACCACAGACCCATGAGATCTATTCTATAGGATCCCCGTATCGCTTCTGCCTTCAGGAATTCTTTAATCGGAGGGATATTCAACAGCATCTCCAATGCTCCAGTAGGTGTGCTCGGATATGCTGAAGAAGTCATTAAACAAGCAAGTCTTTGTACCTTCTGGAGTTTTTTCCTCAAGTACAGTTTCTCTGTCCCGCGGATCCAAGAAACACATGCATACGACAAAATGGGACATACCATAGCAATGTATATCCACCTCATTACATGTGGGTTAACTGCCCAGGTTTTCCCCACAATTTGTTTGCATTGCATTAGGGCTGCAGTCGCCTTGGAGGAAATCTTTTCTATGTGGCTTTTCCTGGTTAGCTTACTGTCCAGGATTACCCCTAACAGCCTTGCCTCCTGCGAAAGTTTCAATTTCTGTCCACTCAGAAAAAGGTCACCAAGTTGGCAATTCCTTTTATATGTAAACAAGACCATTTCTGTTTTACGGCTACTGGTTTCATTTAACTACTTCCGTTTTAACAGTTGCCCTCAGTAGTTCTACTTGAACTGCTCTGTGCCTCACCATATACTCAATCCATCGGATGAGTACTGGTGGCACATTGAGTTCTCGTAGCGACTTGAACATACTACTGAAGGGTATGTTGTCAAAAGCTCCAACGATATCTAAAAAGACACCGAGTGCCATCTTCTTTTTTGTTAGTTTATACTCTATACAGATCACGAATTCATGCACCGCCGTCTCGGTAGAGACCCTGGCTCGGAACTACTGTGATTGAATGATAAATATTGCATAAATGTGTATTTGGGAGCTAATTTTTTTTGACAATCATTAATAAATATTATAAATTTATATATTAATACAATAGCAATGCCTGGAAAAATCATGGATTATATGGAAAAATGCACGCATGAAAAGTAATATTCTTAAGATTTTATTAAACCTGGAAAAGTAAAGGACAAGAAATTCAACCTGGAAAAGTAAAGAACAAGATATTCTAGTAAAGTAAAAAATAAGAATTTTTTAGACTTAAAATATTGCAGCTAAAAATAAAATTTGAATATTGATAAATATTTTATTTATTATTTGCATATGTTGTTGTTTATTGTTGAGTTAGAAAGGGTGTCAGTCGCTGGATTGAACTTATTTCCCCCCTATTATTTGCATATATTTATGTAGTGAAAATTGTTTGAATAAAATTAATTCATTAGTTAGTTAGTTAGTAGATGGAATTAATAATTTTATAATTTACATAAAAATGAATTAAATGATCCTAATTATGATATAATAAAATTATTAATTTTTATGTAAATTATAGAATTATTAATTCCATATAACAAATGGAATAGTAATCAGTACAGCTGTGATAATAGAGTATTCTTATTATTGTTTTGACTCTCGAGTATATATCCGATACAGTTAATCAATCGAGAACCACATCACTCTATCTTAAAACATATAAAACATTAACTGATATATACTCGAGAGTCAAAATATTGAAAAGAACATTCTCTTGTCATAGCCCAAGTAATCATTTAGAACTTCAGATTACAATGGTGATCCCGGCGTGATCAACAAGAAAATCATTGCGAACCGTTTCTAAATTGTAGTAATGCTCTGTGCTTGCATCGTTCTTAATTATAAAAGTAATTAGATTTTTTTTACCGACAATTCCGCAATGTCCTAACTTTATATTCCGTATTATATTTTATATATTTTGTATTTAATTTTTCTTTCCATACGTACGAAACATATCGCATAAGAATAAGCTTCGATGCCAACTTTGGATTCCATGCGAGTAGAATTCTTTGGGCATGTTCTTCTCTTCGAGCATCCATGATTTTCAACGCTGAGTCTGTTTGCCGCAAATAGAACTGAACCGAAATTTGATTGATCCATGGGATTGCTGTAATCTGACATCGAAATGTCAGTGACAGCAATTTCCAACACATTTTGTGCTTATTTGTGAAGGAAGTCTCTGGAAAAGAAGGGATTTCGTCGAATTGTATAATTGGTTCAGCATTGGCATTTCCAGTTATTGAATTTTTTTAACAGTAGGTTTTTTAAATTATTATGTTGGTGCAAAAATAATGTCGTTTTTTGGCGTGAAGTTGAACGTTAAACGTTAAAAACGACATTTTTTTTGCACCAATCTAATAGTTTATTTAACTCGTTGGTCTAATGGTCCCCTCCAATTTGCTGTTTTTCTACAGCTTCTTATTCCAGTAGCTTCTTTCCAAGAACCGCAGATTTGTGGAACTCTCTTCCTGCTGGCTGTTTTCTGCCTTCCTGTAACTTTGATCTTTTTAAGATCAATAGGCATCTTCTGTCTTTTCGATAATCATTTTTCGTTCTTCTTAGCTCTTTACATCAAGTAACTTCATGTCTTGTCTGGAGCATTTTCCATAAATATAAACAAATTTTTAAAGATCCAAAAGCTGGCGCTGCGATCTTTGAAAATCCATAGGTACCTTAGTCTTTTAACGTTCTTTTAACTTTGCGTAGCTTACAGTTCTTTTATTACATTCCATATTTCATTTCTCGTCGTTAAAACGATTAAACAAACATTGTCAGTATTTTCCTGATGAAGACTTATAGGAGTCTAAAATTTGAATTTTAAATAAGTTTACTTAGGAAAAAATCTGCACGTTGTCTGGTCTCTTAACTGTTATACTTTAAATTTAAAAATTATTGTGCTTTCTAACAGTGGATTGTCCCATCACTACTAACACACGTGTGCATGCCAGAGAGTTTTCCCCACTGATTCGGGCAGTTAAGTCTCAATTTTCATTAGCATCTGAAGAATGTGTTAAATTAATAACAACGTGGCACGTAAAAAATAAGAAAATATTTCAGTATTTTTCTGATGAAGACTCTTATAAGAGTCGAAAATTTTGAATTTTAAATAAATAAATATGTTAAAAAAACAATCTCCATTTTGTCTGGTCTCTTAACCATCATATTAGGAGACCAACGGTGATCTAGTGGTTAACGACACGGATTAACGATCTGGATGTTTCAAGTTCGAATCTAGTATGATCCACAAAAATCACGTTCATTTAGGATGTTAGAAACCTTCTCGTGATTCCTTCTGAATTTTGACGAGAAAAAGTATCAGAGAAACCAATGCCAACAATAGTTTCGTACGATATGATGATTATGATGCCCGTTATATATATATATATATATATATATATATATATATATATATATATATATATATATATATATATATATATATATATATATATATAAGACAAAATAGTTAATAAAAAATGTTAAAAAAAACATATTTAATCTGAAAAGGAAACACTTAATAAGTGGATAGTCCTTAATCCGCGGAGTTTCGAAGAAATACTTTCCTTCTCATCAGAGGGTAGGAATTAGCAAAATGCGGGATCGGATTTTGCATACAAAAGTATTTGGTGAAACTGTAAGTAAGTCAAAGATCTTACTTGATAACAAAAAGTGAAACAGAGGAAATATGGTGAAGGAAAGGTGATTTCATGTGAATGGATAGTCAGGTGAAAGGTAAGATATCCAATGACGGTAAAATCCAAATTGTAAATATAAATATGTAAATATGTAATATATATATATCTATATATATCTATATATATATATATATATATATATATATATATATATATAGTAAGTTATACAATGTATATGGCGATGAAGCTACACTGAATATTCCGCGTTTCATCCCCTTTTGGATTCTTCAGGCTTATGCACCTAAGCCTGAAGAATCCAAAAGTGGATGATACGCGGAATATTCAGTATAGCTTAATCGCCATATACATTTTATAACTTACTAACTAGCTCTACCTACGTATTGAGCACTTTTGAAGTAAATACTTAAAGCTTACGCATAAATCTATACTTTCGTATATTAATTTTACGTATATATATATAATAGGAACTTTTAACACGGCAGTTCCTTTGTTCTTTTCATTCTTCTACCTTTATGCACATATAACATGGGTTTTTGTGGTAATCACCCCCCCCCCCCCGAATAATATTTAGAAATTTAAGAAAAATCGAAATCGGTAGTTGTATTAGAATCAGAAAAAAATATTGGTATCGTCCAATCACTACTATGTATTTGTTCAACATAAAAGAGAAACCATTTCTTATGAATAGTGCTAAGCTATTTTGTGAGTGTAGAGGTGAAATTATTACTTAGTGTCCCAGGATTCAGAATAACTTTCGACAAAACTGTTTCTCTATTTACCGTATAGTTTTTATTTAATTATTAATTTATTAATTTCTAATTTATAGGGATTTTTAAAAGTCTTTCATTACATACTACAATCATAATAATTATATCGTATGGATCCGAAGATTCTGTTGTTGGCACTGGTTTCCCCGATATTCCTCCAGTCAGAATTTTTTCTAGAAAACTATTGACCACAAAAAGGTTTCCAACATCTTAAATGAAAGTGATTTTTGTGGAAGGGTCTGGATTCGAACTTGTAACACCGAGGTCGTCGATATGCGTTGTTAACCACTATACTCCCTCTTAGGATTCATAATGACTTTAGACAAAACTGTTTCTCTATTTAAGGGGGAAAAAATCGTAAATTATTAATTAATATCTTAAATTATTAATTGATATCTAGTTTATAGGGATTTTTAAGTCGTCTTTACACACAAGAATCATCATTTTAATATCGTTTGAATATAAAGATTCTATTGTCGCCATTGATTTCCACGATAATTCTCTTGTCAGAATTCTTTATTTAAACGTCTTTCTTCACACACTAGAATTATCTCCGAAAAAAAAAAAAAAAGGAGATTATTTCAAATTTTCCAAATTCAAAGGACACTACCAACCACATTTTAAAATGAAACAAATGTACAAGAATTAAATAGGTGACACAAGAAAAGGAACTTTTTGGTTTTGTTTAAAAAAAGATTATAATAACAAAAACGATTATATTTTTAATAAATGAAATTACAACAACAATTTAAAAAAAAAAATAGATAAATAAGAGGTACTGGAAAAAATCGTTTATTTTAAAATGTCGTCGACGTTCTTAATTACACGTCATCTTTTCCCAATGGTAGATTGTCTGGTTCTTTGTCTTTTGTCCGTCAAAAAGAAAACAAAGTTCTATCTTTCTTTTCTCCTTTTTCCCACGTTTCTCAAGAGCATGTGAACAAAGAGACAATGAGACAATTACCAATTCAGAAAGATATTTATATGAAGACTAACCGAAATGCAAAAACATACAACACGTACTATATACACAAAGCCGCTTATAACACTACTCAATGTGGTTATCTATACAGTTCACTCATATATACGAGGTGCGTTCAATAAGTTTCCGTACTTTTTTTCGTATGGGCACTGCTATTGATAGTACACACACGAAACTCTATTCCCCTTTAAGGTAATCTCTTCCGGCTGCAATGCATTTGTTGTACCGTTCCAACAACTTCTAGAAGGTCTCATGAAAGTCTTCTTGCGTAAGCGTGTTAATGACCTTCGACACAGTCTCTTACATCTCTTCGATTGTCTCATAACGAAAGCCTCTAAAATTACTCTTGAGCTTAGGGAATAACAAAAAGTCCCAGGGCGCAAGGCCTGGACTACAGGAAAGGTGAGGAACGGTCTTGATGTCCATGTTAGTCTGTGACAAGGATGGATCAACTTTGGGATAAACTTTGTGCAAATATTCGATATCTTCAGTTGCTCGTGAATAATTGTGTGTACAGTTACCACACGTCCATTAAACTGTGCAAGATGGCCCAAAAGCAGTCTGAAGCATTCCATACATTTCTGAGGCATTTTTTCCAAGTTTAAAACAGAATCTTATTGCATATTGTCCTTCTAAAGTGTCCTCACGTCCAGACTGCATTTTTGAAATTCACCAGCTGTGACAATCAGGCTTTAGTATGGCGTATTCCAATTCCTGCTGTAGCTGTTCACTTGAACCTGAAATCATGAAAATTAATCAGTAATCTTATAAGATGTATTGTAATGACATACTGCATTTTCAATAATCTACGACAATTTTAAATGCCTGTACAAAAAGAAAATTATTTAAGGCACCTCATATATATAATTTTTGATATATATATATATATATATATATATATATATATATATATATATATATATATATATATATCCCTGCTAGTATATATATATATATATATATATATATATATATATATATATATATATATATATATATAAATACTAGCAGGGAGACCCTATAATATATATATATATATATATATATATATATATATAAATATATATATATATATAAATATATATATATATATATATATAAATATATATATATATAAATATATATATATATATATATATATATATCAAAAATTATATATATGAGGTGCCTTCGAAATCGCTGAAATCGTCCATATTTTAATCAAGTCAGTTGGTTGCCTGCTCTAGTTAGGGACACCTATGCAGTACCAGAATGTAGCTTCACATATATCCTTGCAGTGAGTTAGTCTACAATACATTATAGTCTACATTGCACTTCACAGTATCTACTGTTGATTTTTTTTAAATCATCTATAAATAATGGCTTGAATTAAAGTTTAAAATGCAAAAGTCAAGTATCATGGTGCAATTGTGCTCTACAAAGAAACATTCATTTCGAACGCGCCCCCGTCTTAAAAAGAATCTATATTTGATTTTTTTTATAGGCTGGGCCTTTCTGCTTGTGCGATGATAAAACTTCTGAAATGCACTTATGATGCTACGTTGCATAAAAGTGTAAACTTTGGTCAAAATCGGTCTTCATTATTTAATCGAACTTTTTTTTTTCGATTTATTGGTGTTCAATACTTATCGGACGCATTCCGATACAAAACCTACGTAAAAATAACCCCAGACACATCAAGTACCTTCGCATGAAATTAAAAAAAAAAAATAGGCCCGGCCATTTCCGAGTTCATAAGGCATGAAATAACACACGCGCGTGCGCACACACACACGCACACGCATATACACACACACACACACACACACACACACACACACACACACACACACACACACACACACACATATATATATATATATATATATATATATATATAATCATATATAAAGGTATGAACAGATAGTTAATCCTTTTAATCCGAACTTTCCAAACGTAATATTTTCTCATCAGGTAATATTTTATTGCATAATAAGTAAATGTTTTACGTACTACATTACGTACTACCGTATTAAAAAATTATTCGAAAATTAATTGGGGAAAAACATGACTGATTCATGAATTTTTATTGCTCTTTAGCGAAATCCTTAAAAGTCAATAAAATAATTGCATTGTTCCTGTATGGAGTCTTCAATGTAGTGTTTAAATTCCACCGTTCCACCTGGAATATATATATATATATATATATATATATATATATATATATATATATATATACTAGCAATGGGTGCCCGGCGTTGCCCGGTGTTTGGAAGTGTATGCTGAGCAAAAGAAAAAAAAATGGTAATTTTTTAAAACTTTGACCCCTATTATGACCCCTTAACATTTATTGCTTTAGGCTCAAATCCAGTTATTAAGTTAGATCTATGTCCAAGGAACCTATATCTAAAATTTCAAGTGTGTAGACCCAAAATTGTCGGAGGAGTTTGGTAGAGTTTTCTAAAGTCAAATCGTCGAACTTTGACCCCCTTAACAGCCAAATTTCTGACCGAAAACCGATCACATAGATTTTCCCAAATCTCAGTACTCTGTATATCTAATTTCGAGTCTGTAGACTAAAAATTGAGTTATTGCGTAAGGAAATGTACACAGACAGACAGATACACAGACACACAGACAGACACACAGACACGTTCACTTTTATATATATATATATATATATATATATATATATATATATATATATATATATATATATATATATATATATATATATATATATATATACGTGGGATAGTACTTCTTGAATATTACTGCCAGTAATATATTGTAAAACTTATAATCACAGGTTTCTATATCAGTTCATATATATATTTGTGTGTGTGTGTACGTATATATGTATGTATATGTAATTATAATTAAATAATAATTATTCATTCTATAGCGATAAACACTAGTGTTTCATTTGTATCATCAGTGTAGGGGTAACAATTCCTGTTGGTCATAAAATTCGAACCCAACTACGAAGCTCCATTGACTTAGGCTCTAGCTGATGGCCACCAATTGTCACGGGAATGAAGGCAATTTAGAACTATTACATACGAAATTCGGGCGAATACATTTTTACAATCTAGAGTGTTCGGACGAGCGGAAGTCGTGAACAATGTATTGACGCAGACAGTACTCCAATCACGAAGCCAGCTTTTGCTCCATTTGCTGAGCTACCAAACAATTGCCATTGGACTGAAAGGGAATTAATGGTTATTAAACGCCGAATTTGGGCGAATATATTTTGACACACTAGAGTGTTTAGAAGGGGGGGGGGAGATAGATAGATAGATAGGTGTGTGAGAGAGAGAGAGAGAGAGATGGGGGGGGGAGATTGAAAAGGTAGATGCTTTTTAACTCAAAGGTAAAATGTAATAAGAACATGTGAACATCAGTAATTAGGAATGTACGCATATATGTAAACACGCATACACACACAGGCAGGTTCGTGCGCGCGCACACACACACACACACACACACACACACACACACACACACACACATATACAGGGTGGCCACAAAGTCACGCACCAATGTTAGTATTTATTTTTTATTATTTGAATAAATGTTACTACTATAACTTTTTTAATTTTTTAACTTTTTTAATTAACATTGGTGCGTGACTTTGTGGCCACTCTGTATATATATGATGGAAGAGATGTATATATAATATACCCTCCTTCACACACACTTTATATATATATATATATATATATATATATATATATATATATATATATATATATATATATAAAATGTGTGTGAAGAGAGAGAGAGAGAGAGAGAGAGAGAGAGAGCGAGAGAGAGAGAAATAGATAGATGGATAGATAGATAGATAGATTGTTTTTAAAATATAATTATCTATTGACACGTGTTTCGTCGTCTATGAAAGGGGGTATATACAGTATATATCTATCAATCTCTCCCCCTCCCTCCCTCCCTCTCTCTCTCTCTCTCTCTCTATATATATATATATATATATATATATATATATATAGAGAGAGAGAGAGAGAGAGAGAGAGAGAAAGAGAGAGAGAGTAGGTCTCATCTTATATCCATTTGTTTCTTATATAGCCGGCGGATAGAGCGTACGAGAGATGGTTTTCTTTTTTTAGAGTTCATAAAATACAATAGATGTCACTCGTAGAGGATCAATGTTCTCAGGCAATACCTTTGCCTTCACATTACATGTTAAAGGTTAATTTCGATCCACGTTGCTAGAGGCGCTTGGGTGGGGTCGAGGGTGGGTGAAAACTGTCCGTACATCCGTATATAGGCTTTTACAATCAACACGACTTTACGTGTAGGGGCTTTAAGAATATTAATCGGATAGACTTAAATACGTTTGTATGATACGCTATTGTTCACACACACACACACGCACACACACACACACACACACACACACACACACACACACACACACACACACACACACAGAGAGAAATCGCTCGAGACAAGGTATGAAGCCATGTGCTGTAAGAGGCTAACAAGAACACAATCTGATAATTGCAAAGATAGTAGATGTTTATTGACTAAAGGATATATGTGTGTGTTTGTGTGTGTGTTTGTGTGTGTTTGTGTGTTTGTGTGTGTGTGTGTGTGTGTGTGTGTGTGTGTGTGTGTGTTGAGTTTTCCTTACTTTGATAAGTCTTGCTTTGTTAAAGATATACTCTGTGATAACAATTATAAATACATGTATAACTATGTACATACATACATATATATATATATATATATATATATATATATATATATATATATATATATATATATATATATATATATAATGAGATATGAATCGTTATGCTGGACTTATTTTGAAATCCATTCTCTCTAAAGACCTATTTTGCATTACGGATCAACTTGAGAGGATTTTCATGCAAGCTGAAATATTATGCACGGTTTGTTTATATATATATATATATATATATATATATATATATATATATATATATATTTACGTATTCAACATTTATATATATATATATTTACGTATCCAGCATTTTTTAACTTTTTTATTTGGCAATTTATAACTACAATAGATTGCGGTTTCACTTAATGCCTTAACTAGCATATTTTAGCATTGCTACAAATATAATTTGCTGATTTCTTTATGTCCTCTGATGAGAAGAATAATAAGAATAGCATTCTTTGAAACTCCGCGGAATAAGGACTTTGTAAAATGTTTTTTGGAGTATTCAATCGGACAATAAATTTTGATTGTAAAGTGCAACTTACAGTTTTAATTTTCTTTCTCTTATATATAGACTCACACACACACACACACACACACACACACACACACACACACACACACACATGCGTGTGTGTGTGTGTGTGAGTGTTTCACCATTTACAAAGGAATCCAATAAACTGTCCGATTATTTAATCATACGGGCGTAATGTTTATTTGTTGAGTCACAATGATACAGTTCTGATCAAGGCTGAACCTTAGGTTTCAAGCTGAACGAGCGGATCCAAGACTAAAAAATTTGGGGTTTCTTATCTTTTAATTTAAAACAGCTCACTAGCTTTTCTCAACCATGTCCACTCCAACAGTTTGAAATCTAATGTTGATATGACGTGTTGTAACATATATATCTTCTATCTATTTACTTATATTTAAAGGGCACTTTGCTTGTG
This sequence comes from Euprymna scolopes, assembly GCF_053919585.1. Classification (NCBI taxonomy): domain Eukaryota; kingdom Metazoa; phylum Mollusca; class Cephalopoda; order Sepiida; family Sepiolidae; genus Euprymna; species Euprymna scolopes. Next base: position 72,959,027 of record NC_136500.1, on the reverse strand, counting down.
TGTGTGTGTGTGTGTGTGTGTGTGTGTGTGTGTGTGTGTGTGTGTGTGTGTGTGTGTGTGTGTGTGTGTGTGTGTGATTTCATTTTCTATGGTCTTCGAAACAGCTGGGCCGATGTTTTATTTTTAAATTTTACACAAATATACTTTATGTATCTGGGAGTATTCCTAGAAAGGTTTTGTATTGTGGAATGCCCTCAAAGAGCATCAAAAGTCGATAATTGAAAAACTCAGATGAATTTTGACCAAAGTTAAAACTCTGATAGAGCAGAACATAACGAGTGCATTTGAGAAGTTTTATCACCGTACAAGTAGAAGGGTCTGACGTATAAAATCAACAGTATGTTCTTTGATAAGACAAGGGCGCGTTCGAAATGAATGTTTCTGCTTAGAGCACAATTGAACCATGATACGTAATTTTTGTATTTTAAACTTTAATTCAAACCATTGTATAAAATAATTTTATAAACTCTACATAGGTTCTCTACAAAGTCACTGTGGGGAGGGATATGAAGTTTTCTCCCAGTGCACCATGATGGGTCAGCTACTAGAGCAGGTAATCAGTCGTATAGGGTTTCCGACTAGTGCAGGCAATCAATCTATTTGATTGAAAAATGGACAATTTCACAGATTTTTATGCCAATAAAAGTATTGGAAGTGTGAAATATTTCTTGATCCTAATTCAATCTCAAACAACGTCGAGTCTCCCTTCTAATATATATATATATATATATATATATATATATATATATATATATATATATATGTGTGTGTGTGTGTGTGTGTGTGTGTGTGTGTGTGTGTGTGTGTGTGTGTGTGTGTGAAAGAACTCCAGCAAAGTGCTCGATTATAAAGAATATATCAATATAATAGCATAATATTTATTTAAAAATTTTACAGAAATGCCGAAAACATCGGTACCGTCGGTTTCAAATCCGATGTATGGAGATCAGTTTATGGTCGAAAAATATCGAATTCTTTTCACCCTCTGTTTATATCTGTTCTTAACGTTGTTGGGCTCCTTTTTGTTTTGTTTTTTCGGTTGGCAATTTATTTATTTCATTTTATTCATTATTGTCTGTTTTATTATTTTTGTGAACTGATGTTTATGGTTCATCATAAAATGGAAGGAGATCGAGGGAAAGGCATCGTACCATCCAGCCTTGATGCAGTGCTCCCTTTGCAACGTAGAGGTATGTTATATCATAAATACCATAAACGACTCCAATAAGAACTATTTAAATATATGTAGTGATTGCTTAAAGGCATGTATACACAGGAGACAACAGACACAGAAATTGCATAGGAATATTCAAAAGAAATTCTAGTAATGCAGTAATTAGAACTTAAAATAATTAAAAGCAGTAATTAGAACTTAAAATAATAGCTAGTGAAGACATAGATAAAACAATAAAATAAACGAGTATAATTTATAAACTATACGAAAAAAAGTTTTAAGTGTCACAGCTTAAATTCATTAAGAATTTCACTTTAACGAGCTAGAATTACATTTGTATTATTCGTATTCATGCGTACAAAGAAAAATTAAAATTTATATATATATATATATATATATATATATATATATATATATATTATAGTAGATTTAAAATCTATATATATTAAGCAAATTTATCAAGTAAAAATGTTCATATAGAGCATAAAAATGAAAATTAAATGCAATAATATAAATGTTGACATATACAGAGTATATTTATTTAAATTTCAAATAGATAGATAAATAAATAAATAAATAAATAAATAATAAAATGATTTTAAAATAAAATTATTAAATCATGAATGGATTCTTAGGAAAAAAATTTAAAAATTTTCTCCAACATGGATAGGATTTTAAAAAATATTAAAATACTATAAATATGATTATGCATGAATATATTCGCATAAACCTAAAAAGTACACTGTATGTCTATTCATATTAAAAAATGAAGGTTCAAAAGAAATTGTCTGAATTTTGAGAAACTACGAAAATTCAAGTGTAATATCCTTTGAAGAAAGTTATTATTTTAAATTTAAATTTAAAAAAATCGTTATATTTAAATCAGTGAAAGACATTTTAAAATCAAACTTTTCGCAGAGCCCAAACAGCGAGTTCCTAAAAAATAAAATAAAATATACATATATTAAGTTCATAAAATAAAAGAATCAATCAATCAATCAATCAATAATAATAATAATAATAATAATAATAATAATAATAATAATAATAATAATAAAATGAATAAATAAATTTGGATTTAAGGTGAGCGTGGAGCTAGAGGTAGCAGTTTCGATCCCACCCAAAGCCGGTCAGAGGATTATTTGATCAAACCGTGGTGAGATGACAACAACTATTGAAGGCAGCAATTGCTGTGGATGTAGTTGGAGGATTCGACATTCCTATCCCGTCATGGTTAACCTGACGAAGGCCAGAGGAATAATTGGCCGAAACGTTGTTAAAACAACAACTAGAAGATGATCATAATAGTCCAAAATAATTAAATAAAAATTATACAATTTACTCATCTCCAAAATAATTCCAAAACTAATTCAATAAATAAATTGCGATCTGAAAAAAAAAAAACAAAAAAAAAATGAAAAAAATATCAACGTGCAGTCGTCATTTCTGGCGAGAACAGATATAAACGGAGGATGAAGAAAATTCGATATTTTTCGATCATAGACTTGTCCCCTTATTATCGGATTTGAAACCGACGGTACTGACTTTTCTGATCTTCTGTAAAACTGTAACTGGCTGACCGAAACATGCTCATGAATGTGTAGCGACATATAAATGCTTATGTAAGACAAATGAATAGTATATCTTGCCTTAATTCGGTATTGAGTACTCTTGTATGAACTTTGTTAAAATTCGTTGGTTGCTTTATCTCTGGAAAATATTAATCAGTAAAACACACACACACACACACACACACACACATAAACATACACATTTACTTATAAATAATTTATGTAATTTATTTAAATATTAATTAATTTATTTATTTATATATGAATACATATATATATACACATATATACGATGTGCCTTTAATAAGTTTCCAGATTTTTTTTCGTATGGGCACTTTTATTGATAGTAAACACATGAAATTCTAGTCCCATTCGAAGTAATCTCCTCTGGCTGCAATGCATTTGTTGTACAGTTACAACAACTTCTCGGAGGCCCCATGAAAGTCCTCTTGTGTGAGCATGTCAATGACCCTCGTCACGGCTTTTTTCATCTCTAAAATTGTCTCATAACGACAGCCTCTAAGGTTTTCCTTGAGCTTAGGGAATAACCAAAAATAGGGAGGGTGAGAAACTGTCTTGACACTCAACTTGGTCACTTTGACCACGTTGAGTCTGTGACAAGGATGGAGTTGTGGACTGGGGGCATTCACGAAAATCTCTCACATCTTCAGTTCCTCGTGAATAATTGTGTATAAAGTTTCCACACTGACATCAAACTGTTCACTTATTGTCTCTATAGATACACGACGGTCCTTATCCATGAAATTCTTTATTTGGCCAATCAGCTCTAGAGTTCTGCCTTCCTTACTCCCCCTACACCTCTCATCATCCCTCACAGACTCTCTTCCTTCCTTGAATCTCTTATGTCACTCAAAAACTGATGCTTGATTCATGCAAGATGGCCCAAAAGCAGTCTGAAGCATTCTATACGTTTTTGTGTCATTTTTTCCAAGTTTAAAACAGAATTTTATTGCATATCGTTCTTCTACAGTATTCTTCACGTTCAGATTACATTTTTTAAATTTACCAGCTGTGGCAATCAGGCTTTAGTAGGATGTATTCCAATTCCTGCTGTAGCTGTTCAATTAAACCTGAAATCGTAAAAATTGGTCAGTAATCTCATAAGATGTATAGCAATAACATACTGAATTTTCAAGAGTGTACGACAATTTTTAAATGCCTGTACAAAAAAAGTCTGGAAACTTATTGAAGGCACCTCACACACACACACACACACACACACACACACATATATATATATATATATATATATATATATATATATATATATATATATATATATTAAAACACTATCAATAATTCCCCCCACTTTTTATCTGTGCCTAAACCTAAATGTGGATTCCATGGACAAAGCTTTTTTCTTAGAACTGCACGCCTGTGGAATTGTCTTCGTTTTCTTGCTTTCCAGCTGACTACAATATGGTTGTCTTCAAGTCCAATGTAAACAAGTTCTTGATAAGCCGTTCCCCTTAAGTTAACAAATTTACTGAATTTCCATTACTGACAATTACTATATTGTCCAATTGACTACTGTAGTGTGCACTCTTTAACCCTTATCCTCGAGTTGCCCCTGGGCCTTGATAAGTGGTGATGCCTATGTAAAGAGAGAGAGAGAGAGGAGGAGGAGGGATGAGATAGAAAGAGCGAATATATACCACAAGTAGACACCTTTTACTTTAACGGTTGGTAAAACAAATGTCAGTTCTTCATCATTTGTAAGGACAATGCATTTTATTTTTAAACCCGTTCAAATCGTCGATTTACTTCCATCTTTGTTTCGTCATTTTGATTGTTTCTTTAAAGAAAGTAAAACAAATAAAATAAAACAAACGAAAATAAAAGTAAGAATAGACGGAATTATCATTTACTTTTTTGTCTGACGAAATCTTCTTTCGTTACGTGGACAAAATGGCGGACAGAATGCGTAAAAAATAACAATACATAAGATTCTTTCGGAGAGATAAAATTAGAATGTCGAGCACGAGCAGGTATAATTTTGCATTCGCATATTTGTAAATAATAATTCATACATATTTTGCGGTCTGTTCAAGATTTTTCCATCATATAAATTATAAATCATGAATAATAATTTTCTTTTTAGTGTTTCATGTTTTCGCAATCATCAGTGCAGGAAATGACGATTGCCGCTGGTCGAAGGATTTGGACCTCGCAATGTCACTTTTGGCTCCGCTAGCGTCGCGGAACGAAGGGAAATTTTAAGATTAATAAAGCTTAACGTTAATTCAGGCGATTTGTAGTCATCGAGCGACAGGAAATCGCGATCTTGCAACAAGGCCAGAGACCGACTTTTTTTTATATATTTCCCAGACAGTGCTCAACATTTAAAAATTTATTTCTTAAAAAGGCGATATGCGCGCGTGTGTGTGTGTGTGTGTGTGTGTGTGTGTGTGTGTGCGTGCGTGTGTGCGTGTGTGTGTGTGTGTGTGTATACAAATAATTGCTACCATTTATTTAAAAATATTATCGTTATAAAAAGTTTCTGCAGGAAAATAAAAGAATAAAGGAATTAAGAAGAAGCGGACAATCCAAGCGTAAATGCAACATTCCGAGTTTCTGTATACTCTCTAACTATTATTTACTTTTCATGCCCTGAATACTCGCTGACTGTTTACTGTTCGTGCCCAGCAACTTGGCATTTATAAATACTTAATTTCCCACAATTCCTCTATTAATTTCTGGCAGACTAGAAGTAGAATACTAGCATATGGAGTGGACTCCGTAGGCTGGTACTCTACTTCTAAGCTGGGTGGATTTGTGTCCGTATTCGAATCTTCCGACTTACGGCAATTGTCATTTCCTACATACGATTGCGTCAACATAAAACACTAGTGTCGGTAGGGATACAAATAATTGTTAATATTTATTTTTAAATATTATCGTTATTATATATATACAGCGTGTCTAAAAAGTCACTGAAGGGTTTTAAACTTAAATAGATTCTTTATTTTTTATGATATCTTTCTATAATTTTAACACAGTCTGACTAAGACATTAGCGAATTTATAAAACAAAATGCAAAATTCAAACAGTCTTTAGTTATGAAAAATGAAAAATAATGTTTTTTAAGTGGTGTTGCCCATTTTCAGCGTATTTGTGCTCTTTCCAAAACATTATTCATGACAGATTGCAGAATCTCTGGATTGCGATTTAACTCCCTCATTTCGTTCCTGGTGTTTTCCTTCAATTCTTACAGGGTTAAGGGTTTATTAACATAGGCTCTTTCTTTAAGATATCCCCACAAGAAAAAATCGGGGCTAGTTAAGTTTGGGAAGCGTGATGGCCATTTGACATTGCCATACCGGGAAATAATGTTGTCGCTAAAGCATTGCCTAAGAAGCTCCATGGTGTCTCTCGCCGTATGTGCCATTGCCCCATGCTGTTGGAACCATAATCCGGGCCGCCTATTTTTGAATTTGTGGGCGCCGGAAGTCTGTAATCATAGTCTTGTATCTCTCTCCAGTAACAGTGATAGCATTTTTGTGTTGGGACTTGGCTATGTCTTACATAAATGTTCACTTTTATATATATATATATATATATATATATATATATATATATATATATATATATATATATATATATAATGTTATGGTAAGACCCACCTAGTTAGCATACGTGGAGTGTCAACCATATAAATATGGTTGGTTTGGTACTGTAAGGATGGGGTCACCCAACGAGAGAGACAACAAGATCGAGAGTCGATGACTGCCCAGGGACAGTCTCCCCCATGACTATACTGATGGACTCTATGTAAATATTGTATATACTTTCTTGCTCTCAATATATCTGCTCTGTTTTACTTTCGTGTTGTAGTTAATTATTTGCATGTGGTCAGTCGGGTTTCAACAATATATATGTATATAATTTTCTTATTATTTTGTTCTAGTTTTAGATGGGGGTCTATCTATCTATCTATCTATCTATCTATCTATCTATCTCTCTCTCTCTCTCTCTCTATATATATATATATATATATATATATATATATATATATATATATATATATATATAAATAGTAAATTATAAAATATATATGGCGATTAAGCTACACCGAATATTCCGCGTTTCATCCACTCTAGGAATCTTCAGGCTTATGCGCGAATTTTGATGCGTAAATAAGATGCATAAATAAAAACGACAAACAACCACAAAATTCATGCATAAGCCCGAAGAGTCCTAGAGTGGATGAAACGCGGAATATTCAGTGTAGCTTAATCGCCATATATATTTTATAACTTACTAGCTCTACCTACGTATTGAGCACTTTTGAAGTAAATACTTAAAGTTTACGCATAAATTTATACTTTCGTATATTAATTTTATGTGAGTAAATTAAGTAGTTATATATATATATATATATATATATATATATATATATATATATATATATATATATATATATATATATCCTATTTGGTGTTATCGAGCTTTTACATCTGGCTGAGATAATTTTATAAATTTTAATTTTTTAATATTTATAATATACTTTAATTTTACCATCTTGGATCATTTTGGTAAATTTAATTGTAATTTTTATTTTATATATATATTGTCACACATATAGATAGATAGATAGATAGATAGATAGATAGATAGATAGATAGATAGATCTGAAAGACCAGGTATGCAAAAATAAATCACTATTGAAGTCTGGGGAAAGATGATGCAACTCAAAATGAAACAAATCTGAATGGAAAAAAATCCAGTGTGGACTCCACTTTGGTGTTGTTGGTTTCCATTTTCTTAAACTCATGGAAAATAATATACAAAAACTACTTAATAAATATACCTGGAGAACCAAGTGCAAGAAAGATACAAGCAATTGCACTTAAATACACGGTTATAATCTCACGGTCAGTATGAGATTGTGGGTGAATTTATGGCATTCCTTACCAAAACAAACTAAAACAAAATTATATATATATATATATATATATATATATATATATATATATATATATATATATATATATATATATATATATATTGATATACAGGGTGTCCGTAAAGTTACTATATAGTCTTACAAGTTACTATACAGACACCCTGTAATATATTAACAGTACAGTAAGATATTGTATTAAAATATTTATTTGCAACAAAAGAAATAAAAAGAAATAACACCTTTATGTTTATAAAAATCTCAGAAAATACACGTGTTACATCCGAAAAGACTGTAACAATCAAGGCAAACAATTTCTATGACAGATATTCAAATTGGAGGCCTTCAGCTCGAATACATTCTCGACAACGTGACACCACACTCTGACAAACTTTGGTGCACAAGTCACGATCAAGGTTGGCAAATGCATCAATAACAAATTGTCGAAGATCTTAACTATTAATACAAATATGATACAATAAAACAATAAGACTGTATAGTAACTTTACGGACACCCTATATATTGATATATATATATATATATATATATATATATATATATATATATATATATATATGTATCAATATATATATATATATATATATATATATATATATATATATATATATATATATATATATATATTGATACATGGTTTATCCGGTGTTTGAAAACGTTTATTACATTTTTAAGGATAATAAAAATACAAACAACAGCACATTTGTAATGAAATAAAACGAAATTGGTACATAAGCGACATTCTTATTTAATAATTTCATTCAATGAAATCTTCCTCCGATTCAATGACAGCTTCTATTCGAGACTTAAACCCTGGCGGGTGCATACAAGCTAGTCTTCGTCGATGTTGTCTATTACTCTGATTATGGATGGTTTCAGACAATCTTTGGTGTTGTAAGGATATCTATTAACATTTCTCTCAACAACGTCCCACACATAATAATCCAACGGAGTAAGGTTTGGAGAGCTTGTGGGTCACAAGTTGGTCAAAGTTCTTTCCGTCTAAAAAAAAACAAAAACAAAAAAAAAACATGTATTGTTCAGCAGTATGCTTCAGTTTGTCTAAAAGTCTCTTGGATCTCACTAAATAATTTTCTTTGGTGGTCTCGGACATAAACTGTCCTCTCTTCATCACATAGGACTTGTATCGAAGATTCTCATCGACAATCCATCGAATTGTGACTTCGGAGACACCGAGATCTTTTGCAATTAACCTCATTGACTTCCGGGGACTCTCGTCAATGATATTCTGAACTTGTTGAATAAACTCGTGCGTTCTAATCCTTTTTACGTTTAGCAACATGACAAATTTGGCCATTATTTTCTTCTAACTCTTTGCGAACTTTAAAAACAAAGGATCGGGCGACTTTAAGAAATTGTGCAATTTGTAAATTGCTATGTTCTGCCATTATTGCAACGATTACGACACGTCTTTCCATTTCCTGTGTTAGTCTTCCATGACTGGTTGTTTGTAAAAAAAAAGCATTCGCATAAACAAACCGACCACCAATCAGGCTCAATGAGAGGAAAGATACGCTTATTACTTTTAATGATTTTAATCGATTTTCAATAAATTCAACAAACGCAATTTTTAATTTCATCACTCGCCTGAAGACGACTCATGGAAGTCGAAAACGGTCAAGACAATATTTATCTCTCCCCTTCTCCCTTTTCTTCTCTCTTCATTCTTCTTCACCCTCTTTCCTTTTTCCCCATTCCATCTCCCCCTACCCTCTTCTTTTCTTTCTTACACCTCTCACCCCACTTCCTCCCCTTCACCGTTCACTAAAAGCCCAAGGAATGGTCAATCCTAATCTTTTAGCAGAGACAAATAGGAATATTAAATTAAAACAAATAATACAAAGAAATTTAAGACAGCCCACCCTTGTAGTCTCAGACAGGCAGCGGGCAACAGACAAGCTATGCTCATACTTGCTTAAGATAACATCTACATAGCTCTGGCTTTACAACCCCTAACCTTACAACCCCTATTCCCTAACACAAACATGAAATGATTGAATAAAGACACGGAAATAAGTGAATAAACAAATGGGAAAATAATTAATCTAACAAATTCGCACCCAATCAACCCTGTTCTCCGCACAGTTGAACCGTCATCCCCATGGCCCTTTAAAAGATTAAAAAAAAAACGGCCTTCTTTTACTGAAAGTTGATTTTCGGCTTTCATTTTGAATTTCGCTTTCGTAAATAAGCGTTGGTTGCCTGAAAAGGTCTCTAGTTACTAAACACTAGAAGACCGAAACATGCTCATGACTGTGTAGCAACAAATTACTGCTTATGTAAAGTCTAATTGAATATATATATATATATATATATATATATATATATATATATATATATATATATATATAGAGAGAGAGAGAGAGAGAGAGAGAGAGAGAGAGATTTGTGATAATTTCTAATTAAAATTAAAACTTAAAAATCGGGTTCATAAGGAAGAACAAACAAAATCAATAAATTGTACGATCGTTTCGGAAACGATGTTTTTATTGTGATAGACAATGAGTCTTGGACAATAATTTTATTATATAGTTTTTTGAAATAAAGTCTTCTCATCAGCAAAAATATTGAGTGTTTTTTTCTAAAGACACCAAAAA